>NW_011888977.1:183948-185463 GCF_000151845.1 Pteropus vampyrus | reverse complement strand
ATAGTGACACACAACACAACACAATAGAATATGACATAACATAACACATCAGAGCAGGACATGGTGTCACTCAACTGTAGCAGAACAAAGATGAAGGACTGCCAGGGCCAGAGGAAGTCATGGGGCAAACTGACTAGAATTGGGTCCCTCAGCCAAACCCCCAGGTCCTTAGCCTTGTGTAACCCACTTCCTTGTGATTACTGCAAAACCCTATCTCCTTGGGACTGAGGGCAGGAGCTCGGGACGGAGTCCAGGGTGATATCTGACATTGACCTCCTTGCCTCTTAAGCTCAAGTTGTTTTGGGAACTTGATGGTCTTCCAGCTGAGCCAATAGAGCTGATGGAGATTTCTGAGTACCCTCAGCCAGGTTTCCTGCCTTTCTGACCAGACTGGTCCCCATGTGACATGGGACATGAGTGTCCTCTCCACTTACGGAGCTGTGTGATTCTTGGCCAGGGACTGCTGGCCCTGTTGCCAGGCTGGGATGTGCATAATGGCCCTGTTTTCAAACAATGCATTCTTCACACAGTTTAATTCTTTTGCCTTTCTATGGCCTGGGAGGCTGGAAAGTCATATTGAATCTGGGAATAGGAGCCCTCTCATGAGGGGCTGACCTAAGGATTCTGGGGCAGGAGTTGGAAAGATGACACTTTCTGGAAAGGGATATGAGGCAAAGACCTCAATCTGAGACTGCAGCAAGAGAGCTTGCTGACCAGGGAGTGATCACAGTGACTCTCCCCGAAGCGGGTGGGATGGGTGCGGACCCTGGTGAAATGCAGAGGAGACTGCCACTATGGATCAGTTCCTTTGCAGTTTGGGCCCCAGCAGACTTGCATATCTTTGACTGCAATTGCAGGATTTGCATGAAGCAGAATAGACACTTCATTGTTCCAGCTTCTCACCTCAAGCTTCTGAAAGGAGCCGAGAGCATAATCACATGCATGTTCAACATTCACAAAGCCCAACACACCTTCTGTAAGAGATGTGGTGTCCAGAGCTTCTACACTCCCTGATCAGACTCTGGAGGCTTTGGAATTGCCTCACAATGCCTGGGTATTTTGCTGTTGCTAGCCTTGAGTGTTTTCTTTTTGGTTTCCCTTGATTCTGCTCACGCCACAGCAATAGGCCATTCATTAACTGTCTTCAGGTATCCTTTAAGAGTGTGTCATTTGTTTCCTACAGGAACACCGACCCATAGCTTATTTATCTATTCTTTGGAAACATTTGTATTAGATTGGAGTTAATTCCTCATTGAATATTTGCTAGAACTCACCAGAAGATCCATTTACATCGGGAATTTTCATTGTGAGAATTAAAAAAATAATAATAATTCAATATCATAAACAGAAGGCTTCATGGTCACCAGCAATGATCTCAGATTCTGATTGGCAGTAAAACTCACAGACACAACCGGCATTTACCTGACACTAAATTAGCATGTTTATGAAGGATAAAGAAAGAAATGCTACATTTCTAGCATTTTCAGTTTTATTCAGAGGTCCAGTAGTAGTCCG
>NW_011888977.1:181565-183296 GCF_000151845.1 Pteropus vampyrus | reverse complement strand
GTGTCAATATTTTATGTCTTGTTTGAGGCTTACATTTAAAAATTTGCATATAGTAAAACTTACCCTTTTTTGTTTACCTTTCTGTGATTTAGAAAAATAGGTTTTCCCCAACTTTATTAAGATATATTTGACATGTAACATTGTGTCAGTCTGAGGTGTACAATGTATCGATTCACATTTTATATTGCAAATGATTACCAATATAGTGTTAGCTAACATCTTCATTACATCACATAAATACCATTTCTGGGTTGACAAATGGTGGAGAGTTAGAAAAGAACTGGCAGTACAGTTTGCACTATCTGTAGTCATGCACAGAACGTGATCAAGAGTGTTACACTGGGCTTTCATTAGAAGATGAGGTCTGTGTACGCTCACTTCCCCATTGGTGGCGTTATTCAGGAGAATGGTTCTCTTGGTGAAATCTGAAATTTCTTGGGTGAAAAATACATCCGCAGGGTTCAGATGAAGTCGTATGTTGCTCGTTCAGTATCTCAAGCCCAGAAAGATGAGTTAATTTTTCTCATTGAACTTGTATTAAATTCAGCTGCTTTGATTCAACAAGCTATAACAGTTAAAAACAAAGATATCGGAGAGTTTTGGGATGGTATCTGTGTTTCTGAAAAAGCAGGCTGACAAATAAGATCTAAGTTATCCAGAAAAAATATATATTAGTTTCCATTGTACAGCATAGTGATTAGCGATCTATATAACTCATGAAGTGGTCACCCCACTATATCAGGTCCCCCTCTTTCTCCTTACATATTTTTTACATTGTTGACTATTTTCCTTATGCTACACTTTATATCTCCATGACTATTTTGTATCTATCTATTTGTACTACTTAATCCATTTGTCCTTTTTCACTATCCCCTCTAAACCCCCCATCTAGTAGCTCTCAAAATATTCTCCGTATGAGTTTATTTCTGTTTTTGTTGTTGTTATTTTGTTCTTTAGATTTCACATGTACGTGAAATCATGTAGTATTTGTCTTTCGCTATCTCACTTACTTCATTCAGCACAATACCTTCTAGGTCCATCAAGGCAATATCTTTTTCTATGCCCCTCTTTTTAGTCTGAGTGTGTCTTTTAATCTGAAGTGAGTCTCTTGTGGGCAGCATATGTAGAGGTCTTGTTTTCTTATCCATTCAGCAACCCTATCTTTTGGTTGGAACACTTAATTCTTTCCTTTTGAGGTACTTGTTGATAGGAATGTAGTTATTACTATTCTTTATTCCTGGTTTTGATACATGTTTCTTTTTCTTAAAGAAGTCCCTCCAACATTTCCTGCAATACTGGCTTGGTGTTGATGAATTCCTTTAGCTTATTTTTGTCTGGGAAGCTCTTTATCTGTCCTTTGACTCTAAATGATAGCTTTGTTGGATAAAGGACTCTTGTTTGTAGATCTTGGGGTCTTAACACTTTGAATATTTTGTGGCTAAGCCCTTCTGTCCTGCAAAGTTTTTTGAGGAATCAGCTGCCAATGTTATGGGTGCTTCCTTGTAACTAATTGCTTTTCTCTCGCTGCTTTTAAGATTTTCTCTTCATATTTAACCTTTGGCATTTTAATTATGATGGGTCTTAGTGTGAACCTCTTTAGGTTCATTTTTTGGGGGACTCTCTGAGCTTCCTGGGGTTACATGTCTTATTTCCTTCACCAGGTAAAGGAAGTTTTCCATCATTTTTTCAAATAGCTCTTCAACTTCTTGTTCTCCCTCTTCAGGTAACCTT
>NW_011888977.1:180417-181515 GCF_000151845.1 Pteropus vampyrus | reverse complement strand
GTTTTCCATCATTATTTTTTCAAATAGCTCTTCAACTTCTTGTTCTCCCTCTTCAGGTAACCTTATGACATGGATGTCGCTACTCTTAATTTTGTCCCATAGGCTCCTTAAATTATTATCATACTCTTGGTTACTTTTTTCTTGATGTTTTGATTGAGTGTCCTTGGCTTCCTCATCCTCTATATCAGTGTTTCAATCCTCTTCTTCCTCTAATCTGTTGATTCCCTCTAATATACTCTTCATCTCAGATGATGTGTTCTTCATTTCTAACTGGTTCCCTTTTATAATTTACATTTCCATTTTTATGTTTTTTATCTTTTTGTTAAACTTTTCACTGAGTTCATCTACACTTCCCTTAATTTCATTGAGCATCTTTATAACCAGTGTTTTGAAATCTGCATATTTTAGATTGCTTGACTCCATTTTTCCTGTCTGTTCTTTCTTATGGTTTCTGCTTCTTTGTCTTCCCATTTTGGCTGACTTTCTGTGTCTATTTCTATGTACTAAGCAAAGCTCCTAAGTCTCCTGGTCTTATTAGTGAGGCTTTGTGAAGTCGGTGTCCAGTGGCACAGTCTTGAGAGGGGTTCAGCTGCAGGCCAAGTTTAGCCCAGCCTGTGCTCCTCGGAGCCACCTGTTAAGATTCAGCAAGTAATCCACAGGTGCTGTGCTTATAGTTGCCTCAAGAAGCCATGCCAGAAACTGAGGCCAGCTGCTACCAGTGTGAGTCTTGGCACTGCTCAGAAAGTGGCACAGGACTCTCCAAGGACACAACTGAATGTGGCTTGGGTGGGGCCACGAGTTGGGGGAGGTGGAGTTTCAGGGAATCCTCTGAGTGGAACGACCTCTGTTATCCAGTTTGGTGATATCTCACTATGGCGGTGCTGAGTCTGCACAATGGGAGCAGTGAGGGCTCTACAGAAGAACAATGGATACCGACAGCACTTCTGCCCAGGAGAGAGCCTCGCCTCCGGCCCTTCCTCGCTCTGACAACTCAGCGTCCCCTTGTAAGTCCCTGGTGGCCCCTGTGGAGCCGACCCTGTGCTGATGCTCAGAGCAAGCAAGTCTGTCACTGTGAAAGTCTACTTGCTGACATGGCCC
>NW_011888977.1:161601-180367 GCF_000151845.1 Pteropus vampyrus | reverse complement strand
TGTAAGTCCCTGGTGGCCCCTGTGGAGCCGACCCTGTGCTGATGCTCAGAGCAAGCAAGTCTGTCACTGTGAAAGTCTACTTGCTGACATGGCCCGTTTAGGAAGTGTCTACAGCGGCCAGCTTCTGCTGCTGCTGCAGCCTCTGTGCCACTGTCGCTGGGGACTGGGTAGCCTCCCTTCTTTGCCCACTCCTACCTCCAACCGTTGCAGGGTGATTTCTTATTTCTCTCCCTAGTTGTAGAGCTTCTGTTCTTCTGGACCCTCAGGTGACTTTGCTTGTTGTTTGCTCCGAGTTTCCATCTCAATTTTGATGTCACAAGAGGGGATGAGCAAAGCATTTATCATCTACACCATTTTGCCTGGTCTCTCATTAATCTTTTGTATTGTTTTTCTAGACTCTATTTTGTTTATTTCCACTCTAATCTTTATTGTTTCCTTCCTTCTCACTATGGGCTTTGTTTGCTGTTCTTTTTCTAGTTCTTTTAAGTGTAAGGTTAGATTGTTTATTTGAGCTTTTTCTTATTTCTTGAGGTAGGCTTGTATTGCTATGAACTTCCCTCTTAGGACTGCTTTTGCTTTGTCTCATAAATTTTGAATCATTGTGTTTTCCTTTTCATTTGTCTCTAGGTATCTTTTGATTTCTTCCTTGATATCATTGTTAACCCATTCATTGTTTAGTAGCATGTTATTTAGCCTCCATGTGTATGTGTATTTTCCAGTTTTTTTCTCATAGTTGATTTCTAGTTTCATACTATTTGGATTGGAGAAGACAGTTGATATGATTTCAATCTTCTCAAATTTTTTGATACTTGTCTTGTGTTCTAACGTGGTTATCCTGGAAAATGTTTCATGTGCACTTGAGAAGAATGTATATTTTGCTGCTTTGAGGTGAAATGCTCTGAAAATATCTATTAAATCCATCTGCCCTAGTGTGTCTTTTAGGCCCATTGTTTCCTTGTTTCAATACTGTGTTCCAGACTTGGCCATTGGGAGCTTTCTCAGGTTTTTTTCTGCCTGAGTTTTCATGAACTGTCTCATCTCGTTTGTGCCAGCAAACTGTTTTCCTGGAGTAGAAGGCTGAGTTTAACTCTTGAGAGAGTTTAAGCAGATCGAGTTCTACCTCTGGTCAACCCGGCACTCTGGTCTATAGAACTCCAGCTCATAGGGCCTGTCAGGCTGGGGACACCTCAGAGTCTCTGACACAGGAGACAAACTGCACAACCTCACAACTGTTCACTCATGTTTCTGGATGGGCTGTGCAATTCAAGCCCCTCTTGGGGCCAGATTCACTGATGGTGGATGGTGAGACAGCCAGGAGAACAAAACAAGTCTGGAGCCACTGGGAGTCACGAAGATGCCAAGGAATTTCCTCCCTTAAGGGTGAAAGGGAAGCTGGTGCCATGATCTGAAATTGTAGCACCACTAGCCCCTGAGAAAACCCACATGGTCACAAGTTGCGACTTTTCTGATAGGGTGTGATTCGGAGCCCAGGGATGGTGTCCATCTGTTTTTGGGGCTTGATCCAGAGAGTGTAGCAGTTAAGATGTTTAAAGGGCTCCAGTCAGGCCCAGCTCCCTATATTTGTCTCCGGGAATTAAACCTGGGCAAAAGTAAGTTTTCTGGTTGACTTTTTGTTTACCTATAGTGGCATAGACTTGTCCTTGACCCCTCTTATGATTTTTGTCTCCACGTTTTGGGAAAAACTATGTTTGGAGCTAGGCTAGACCAGGGAGAAGGATGAGCAAAGGATGACCAGGAAACAGAGGTGACAGTTGGGGCTGAGACAACAGAGCATTTGACTCGATGAAGTCAATTAGAAATGTCAGCTCCAATTAGTTTTTGTCAAAGGTGAAACCACATCTTCTCCAGGAGCTTTGCTCTCAGAGTAGGAGGAGCTTCTCACACACAACACCCTGATGACTGAGAGGGTCATATGTGCCATGTCCGTACCTACAGGACTAAGAAGGGCTATGGGCTGGGCTCAAGGAGTTAGTAGTTTATAAGCAGCAGAAACCCTGTTCTGAGCAGAGCATTTCAGCTGTTGACACTATGAAGGAGACACTGCTTATGCTGACTTTGCTGGTGACTAGTGGACTGGGCATCGAGATGGGTAAGGATGGGAAGGAGGGAAGAGATGGCCTTCTGGATCCTTGCCCCACTCTACCTCACTCTCTCAGTGGCGATCTTTGAGCAGCTTCTAGCAATAAATTTAGGGGGTAGCTGGGAGATCATTGCCCAGGAGTCATGCAGAAACCCCCTGGGGTTTTCAGTCTTTGAATGGAGGGAGAGGTTTGGAGGTAGAGGGGTCCTTCGCTGTGCACACATAGGGGATAGTTGTTTAGGGTAGTGGTGCTTATCTGTTGGGCAGAGGATCTCTAGTTCTAGCCCTTCCTACTGTTCCCTTTAGCTGGGAGTACTTCTTTTTACACATTTTTTTTTTTACTTTATGAATTGATTTATTTATTTTAATTAGTTTCACGTATACAGTACATTGGTTAGACATTTATATAGTTTATAAGACCATCCCCCTAATTGCTCCTTCTCTCCTCTGGCTCTCCACCTAGCCATTATATTATTGCTAACAGTATTCCCTATGCCGTGCTCCCCATCCTGTGACCATCTATCAACTACTAATTTGTACTTCTTTAACACTTCACTAGCTGGGAGTACTTCTTAGAGAACATTTTCTCTGCCTGTGATGTAAGGAGTCTTGGGAGAGGGAAGGTGTCTGTGAAAGGTGAGTCAGGAGATACTGGATGTGTGAGTTACTTTCAAGTGGTGAGGAAACAGGAAACTCTTACCTTGGTGATTCCTTTAATGAAGTGTTTTCTGTCTGTGTCTTCAGTGGAAGCTGCCTTATTTTTTATGGAATCTGGTGTGGTGGCTACTGGAGACAAGTTACTGTTGAGCACCAACCTCGATCTGGTCAATGTTACCCAACCAGGAAAAGTAGCCTTGGGATAAATTCAGGATTGCTACAGTGAGGGAGGATTCATATTCAAGATCTTGGATCTGATAGTCATAGTAATTTACTCTCCTTCCCCTGACCCCTGTCCTGAAGACACACATACAGCATATTGTACTATGCCACATACAAATAGATCATGCAATCACTGGATACATGACAGACAAGATACACTATAGATAGTCAAGCACATAAAATTTTGCTCCATTCTAGAGCACATGTAATGTTCAACCACATGCTACATGTACATCCAGCCTGCTCTGCTACCACACATGTCCTTATCATGCCAGTTAACTTACACACAGTTGGAAAGTAGGGGACTAGTATCAGTATAATATAGAAAGTGTATTGGCTCATGTGATTTCAGCCTAGGTTAGGAGAGCTAGCATTGCAGGAGTAGAATTTTAACCTTTGGCAAGAAAGAAAGAGTTCAGCTTCTACACACGTAGGATCCCTGAGTGCTCTGTTTTAGAAAAATTAAAAATGAGCACTTAGACTCTTTTAAACTGCTTTTACACTCTTTTCCCAGGAAGGGACTCCCTGGCTTTGCAAGTCTTCTGGATTTTGGTCAGTTTCCCTTCCTCTTGCGCCAGCCTCGATGGCTATTATTCTGGCTCAGAGTTCTATTCCATCTGTACTCAGTGCCCATGAGCCAGAAATTCCACTTTGTTGTTTTGGTGCCTGAGGCCCCTGGGGTAGCTTCTAGATACATGCAGCTTCTCACCAGGGCTGGTCAACGTACCTCCTGATGAGCAATCTTTTTTGTTTTCCTTTTTACACAGTTATAGATTTTGAATAGTCTGTCTCTTACCCTATTTTCCCCCAAAGTGCTGATTCTGCAAAATGAGAAATTTTTCAAGAAGCAGAATTTCTTGCATTAATATAGGCAAAAGGGGAATGGGATTGTTTCAACACACGCATAAACATTCCATACATCCAATACACCTAACAGACAAGTATCAAGTACAGGAGACACTGCATAAACATAAACTCAGCTGCCTTGCCCCTCTCTCAAGCCCAGCCTCAACCATGCCCTCCAGAATCTTGTTATCTCTGCTGGTTGTTTAAACACCCTAATAACACTAGTGCGTGGGCAATTAGGGAGCAATCCTCATCCTGGCAAGACTGATCACATCCCATTTCTAGTGATGGGCCTGTGGGCCAACAGTTCTTGCTGGGGCTAGAGCTAAATCACTGAGGATGAGGAGTGAGGGTGATCCTGGTGTGGTAAGAGAGCCCTGCCATGGGCTCAGCTCCTCTGCCCTGATCATCCTACTCTCTCTCAGGGTGCCATCACCACCAGCAGGGAATACATTCACTAGACATGGACAGGATGAAGCAGGATGCTCAGAAATTTTCCAGACTGAACCCTTTGGGGAGATGAACCTTTGTCACTGATGCCTAGTCTGAACTCCACCTTCTTGCCCTATTCTCCTTACCTGAAGCTGGCATCTAGACACCTGTCCTCACCTGACGCAGTCTTTATCAGGCTAACTTTAATAAAATAACTATAGCTTAGCTCTATGCACTGTGTCCATGTGCTGTGCGGGAAGAACATGAGGCCTGTCAGGAGATCTTGGGAAATGGTGAGGAGAAGTAACATGTGTGCTCACTGAGAGCATGGGGCCTGGAGTCAGGTAGAAATAAAAATTTATGTTCGCATAAAAACCTGCATACTAATGTTGATGGCAGCTTTATTCAGATTTCAGTTTATCACAACTGGAAACAACCTTAAGTGTCTTCAATTTGTGAATGGATAAACAAAGTGTGTGGAACTCTTACAATTGAATACTACCCAGCATAAAAAAAGGAACAATCTGTTGGCACATGCAACAACATGGAAGTAACACAAACATATTATTAGTAAAAGAAGCCAAACTCAAAAGACTACAATTATATGGTTTATTTATATACCATTTGTGTTACATTTGGAAAAATAAATGAGAAAAAAAATTTAAAGTAATTACAGGCATTAAGCCCTTTGAAATACTGACCTGAACAGACATTTCTCCCAAGAAGACATACAAATAGCCAACAAACATATGAAAAGATGCTCAACTTAACTAGCTATTAGGGAAATGCAATTCAAAACCACAATGAGATACCACCTCACACATGTTAGAATGGCTATCACAACAAAACAAGTAATAACAAGTGTGGAGAGGTTGTTAGGGGAAAGGAACCTGCATACACTGATGGTGGGAATGTAAATTGCTATAGCCACTATGGAAAACAGTATGGAGTTTTCTCAAAAAAACTATAATTTTCAGAGAAACTTACAAGTGTGTCCCTTTCCTGTAACAAGTTAATTTCTCTCACGATCCACATCCAATCCAATAAGAAATCCAGTGGGACATTTTTTCAAAATATATTAAGAATGTGAACATTTTCATCACCACCACAGCTGCCACCTGGTAAGAATTACTTTCCTGCTCACATGAATCACTGTATTATCCTTCTAAATGCACTCCTCATTTCTAATGTTAATGTTTATACTCAATACAGGGGCCAGTGTGATCATGAATGGCATAGTCAGGTCCTGGCCCTCTACTGCTTAAATCACTTTCATGGCTCTCAATTCACTCAATGTAAAATGAAATCCTTAAAAAGTCTGCACTGTCTCACATGCCTTGGCCCTGTTTCCTCTTTTCCCACTCTCCTCCTCATTTGCCTGCTTCCACTGGCACCTGTTTCTGGAATAGGTTAATTCTGCCTGTTTTAAGATCTTCTCCTTTCAAGAGGCTTATTGCTCATTTATTCTTTGGAAGAGAAGAAAAGCCACAGCCCTGTTCTTGTTTTGAGGACCCCAGTATTATCAGCACTCCTTCAAGCTGATAATATTATTTGTGGAGACATTTAGAAATGTGATAATGTCCTGGTATATATATTTCTCACATAACCTATGTTCTCATGTCTAGTTCAAGAAGAAAAAATCACTGTAGTTCTTCTTGAAAATTAGTCTCCCTACTTCTAACAATTCTCCACACAAAGAGTCACAGTAATTTGTTAACAATATAGACAGGTGCTGTTCTTCTGTTTAAATTCCTGTTAGGGTTTCCCAATTTACTTGTTGATAAATAAAAATGTCTTTAAAGTGGCCTGCAATGCTATACATATCTGGCTCCTGTTACATCCCGTTACTTATCTCTTTCTATAATCCTCTTCACTCACCTGGTTGAATATACACCAGCCTCCTTGCTTTTTCTGGAATGGAACAGAAATAATTCAAACTTCAAGTCTTTGACATGCCTGTTTCCTCTGCCTGGAACTTATTCCACAAGATAACCACAGGGTCCACAGGGTTTAGGCCTTTACCTCCTTTAATATTTCCTTAAATGCCCTCTTACTTTCCTTAGTAATATATTCCTCATATCCAAGAAACAAAAACAAAACATTTTCCATTTCTTAACACTTTTAATGTTTTCTTTTTCTTACACTTACATGTATCACATATAAAATATAATTTACTGTTTTGTCGTTCATGCTTACTCTCCATCTTTCTTGACTAGAATGTAAGCTCTGTGAGGGCAGAGGTCTTCATATCTTTAGATTCTGATGTGTTCCTTGTACCTATAACAGTGCCTGGAATATAGTAAGGATTTAATGATAATTCTTTAAGCAGGGAATAAATATGACACTGTTAAACAAAAAATTATTCATGGCATTTGTTAAAAGTGATAAGGCAAAATTTATTCAGGACCATGGCAATAGGCATAGGGACCACCGCAATGGGGTTTTGTAGTGAGGGAGAGAGATTGGGCTCAACTCCAAAGACAGTATGGGCTGGTGGGAACTTATAGCCAAGGAATAGGATAGTGTTGGGGGTCAGTGGATGGAAAATTACTGAGAGGAACATCAAGGGTTTCAGGGGATTCTGGCTATAATGACCTAACAGGACTCTTGCTAAAGATGGGCTAAGGTGATCAACATCACCTGGAGATTGTAGAGGAGGAGGAACCTGATCAGATATCATGAATGCTCGGATAGCAAAGGCAAAGGTTCTTGCTAAACTGACTTAGCAGGGTTCTTGTTAAAACTGGATTGTAAGGAAGTGCACAGATAGGCCCAGGGTTTGGGAGCCTGACGAAAGTTTGGTCAAGCAGAGAATCTTTGCCAACATCACCTATTCCCTGTTCCTTTTGAGTGTTCTGGCAACTCTACCTGGATGCCCTTTTTAGTCCCCTTCGAGCTGGTATTGCTTGATGTTCTCAAAAATGATTTTTTAAAGATCTCATTTTACAAAATCAAAAGCCTTACAGTAGCCAAGTTTCCAGTGCAATTAGCTTCATTCTCTCATTTTTCAGATTTCAGTGACCCTTGATCAAAATACTGAGATTTTTAACCTTTTTCACATCTCATGATATGTTTCCTCAGAATTATATTGGTCACACTTGAAGAAATATATAATAATTATTAATAGCTTTCATTTATTAGAGATTTCACAACTGTTTTTCTAAGATATTCTCAACTCCCAATGCAGATTTTTTTTTTTGGCTACAATTGCAGGTGAAATAATAATCACTTTCCAGTAAAGAAAGATTACCTAACCCTTTATCTCAGGGGTAAGATGCCCCCTTTCCACATGTCCTCCAACAGACATCACTGCATATGCTGTCCCCATAGGAAATTTTACTTGGTATAAGTAGCTCTCTTTTTCAGATAGATATATCCTGAGATATATTCAATTGCCAAATTCCTAAGAAGCAATTGAATATATCTCAGGATACAGAGAAAAACATATTATCTGGATAAAATGCTCCTGGGTTGGACACCATCATTAATTACATAAGCAGGGATGTTTACTGTGGGAACCAGCAGCAGAGCTCCACACTTGTCTACCTGCTCAGATCACCCAATATCCCTTCCCTATCTTCCCCATTATGACCTTGTCTGATTTTTTCTCTTGCCACTGACCAAATATACTGAAGCCCACAAAACTGACTTCAGTCCACATGTATTTGAAGAGCAATGAGAAAATATTTATTAGCTTCCAAGTAATCAGTGGATGCACTGCGTATTAGGCTGACAAGGCTTCATGTGTATTTTGATTTTGCAGCTTTGGTAAGCATCTGAATGATGTCTCGAAATATAACTGTGTTCAGTTGCAGACTACTCTCCACGGAAATCTCTATGCATCCCTTTTAAAAGCAGTGAGACCCCATCTCTTCATGGTCTCTGGAATTTTGGGGCACCGCTTCCCAGTGGCTCTCACGGTACATCTCTGGCCTGTGCCTGGAGGTCTGAGGCGTGCGCCCCTTGCCCAGGTCCGTGGCCCTGTGGGAACTACATTACCCAGATGCCTCTGCGCTGTGCGTCTGCGGCGCTGGGCCAGGTCGAGGAGAAGGACATTTTAGTACCTTGCAGAATACGTCAAGGGGAGACATCTGGCATCTTCCTGGCTGCGGTGATTTTGTTTGCCCTTGAGTGGGCCAACCTGATCAGATTTTAACTCTTGATTTCTCCCAAGGTAAAGTAAGCGGGAAGGGTCAAGGAGACGTTGACCAGAGCGCATATAGGAGAGTTCGTGACTAGGAGAGGTCGTCTCCTGGGGTGACTCCGGGCGGGGCATGGGTTGGGGTGGGGTTTCGTCTGAGCCCGCGGCACCCGTGTCTCATAGCTTCTCCCCCGCCTCCGAATCCTAAAGCCCGGAACGAAGGGTGCCTGTCCGTGTCAGCCTTGTCCCCTTCGTTCAGGACAGTGGAGCGTTCCCGGGTGGAGTCCCTATTTCTGACACCCAACGGGATGAGGAGTAGAAGAGTGTTGCATGCAGAGGGACCAGCATATGCAGAGGCCTGGAGATGCGACTGAGGAGCATTCAGAAAACCTGCGGCGAGTCTGCTGTCTGTGGGGAACATTGCGAGCGGATTAGCCATATGTGGAATGGCAGCCCCCGTACAGCTGGGCCTGCATTCTGAGGGCCCTGGTAGCCATGGAGGGTTGTGAGTAGAGGGGACTAGATATGAGTTAGAATTTTAAACGGATGCTCAGAGGAGATCAGACTTGAGGGCAGGGGGTTGATTAAAGTGGAGATGGGGTGACCTTGTGGAGGCTAATGCAACAGACTCTGTGAGAGTTACCATGGGAACTGGACGGGAGAGGTGAGAAGTGATCCAATTAGATTTTTTAAGGATAGAAAATTAGCAATCGCTCAGCCTGCACAGCGTCCCCCCTTCCCCATTTTTATCATAGTTTATGAAACAACCACTCATTTCAGCATTGGCAATCAAACACTGTAATGTATGAATTGAAAACGTTAACTTTATGCAAGCACTTGATATTTAGTTTACACCTTAATATACCATAGAGCAGTATATTAAGACACTACAAAGTCTTAAATACTACATTTAAAAAAAAACACTTAAAAAGTAAATATAGCACACATCTAAAATTTCAAAAACTCATCAAATAATTTGCACTGAAAACATTGATAAAAGCCTTAATTCCATGGAGAGTCGTAGTTCATATTTAACACTTGACATACACTAGTGCATTTGATACCAACAGTAGCCTTATGAGGCTGGCACTGTTCTTATGCCTATTTTACTGATGAAGACACTGAGGTCTTCATCAGTAAAATAGAAGACACTCGTCCAAGGTCACACAGCTAGTAAGAGAGCAGCAGCGACTGAAGCCCAGAAATTCAAGACAGCTGGAGTTCACCTTGTTTCAGGGCAGGTACAGGAGGTTGGATCAGACCCCACCATGGATACTCTTCACTCACAGTCTCACTTTTCCCACAGGTTTCCATGGCTTTAAAAGCACTAAAGAGCCCTGCACAGGTGAGTAAAGACGGTCTTAGGCTCTTACCCTCTCCATCTCCCACTCGTGGTCTCTGGGACGTATTCTGGGACTCTTTGCCTATCACTCTACTGCTATTGATTCTGAGGCCTCTCCCTAGACTCAGGATCCTGAATCCAGGCCAGAGGTTATATACAGGGCTCCTGATTTCTGGCCACCAGTAGGCTATCCTATGGAAGATATTATAGACATAGGGATCGCTATGTGCAAATGCCTGGAGGTGAGCAACAACCACAATACTCCATTATGTCTTGTGGAGAGCTGGGATGCAGGAATCAAGCCTGAAATGGCAGGATGAAGGATTGTGTCTCTATTCTGAAGGTACTGGGAGCCATGGAAGTTTTGGCGTAGAAGATTGGAGTGATCTAAATCAGATATTAATGGACTTTCTCTGGGTGCAGAGTGAAGAACAGACAATAGAGCTGAAAGAGGTTACTGCAGTAGTCTAGATGAGTGTCAGTGACAGCTCCAGGTGACAGCACCAGGGTAGCGGCTGCTATATGGGAGAATACGTGTAGCTTTTTTTTTTTTTTTAAGTAGTTCCAACAAAACTTTCTGATGTGGAGAGTGAGGGAGAAGGGGAGGAATCAGGGATAAGCCAAAGTTTTGGCATTTGCAGCTAGAAGTAAGGAGATACCATGAACTGAAATAGGAAAGTCAGTTGTAGGAGTAATTTTCAGAGGGAGTATCAGGAGTTAGGTTCTGGCCATCGGGTCTGAGATGTTGCAGAGATCCTCAAGTGGAGCCACTGAGTAGACAGCACACCACTGTGGAGTTCAGGGGTAGAATTCAGGTTGGAGACACCATAAGTTGGTGGCCTGTGTGTGAATCATGGTAGAGCTGTGAGTCACATTTAGTAGGGGGCATCTTCAGGTCATGGTGATAGTGTTAGGGGGCAAAGAAGGGGAGGGCCAGATTGGAGGACTGGACCTCTCTTGATCACCTGAATGGGGCTGGTGAGCATCATAAATACAGGTGAGGGAGAGTAGCAGCCGTGGGGGAGAAGTGAGTCTGGTAGTGGACCAGGGCCTCCAAGGGGGAATCGACATGGGATGGATGAGGAAGCAGGAAGCATAGCAATAATGGAAGTGATATGACAGTGAGGCCAAGGTCAGTGCTTATTCATCCCTCTAAAGTCTTGTGGTGATCTTTGGTGAGGCCTGAGGGGTTCCACTCAGGCTGGCAAATAAGCTCAGGGACAAATGAGTCAGCTGGGAGAGTTCTAGGTCTGGACCGGGGAACCAGTGGTGCTGAGTGTTGAATGTTGGGTGGAAAAAGGGAGACTGAGACCAGTGACGGGACATGGGTAGAAGAGAGCTTAAAGCATTTGATACCTGCATGTGGTTCCAGGTGGCTGAGGCTGAAGCAAGGAACCAGGTATGGTAGAGAGGCCTTTAAGACTGGGCTAGGGGCTTCCCCTGCCAGTGTGGGCCATCGGAGTGCAGGATGGAAGTCTCTGGATGTCTTGTGCAGAGTGGCGTGTGGGGAGGACAGGGAGATGTCTTTGGTGTGGGCTGGGGTGGAGGAGGTGGTGGGGGCTCAGAGATGTGAGGGAGGCATGGTTTACAGAGTGATGTGCTCAGTGGGGAGAATGAAAACTGAAGGTCCCAGGGACTTGCTCCCAGCTTCTTAAAGGGGAAAACTGAGCCCATGTTTGGTTGTGTCTGGGAGGTGTGGTCTGGGAACCCCTGCTGGCATGGATAGCATTTACTTATTTGTCTACACACCTATAGTTGATGTAGGGTGACATTATAATAGGAAAGAGGAGAGAGCTGGTACCATTGGTATCTGGGCCTCGTGTATCCTGAGTTTTGGAGCTGGAGAGGAGGGTGGGCAGGGAGTAGATATTTGGGGAATAAACTGAGGGTACTGGTGAGAGAGGCTGCTTAGGGACAGTGCTTTCTCCATTATGGCAGGGTGTTGTGACCTTTGAAGATGTGGCTGTGGACTTGTCTCAGGAGGAGTGGGAGCTTTTCGATGAGACTCAGAGACTCCTGTACCGTGATGTGATGCTGGAGAACTTTGCACTTGTGTCTTCACTGGGTAAGTCCCTCTCACTCACCCCGATATCCTTGACTAGGCTCTTTCCTTCCTCATTTCTCCAGGGCTCACTCTTTTCTTTCTACAACTAGAGTATGAACATTGCTTCCTTTGTAGGTTTTCTTCCATAGGTGCCATAGGTGCCATTTCTCCAGGGCTCACTCTTTCCTTTCTACAACTAGAGTATGAACATTGCTTCCTTTGTAGGTTTTCTTCCATAGGTGCCATAGGTGCCAGGCTGGGCTGAGTGCACTTCCCTCTCCTCTCCCCAAGCAGCCCTCAGCATCCCTAAAACCTTGCAGGGAAGGATATGGGGGATAGGAAATCTTGCAGTGAAACCAATTGATCTCACCAGACTTGGTCTCACCTTGACAAAGCGACTGTCCAGAATAATTGCACCTCTCTGCCCCAAATTATTCCCCCTTACCTCCAGGTGACATTTTCTTGTGTCTGACTATGCCAGGAATTGCAAGCACCAACATGGTCACTTCTTATGGGGACCACTGAGCTATTCCTATAAGATACTTCTCCAAGGTTCTTTTTGTAATATTAGTTTTCTTTCCTGTGGTGTGTCTTGGGCTGGATTGCTCCATGCTAGTGCTGTCCACTCACCTGCCTTATCTTTCCCTTAGGACTTGCATGTTCCAGGTTCCATGTCATTGCCTCACTGGAGCTGGGGGAGAGACGTAGGTGCCTGACAGGGCAGATGTGACTCCAGCCACAGCAAAAGGGGCCCGGTCTTGGGAAGTGGAAGGTGGGAGTTAGCTCACCATTAGGGCTGGGTTCAGATCATACCAGGAACCTTTCCAGTGCCTATCATTGTTTTCATACCAAGAACAGGAGTCATAGCTTATCTCTGTCTTTTAATCCCCCTTGACATTTTATCCACTTGTCATTTCCACTCTGACATCTGGCTAGGGCTAATCCACACCTATCTAGCCTTCAAGTCTCCCCTGTTCCTCACCACTGCTCCCTCTGAAGTGCTTCTCCAACACTGAGCTACACATAATGAGTTGTGAGATGTATACATATCCTAAATAGTCCTCGAACACCAGCTACTCAGTTGCAATTGACTTTCCTTTTCATTCAGTGCTTGTGTCACCAGCAGACAAGTCTCTCTTGAAAGCCATTTGCAGAGAAGAGAGCTGGAAACCCAATTTCTCCTTCCCGTGCTGCATCCCATTGCTGTGGCATTTCTCCACAGTAGACTACCCCAGTGTATGATCTTGTTAGGCTCAGTACTGCACAGCAGACCCATTCTCACCTTAGCTTTAGTCCCCTTGTCCTCCCAAAAGTCCTGTGTACTCATTACTGGGTTTGTAAGACAGACATTTGTGATGAGGCTGCCCCCTCCCACCAAAGTCTACGTGTACCTCACTAACATTTCTCTGCTTTCAGGTTTTTGGTTTCAAATGGAAGCTGAGAAGGCAGCTTCTCAAGGCGTGTCACATCTCAGGATTCCCAAGGCAGGTTTGACCACCCAGAAAGCCTACTCTTGTGGGACGTGTGGCCCTGTCTTGAAAGAAATTTTGCACACGCCTGAGCTCCAGGGCCTAAATCCCAGTCAGAAACTGCACCCATGTACGGCATGTGGGAGACAGCTCTGGTTCAGTATAAGCACTTACCAGCAACAGAAGCAGCACAGTGGAGAGAAACGCCTCGGAAGGGATGAGGACTTGCTTGTTAAGGACTGCTGGGTCCACATGTCAGAGAATCCCTTCAAAGGTGGGGATGGTGCGAAGAACCTCCTGCCCAGCTCGGGCCTTCGCCAACACCAGACCACTCATAGCATGGGGAATTCACCCAGAAGAACTGAGTGCAGGGACACCTTTCACATTGGAGAAAGGCATTATAGGTGTGATGAATGTGGGAAAGCCTTTAGCCACAAAAATAGGCTTGCTGAGCACCAGAGAGTTCACACTGGAGAAAGACCTTATGAGTGTGCTGAATGTGGAAAATTCTTTAGTCATAACTCCAGTCTTACTGTACACCAGAGAGCTCATATGGGTATAAGGCCTTATGAGTGCAGCGAATGTGGGAAAGCGTACAGCAAAAGCTCTCACCTTCTTCAGCACAAGAAAGTTCACACTGGAGAAAGGCCTTATAAGTGCAGTGAATGTGGGAAAACATATAGCAGAAGCACCCACCTTGTTAGGCATAAAAAACTTCATATTGGAGAAAGGCCTTATGAATGCAGCAAATGTGGGAAAACCTATAGTAGCAAACACACACTTTTTCAACACCAGAGAGTCCACATTGGAGAAAGGCCTTATGCGTGCCGCAGATGTGGGAAATTATTTAGCTGTAATGCTAACCTTATTGTACATGAGAGGGTTCACACTGAAGCAAGACCTTATGAATGCAGTGAATGTGGGAAATTCTTTAACTATTACTCCAACCTTATCATACACCGCAGAATTCATATCACAGCAAGGCCTTATGAATGCAGCAAATGTGGGAAAGCCTTCATCTACAAACACAGACTTATTAAACATCAGAGAATTCACACTGGAGAAAGGCTTCATGAGTGTAATGAGTGTGGTAAACCTTTCAGACAGAAATACAGACTCGTTCAGCACCAGAAAACCCATACAAAGGAAAGGACTTATGAATGCAGCGAATGTGGGAAATTCTTTAGGCAAAGTTCTGGCCTTATTGAACACCAGAGAATTCACACTGGGGCAAGACCTTACAAGTGTAGTGATTGTGGAAAATCCTTTAACCGCAAAATCACACTTGTTCGGCATCAGAGAATTCACACTGGAGAAAGGCCTTATAAGTGCACTGAATGTGGGAAATTCTTTAGCCAAAGCTCTGGACTTATTGCACATGAGAGAGTTCATACTGGTGAAAAGCCGTATGAGTGCCTAGAATGTGGGAATTTTTTTAGCCAAAGATCCAGCCTTGTTTTACACCAGAGAGTTCACACTGGTGAAAGGCCTTATAAGTGCAATGAATGTGGGAAAGCCTTCAGCCTTAAATCCACACTTGTTCAGCACCAGAGAATACACACTGGAGAAAGGCCTTATGAGTGCAGCAAATGTGGGAAATTCTTTAGCCGCAAGTCCAGCCTCAATAAACATCAGAGAAATCACACTGTTGAAAAGCATTAAAGTACAGCGAATATGGGACAGCCTTAAGCTAATGGCCTTTCCTAATTTGGTACTAGAAAGTTTAAACTGGAGAAAGGCCTTTGGAGTACAGGGTATGTGCTATCTGGTTAATGTGAATGATACCAGGGAGCAGTTCTGAGAGTAGCCTTTATGAAGTATCCATAAATCAAAAGTTGTATTGCATACATCTGAACATCCACATTGGAGAGATTCCCTATGAGTGCTGGGTATGTGAGAAGCTTTTAGGACCTGCATTGTACTTTCTGACCTGCCCAAGACCCTTGCCTCAGTTAAATCACTGCTGATACCTGTGGCAGAAGCTATCTCACCTCTACCAGTTGACAAATGTGCATCAGGTTACCCAACATACTCAGGGAAGGCAGATCTTTGTACTCTCCCCTTCTCTGGAAGAAATAAGTGGTCTAAAGTCATTAGAGTCCACCATAATTACATTTACACACTGGGGGTGATTAATAGAAAGTTGGGGTGAGCAAACTAGAGAGGATGTGTCCCATCTATTTCTAGTGGTTCTATATTCTATAAATATTCTTTTCACCACAGCAGTGAAGGTCGAGAATGTACAGATATCCTTAGGATTTCTAGATTTACATCTCTCCTATGAACAAGGGCAGAGCAAATAATCTTAAAATTTTCTGGATTCCTGAGACGACTTAGGCTACTTACCTCAAAGCCACTGTTTGTTACTCAGTTAAGAAAATGAAGACTGAGAGAAAAGAGATATTATATTCCACGGATGTGAATCACAATCTTTATTGCTTGCTAGTCTCCTTTCATTGAAGCAGGGCTGCCCCACTGGAGGTATGAGGATAGTTATGGTCAAGACAATAGATGTTCATCAGATCTCCCGGTTTTTCGGGACTTTTACGTAGAACCATTTTTTAAAAGTTATATTGAGATATAATTGATGTTCAGTAAACTGTGCACAAGTAAAGTATAAAATATGTTTTATTGTATGTATACACCCATGAAACCATTACCATAACCATGATATTGTATATATCCATCACCCCAAAGTTACTTCATTCCCCCTTTACTGTCTCTCCCTCTCCGGTTCCTCATTCCCATGATCATTGATCATAGTGATCTTTCATTATAAACTTTATTTTCCAGAATTTTATATAAATGGAATTTAAAAAATGTTTACTCTTTTTTTTGTTTTTTGCCTCCTCCCTCCCCAAACAGCTTAATTATTTTCAGATTCTAACATTTTGCAGCTATGAGTACTTTATTTTTTTTAGTACAGAGTAGTACTCATTTGTATGGATATGCCACAATTTGTTTTCCTATTCATCTCTTAATGGACATTTGGATTGATTCTAGTTTGGAACCATTACAAATAAAGCTGGTGTGGCCATTTATGTACTAGTCTTCTCTTGGGTTAATACTTAGGAGTAAAGGGCTTGAGTGTCTCATTTGGACCCATGGCATTTTAACTTATGGAACTGATCGAGTGCCAACATGGAGAGGTCAGTACCATTGAAAGAACCATTTATTATATTGCCCAAGGGAAGGGGAGCACACCATGCCACACAGAGCCATGTGGAGAGCACCAGTGTTTGTCAGGAGGCTGAAAAGAATGAGGGGAAGGCATAGGCCACAACTTTTATTGTTTTTTTTTGTTTGTTTGTTTTGTGGGAGAGGAAATGCAAGGCAGAATAAACAGTTTAGGATTGGTTACTTTGAATAATGTCAGCGGGTTTTGGATTAAAGGATTGGTCTCTTGTCATTAGGTACCTGGCCCTGGGATGATTTAGGGCAGGGGAAATGTTGGCTTGGTGCGTGAGAGTTAGCTAAGGAGATGGTTGGGGATATCGACTTGGATTGGTTGGTTTGCATATGAGAGACATGCTCCTGGCTAAACCATTTGCTGTCTCAAGAATAGGATAGCATGGGAGAGGTGGTCTCTTCCTGGCCAGCAAGTTTTTAAGATGTCAAAATGTTAAAAAATACAGAAAATAAAAAAACACGATAAATACACCAAGTCAAAGGGTAAGTGGATGTATGTCTTTTTATGAACTGGCAAACTGTTCCATTTACATCCCCACTAGCAATATATGATAATTTTAATTGCTTTATAATCTCACCAGCACCGAGTGTGGCCAGTCTTTTTAATTTCAGCTATTCTTGTTAGATGTGTAGTGGTGTTCCTCTGTGTCTTTACTTTTATTTCCCTGATGACTAGTGTTCTTTAGAATTTTTACATACACTTTCTGCCAACCCTATATTTGGTTAAACATCTGTTCAAATCTTCCCCATTAAATTTTTTTCTTTTGTCATATTGAGCTTTGAGAGTTCTTTAAAAAAATTTTTATTTAAATTAGTTTCAAGTATACAGTACATGGTTAGACATCTATATAGTTCATAAAACGACCCCCCCAACTGCTCCTTCCCTCCCCTGGCCCTCCACCTAGCCATTATACTAATGCTAACTGCATCCTCTCTGCCATGCTCCCCATCCCCATGACCAACTATCAACTACTAATTTGTACTTCTTTAACCCTTCACCCCATTCTCCCAGCCCTCCCAGCCCCCTCCCCTCTGTCCGTCACCAAATTGTCCACTATATTTGTGAGTCTATTTTTGATTAGTTTGTTCTTTTTGTTCCTTAGATTCCATGTATAAATGAAATCATATGGTATTTATTTGACTTATTTCACTCAGCATAATAACCTCTAAGTCCATCCATGTCGTTGCAAATGGTAGGATTTCATTTTTTTTTAATGGCTGAGTAATATTCCATTGTATATATGAACCATAACTTCTTTATACAATTGTCTGTTGATGGGCATTTAAGTTGCTTCCATATCTTGGCTATTGTAATTGTGCTGCCATGAATATTGGCATGCATAGATCTTTACAAATTATTGTTTTGGTTTTCTTTGGAAAATACCCAGAAGTGCAATTGCTGGGTCAAAAAGCATATCCATTTTTAATTTTTTGAGAAACCTCCATACTGTTTTCCATAGTGGCTGTACCAATTTTCAATCCTACCAACAATGTATGAAGGTTCCCTTTTCTCCACATCCTCACCAACAGTTGTTGTTTTTTGATTTATTGATGATAGCCATTCTGACAATTGTGAGATGATAATCATTGTGGTTTTAATTTGCTTTTCTCTGATGGTTAGTGACTCTGAGCATCTTTTCATATGTCTATTAGCCATCTGTATTTCCTCTTTGAAGAAGAGTCTGTTCAGGTCTTCTGCCCATTTTTTAATTGGATTTTTGTTGTTGTTGTTGTATAAGTTCTTTATATATTTTGGATATTAACCCCTTATCAGATGTGTCATTAGCGAATATCTTCTCCCAAACAGTCGGTTGTCTTTTTGTTTTGTTGATGGTTTCTTTTGCTGTACAAAAACTTTTTAGTTTGATATAGTCCCATTTGTTTATTTTTTCTTTTGTTTTCCTTGCCCGAGGAGATATATTTGAAAAGAACTTTCTCTTAGTAATATCAGAGAGTTTACTGCCTATGATTTCTTCTAGAAGTTTTATGGTTTGGTGTCTTACATTTAAGTCTTTAATCCATTTTGAGTATATTCTTGTATATGATGTAAGAAGGTGGTCCAGCTTCTTTCTTTTGCATGTATCTGTCCAGTTTTCCAACACCATTTCTTGAAGAGACTGTCTTTCCCGCATTGTATGTTCTTGCCTCTTTTGTTATATATTAAGTGAGCATATAGGTGTAGATTTATTTCTGGGCCCTCTATTCTGTTCCACTGATCAATGTATCCATTTTTATGCCAGTATCATGCTGTTTTGATTACTGTAGCCTTGTAGTATAGTTTGATATCAGGTAGTGTGATACCTCCAACTTTGTTCTTCTTTCT
>NW_011888977.1:153386-161551 GCF_000151845.1 Pteropus vampyrus | reverse complement strand
GTAGCCTTGTAGTATAGTTTGATATCAGGTAGTGTGATACCTCCAACTTTGTTCTTCTTTCTCAAGATTGCTGTGGCTATTCAAGTTTTTTTTTTATGGCTCCATATAAATTTTAGGATTATTTATTCTAGCTCTCTGAAAAATGCCATTGGTATTTGATAGGGATTGCATTTAATCTATAGATTGCTTTGGGTAGTATGGCCATTTTAATGATGTTGATTATTCCTACCCATGAACACATTATACACTTCCATTTATTTGTATCTTCTTCAATTTCTTTTTCAATGACACAATTTTCTGAGAACAAGTCTTTTCCTTCCTTGGTTAATTTGATTCTCAGGTATTTTATATTTTCAATGCAATTGTAAATGGGATTTCTCTTTCTGAAAGTTCATCCTTGCTGTATAAAAATGCCACTGACTTCTGAATATTTATTTTGTAACCTGTTACTTTACTGAATTCATTGATTAGTTCTAACAGTTTTTTGGTGGAATTTTTAGGATTCTCTATACATAGTATCATGTCATCGGCAAATAGCAAGTTTTACTTCTTTTCCAATTCAGATGCCTTTTATTTCTCTTTCTTGTCTTATTGCTGTGGCTAAAACTTCCAATACAATGTTGAAGAGGAGTGGTGAAAGCGAGCATCCTTATCTTGTTCCTGATCTTAAGGAAAATGCTTTCAGCCTTTCCCCATTGAGTATGACGTTAGCTGTAGGTTTATCATACATGGCCTTTCTTATGTTGAGATATGTTCTCTCTATTCCCACTTGGCTGAGAGTTTTTATCATAAATAGATGCTAGATTTTGTTGAATGCTTTTTCTTCATCTGTTGATACGATCTTTCGATTTGTTAATGTGGTGTTTCACATTAATTGATTTGCAGATATTGTACCAACCTTGCATCTCACGAATAAATCCAGCTTGATCATGGTGTATAATATTTTTAATGTATTGCTGAATTTGGCATGCTAATATTTTGTTGAGGGTTTTTGCATCAATGATCATAAGAGATATCTGCCTATAGTTTTCCTTTTTTGTAATGTCTTTGTCTGGTTTTGGAATAAAGGTAACGGTGGCCTCATAAAAGGAGTTAGGGAGGCTTCCCTCTTGAGTTTTTTAGAATAGTTTGAGAAGAGATGATAATTCTTCTTTGAATATTTGGTAAAATTCGCCTATGAAGCCATCTTGTCCAGGACTTTTGTGTTTTGGGGAGGTTTTTGATTACTGATTCTATTTCATTGGTGGTAATTGGTAGGTTCAGATCTTCTGTTTCTTCTTGACTCAGTCTTGGGAGATTGTATGTTTCTAGGAATGTGTCCATTTCTTCCAGATTGTCCAATTTGTTGGCATATAATTGCTTGTAGAACTTTCTTATGATCTGTTGTATTTCTGTGGAGTCCATGGTTATTTCTCCTCTTTCATTTCTGATTTTATTTATTTGAGTCCTCTCTCTTTTTCCTTTGAGGAGTCTGGCTAAAGGTCTGTCAATTTCATTTATCCTTTCAAAAAAACCATCTCTTGTTTACATTAATCTTTTGTATTGCTTTTCTAGACTCTATTTCATTTATTTCTGCTTTGATATTTATTATTTCTGTCCTTCTATTCACTTTGGGCTTTGTTTGCTGTTCCTTTTCTAGTTCTTTTAATCGTAAGGTTAGATTGTTTATTTGAGCTTTTTCTTGTTTCTTGATGTAGGCTTGTATTGCTATAAATTTCTCTCTTAGGACTGCTTTTGCTGTGTTCCATAAATTTTGAGTCGTGTTTTCATTTTCATTTGTCTCGAGGTACCTTTTGATTCCTTCCTCGATCTCATTAATAACCCATTCATTGTTTAGTAACACGTTATTTAGCTTCCATGTGTTTGTGTATTTTCCAGTTTTTTTTTCTTGTAGTTGATATCTAGTTTCATACCATTCTGATCAGAGAAGATGGTTGATATGATTTCAATCTTCTTAAATTTATTGAGACTTGTTTTGTGTCCTAACTTGTGGTCTATCCTGGAAAATGTACCATGTGCGCTTGAGAAAAATGTATATTTTGCTGCTTTGCGGTAAAATGCTCTGAAAATATCTATTAAATCCATCTTGTCTAGTGTGTCTTTTAGGCCAATTGTTTCCTTGTTGATTCTTTGCCTGGAAGATCTGTCCACTGGTGTCAATGAGATGTTAAAGTCTCCTACTATGGAGTATATTACTGTTGATCTCTCCTTTTATGTCAGTCAATAATTGCTTTTTGTATATAGGTGCTCCTATGTTGAGTGCGTAATATATGTTTATTAGAGTTATGTCTTCTTTATTTATTGATCCCTTTATCATTATATAATGCCCTTTTTTGTCTCTTATTATTGCCTTTGTTTTAAAGTCTATTTTATCTGATAAATGTTGCTACCCTGGCTTTTTTTTTCATTTCCATTTGCTTGAAGTATCTTTTCCCATCCCTTTACTTTCAGTCTGTGTCATTTGATCTGAAGTGGGTCTCTTGTAGACAACATATGCATGGGTCTGATTTTCTTATCTATTCAGTTATCCTATGTCTTTTGATTGGAGCATTTAATCTGTTTACATTTAAAGTAATTACTGATAGGCCATGGCCATGCCACTCTGAACAAGCCTGATCCCATCTGATCTTGGAAGCTAAGCAGGGTTGGGCCTGGTTAGTACTTGGATGGGAGACCACCTAGGAAAACCAGGTGCTGTAGGTGTAAAAAATAAAAAAAATAAAAAATAAAAAAAATAATAAGGGATTGTAAGCTGACAAGGTGCTTGCAATCTATGAGGTCAACCAAGGGTTGCTTTGCCTAAAAAGAAAGAAAGAAAAAAAGAAAAGGAAGGAAGGAAGGTTGGAAGGAAGGAAGGAAGGAAGGAAGGAAAGGAAGGAAAGGAAGGAAGAAAGAAAAAGAAAGAAAGAGAAGAAGGAAGGAAGGAAAGAAGATAGAAAGAAAAAAATTAATTACTGATAGGTTGATAGGTACATAGTTAACTGCCATTTTATTATTCTTATTTGCTATTTTTTTCCCCTTCTCTTTTTACAAAAGTCCCTTTAACATTTCTTGTAATACTAGCTTGTTGGTGATGAATTCCTTAAGGTTTTTCCTGTCTGGGAAGCTCTTTAGCTCACCTTCCATTTTAATCGAAAGCCTTGCTGGGTAGAGTATTCGTGGTTGTAGATTCTTGTTTTTCATAACTTTGAATATTTCTTGCCACTCCCTTCTGGCCTGCAAAGTTTCCATTTAAAAATCAGCAGACATTCTTATGGGGGTACCTTTGTAAGTAACTAGCTACCTTTTTCTTGCTGCTTTTAAGATTCTCTCTTTGTCTTTGACTTTTGGCATTTTAATTATGGTGTGTCTTGGTGTGGGTCTGTTTGAATTTCTCTTGTTTGGGACTCTTTTGTGCTTCCTGGACTTGTATGTCTAATTCATTTGCCAGATTAGGGAAGTTTTCTGTCATTATTTCTTCGAATAGATCCTCAATCCCATGCTCTCTTCTCCTTCAAGTACTCCTATGATCTGGAAATTTTTACGCTTCATGTTGTACCAGAAGTTTCTTAAACTATCCTCATTAAATTTTTTTTTTCTTTTTGTTATTTTGATTGGGTGTATTCTACTACCTTGTCTTCCAATTCACTGATTCAGTCTTCTACTTTGCCCAATCTACTGTTGAATCCTTCTAGTGTATTCTTCATTTCAGTTATTGTATTCTTCATTACTATCTGGTTCTTTTTTATGGTTTCTCATTGTTGAGGTTCTCATTGTGCTCATCCATTCTCCCCTTATAAGTTCATTGAGCATCCTTATAACCATTATTTTGAACTCTGTTTCTGGTAGGTTGCTTGTCCCCATTTCATTTAGCTTATTTTCTGGAGTTTTCTCCTGTTGTTTCATCTGTAGTATGTTTCTTCCCCCCCCCCCCCCCATTTTATTAGCCTCTCTGTGTTCATTTCTATGTGTCAGAAATATTTGTTTCATCTCTCAACCTTGGCAAGATGGCCTAATGTAGAAAGTGCCCTGTGTAGCCCACTGGTGCACTCTCCCTGATCTCTTATGCCAGGGGCTCTGGACTTGATCTTTGTGTGGGTCATGTGTGATCATCTGTTGTCACCAAGACTTTATTGTTAGTAGATCAGTGGATGGGATTGACGCTCAGGCTAATTGTGGGAATTGGCTTCACCCACAGGGTAAGAGTTGCTGTGTGGGGCTGACCCACAGGAGTGGGATTTGCCCTAGCAGGCTTGTGTACTTGTTGCAACCACCCTTGTTTGCATCACTAATGGATCAAGTCAGGAGTTGCTCTGTTGTGGTCTGGTGCCAGTCTCTGGATGTGCTGGTTTTGCAGCCCCTTGGGAGGTGCTCCTCAGTAGGTCAAGGTCAGCCACTACTTTTGATTGCTCAGGGCTACACTGTGGGAACTACAAAGTGATCCGCAGATGGTTGTTGCCTATGCTGGATCTATAGGTAAGTAGAAGAGAAAACGCTGTAGGCAGTAGTCTGGATATCCCCCATCCCTGACCTAGGTCAGTTTAGCAGAGGGACCAGTGCTCCTCCAGGTCTGACATTGCCTGTCAGTTGCCCATAAGTTTCTGAAACTGGAAAAGCCTCTGGGTGATATATGTGTTGGGTAGTGCAGGGATCCCAGGAGGCTCCTGAGTCTATTGAGTATATTTCCCCTGCCACTGCAGTGTCAATTTACATGCCAGCACTGTCTCAGTGGCTCCTTGTACAAGTTTCCAATTACAGCAAGGTCAGCTGCTGCCCATCTTGGACCTGAATGCACCACCCCAGGGCAGGGACAGCTGCCTATCAATATGCAGCGGGCACTTTGTGTATTGGATGGCACAGGAGCTCAGGGAGTCAAGGACTGTCAGGCCAATACAGACCCCTGCAATCCTCTCAAGAGATACTGCGGCTCGTACAGGCAGCAGTGGTCAGTCTGAAGAGGAATTTTTCACTCAAATGGCTAACCTTGTAACCAGCTCTTTGTTCTGCTTCTGTAGACATGCTTGCCACATAGGCCGAAGGGCAGGGTGACCTTGAGCTCAACTGAAGATTCACCCTCCCCTTTGCTTGTTCTGCCTAGATAACAGATGTATCCCCTTTGCTTGTTCTGTATAGATAACAGATGTATCCCCTTTGCTTGTTCTGTATAGGTAACAGATGTATCCCTTTTGCTTGTTCTGTCTAGATGACAGATATATCCCCTTTGCTTGTTCTGTCTAGATAACAGATGTATCTCCTTTGCTTGTTCTGTATAGGTAACAGATGTATCCCTTTTGCTTGTTCTGTCTAGATAACAGATGTATCCCCTTTGCTTGTTCTGTTTAAATAACAGGTGTATCTCCTTTGCTTGTTCTATAGATAACAGATGTATTGCTTTTGCTTGATAACACATGTATTGCCTAAATTCCTGTCTGAGAATCTCATGAGCCAATTGGCCCATGCCAACTGTAATTGTTCAGATAAGTCCTATAAAATAAGGTTACCCCTGAGCTTGGGGCCCAGATCTTCAGAGCACTAGCTCTTCTGGGACCGCCGGCATAATAAACCTGAGTTCTCCAACTCTCCGAGTGGTGCTTCGTTTCTTGTCTTGTTGATTTTTCTGCAACAAGTCCACAACTGTTTCCTCGAAATGCGCTTACTGTGTTAGCCAAGATCTGTTGCCTGCGCAGACTGCGCAAACCCAGAGCCAAGCAGGGCAGGGGAGGCTGCCTGTCAGTGGGCTACAGGCACTTTGTGGCTTGGGCGTAGCAGAATCTTAGGGAGACAAGGGCCATCGGCCAATACAGCCTCACTTTTGCTACAACTTCTGTGCCTGGGCATTCCTGCTGTAGTCACAGATCACAGTGAGACCAGTGGCTATCTGGGGCAGTCCCACAGAACCCTGTTCTTCCTGGACACAATACTGCAACTCTTGCGGGGAGCAGAGTTCTGCCTGCAACTGATTTCTGTGCAGTGCTCACCCTGGGCTAGCAAGTTTGTTGCCTGTGTGGATCGGGAGATCCGGTGGGGAAGGGCAGGACGGTGGCAGTTCACTGTAAATTGGCCACCTACAGCAGTTTGTGGGTAGGGTGGGGTGGGGTCTCAGGGAGACAATGGCAATCAGATCAATACAGCCTCAGTTTTGCTGCAACTTCAGTTTGTGTGTTCCTGCAGAATTCCCAAATCACAGCAAGACTAGCTGCTCTCTGAGACTTGGCCACCAATCCTCAATACCCGCCCAAGTTCGTGCTGGCAGCAGTGTTTGCCTGAAACTATCTCGGAAATAAGCTCTCACCTCACTGGCTTCCAGCTCTGAATGCTAGGCCCTGAATTGGCGCAGGGCATGGCAGCCATCCAGAAACAAAAGCCTTGGACAATCTGCAGGTTGGGTGGGGGTGGGCTAATCCCCTCAGGCCAGCAGCTTCCTAATGGCCCTGTGGGAGGGGTCTGCACAGTCAATCTGGTGAGGTCTGTAGATTGCCTGGTAGGGGGGCCAGACTAAGGTACAATCGTGGCTGTCCTTCTGTCCCTCGTTCTGATGCCAGGTAATGCAGACTTTCTTGGTATGAATCCTGCGTGAACCTCTGACCCACTGCCGGAGTCCTGGGTGAGTGTTCATAGGTCAGAAAGCCTGTGAGCCAGTCCTTCAAAGGGGTGTCTAAGGTTTCAGTCTCCTTCCATCTCACCCAGATGGCCAGAATCCCCTCTGGTTTATACAGTCAGAGTTATTGGAATCTCCTCTTCCCTGGTTTGGGACCCTGGGCTGGGAAGCCCTGAATGAGGCCAGGACCCCCCTCTCTTTCAGGGGGGTCTCGCTCTCCCTCCTGGTGATCCTCCACCACCTGCGAGTGTAGGTCCATCCTGATTCAAGACTGCCCCTCCTACCGGCTTTGATGGGGCTCCTTTAGATTACCAGATGTAAGTGTTACAACCAGCTGGACTTCAGGTGATTTTCCATATTGATTATTTTATAATTTGGTTGTAGTTTTACTGCGGACCTGGAAGGAAGCGAACTCTGCTTTTACCTAGTCTGCCATCTGCCCAAGCCTCAAGGAACAGTTTTTAAAAGGCTTCCATGTGCAGATTCATCCACCCCCCGAGCCCATGGTAGAGACAAATGACTGAAAAGCACTTTGTGAAAGAGGCTTATTTGCATATCTTAAACCACTGGCCCAAGGAGCAGGCATCTAATTTAACACACATCTACAGGCCTACTGAAATACTCTCTAATGACAAAAACTAATGGGCACCATCTTTGCACTTGCCCTCTGCCTCCAGCTCTTCTAGGAAGGAGCTTGTACCCTCATCTGGCACTGTGATTTTTGCAGCTGCTGCCCAAAGGACACCTCTATATTGCCTGGCTCTGGTGGCCAACTGGGCTCACATTTGTGGGTCTAATGAGACTAACAAACAGACATTGGCTGACTACCATCCCTAGGACACTGAAACATACACCCTGTCTATAAAAGAGGTCTCTTTGTTCGTCCTAGAGCTTCAGCCTGAAGTGTAGTCTCTGGTTTGGCAGACTTCTAGGGACCTACTGAGGTACTTTCTGGGGGTGGAGGCTGGTGAATGCCATCTTTACACTCTCCCTCTGCTTCACTCCAGGTTGCTGGTATCTTGAAAAGGAAGTTGTGGGTGCTATCTTTCTGCCCTCCCTCTGTTGTGCTCAAGAATGCCGGGTATCTCCCAGAGGGGAGCTTGTACCTGCATCTGGTGCCCCGGTTTTTGAAGCTACCATCCAGGAAACACTCCTTGATTGCTGGCTTTCGCGGCCAGAAGGTATTGTGTTCATCAATTCAATGAGATGGTAGTAAAGAAAGAAACAGTTCTTAACTTGCTATTACCCCAGGCTCAATGCAGAGAGATCAGACAGAAACACTCATTGTCAGTGCCAAGCAGATCATGTCAGCTATGCCAAGCATCAGCGCTATTGCTGATTGAGAAGGGAAGGTTTGATGGTGAGACACCCAGTTGGAAGAATGCACAAGAGGTAGACATGAGAATGAAATGGCAGGCACCAACTTTATTGCATGGAACACACTTCTGTTGGGAAGTGCAGCTCTATCGGGGAGAGCGCAGTATTGCACGCACGTCTACTCCCCTTTTTGTTCTAGGGGACCACATGGCTCCTCACATAGCAGAGTACAATAGTGCCCTTCAGCCATACATGCGTGATACAATAAGCT
>NW_011888977.1:152030-152839 GCF_000151845.1 Pteropus vampyrus | reverse complement strand
TATTTATTTATTTATTTCCCATCTTTATTAAATATAATAGACAATTAGTTGCTTGTATTTACATTGTACGATTCCATGAGTTTTCCCTAATTATAGTTAGCATACAATAATATACCAGTTTCAGTTGTATAGCATAGTGTCAGAGACCCATATAGCTTGCAAAGTGATCCCTCACTAAATCTAGTACCCCTCTTCCCCCTTACATATTTATTACATTATGAACCATCTTCCCCATGTTACACTCTACATCTCCATATCTATTCTGCAACTCACCATTTGTACCTCTTAATCCCTTTGCCTTTTTTTGTCCCCCCAACCCTGTTCCCATCTAGCATCCCTCAAGATATTCTCTGTATATATGAGTTTGTTTGTTTTTGTTGTTGTTGTTATTTTGTTCTTTAGATTCCACGTGTACGTGAAATCATGTGATATTTGTCTTTATCTGACTTGCTTCATTCAGCGTAATACACTCTTGGTCCATCAAGACAATATCTTTTTCCATCCCATTCCTTTTAGTCCGTGTGTGTCTTTTAATCTGAAGTGAGTCTCTTGTAGGCAGCATATGTAGGGGTCTTGTTTTCTTATCCATTCTGCCACTCTATCTTTTGGTTGGAGCACTTAATTCTTTTCCATTTGAGGTGATTGTTGATAGGAATGTAGTTATTACCATTCTTTATTCCTGTTTTTGATACATGCTTCTTCTTAAAGAAGTCTCTCCAACATTTCCTGTAATACTGGCTTGGTGTCGATGAATTCCTTTAGCTTATTTTTGTCTGGGAAGCTCTTTATCTGTCCTTCAACTCTAAATG
>NW_011888977.1:139451-151980 GCF_000151845.1 Pteropus vampyrus | reverse complement strand
ACATTTCCTGTAATACTGGCTTGGTGTCGATGAATTCCTTTAGCTTATTTTTGTCTGGGAAGCTCTTTATCTGTCCTTCAACTCTAAATGATAGCTTTGCTGGATAAAGTATTCTTGGTTGTAGATCCTGGGTCTTCATCACGTTGGATATTTTGTGCCAAGCCCTTCTGTCCTTCATGGTTTCTTTTGAGAAATCATCTGCGTCTTATGGGTACTCCCTTGTAGTTAACTAATTGCTTTTCTCTTGCTGCTTTTAATATTTTTTTCTTTGTATTTAACCTCTGGCATTTTAATTATGATGTGTCTTGGTGTAGGCCTCTTGGAGTTCCTGGTTTTGGGGACTCTCTGAGCTTCCTGGGTTTTATGTCTATTTCCTTCACCAGGTGAGGGAAGATTTCCATCATTATTTCTTCAAATATATATTCAACTTCTCGTTCTCCCTCTTCAGCTTACCTCTATGATATGAATATTTTTACATTTAAGTGTCCCATAGGCTCCTTAAATTATTATTATAGTGTTGGCTTCTTTTCTCTTTCCATTCTGATTGAGTGTCCTTGGCTTTCCCATCCTCTGTTATAGGTTATTTGATCTTCCTCTTTATTCACTCTGTTCGTTCCATTTAATATACTTCTCATCTCAGATAATGTATTCTTCATTTCTGACTGGTTCTTTTTTAATTTCTATTTTTATATTTTTTATCTCTTTGTCGAAGTTCTCACTGTATTCATCTACACTTTCCCTAAGTTTATTGAGCATCTTTATAACCAGTGTTTTGAACTCTGCATCTGTTAGATTGCTTAACTCCATTATTTCTGGATCTCTGTTCTGTTCTCTCATATGGTTTCTGTTTCTTTGTCTTCCCATTTTGGCTGACTTTCTGTGTCTGTTTCTATGTATTAAGCAAAGCTCCTAAGTCTCCCGGTCTTATTAGTGTGCATTTGTGTAGTAGGTATCCAGTGGCACAGTCCTGAGAGGGGTTCAGCGGCAGGCTAGGTTTAGTCCCAGCCTATGCCTCTCCGGGGCCACTTGTTAAGATTCAGCAAGCAATTAATAGATGCTGTGCTTATAATTGACTCAAAAGGCCACACCAGAAACTGCGATCAGCTGCCACCAGTGTGAGTCTAGGTGCTGCTCAGCAAGGGGCACCTGACTCACTGAGGATACACCTGGATGTGGTTTGGGTGGGGCCACGAGTTGGGGGATGTGGAGTTTCAGGGACTCCTCTGGGTGGAGCAACCTCTGTTATCCAGTTTGATGACATCTCAGCTATGGTGGTGCTGAGTCTGCCCACTGGGAGTGGGAAGGGCTCAACAGAGGAACAGTGGATACCTCCAGCACTTCTGTACAGAGTGAGTCTTGCCTCAGCCCTCACTCTGACAACCCAGTTTCCTCCTATAAGTCCCTGGTGCCCCTTGTGCAGCCTAACCAGGCGCTGGTGCTCAGAGAGAGCAGGTTCATCACTGCAAAAGTCCGCTGGCAGACACGTCCCTTTTAAGAGGCATCTGCAGCTGCCGCTGCTATGATATCTGTCCTCCTCAGCTGCTCAGGACGGGATAGCCTCGCGTCCTTGCCTCATCTTACCTTCTGCCATTGCAGGGTGATTTCTTAGATTTCTCCCTAGTCATGTGGCTTGTTTATCTAGATCCGAGGTGATTTTCCTTGCTGTTTGCTCCTTGTTTCTGTCACAACTTTGATTTGGTCGTCAGAGGAATGAACAGAGCCTCTATCATCTATGCCATCCTTCACCCCCCCAAATAAAATTTTTTCTGCTTGGACAGTCCCGAAGGTTTGAGAGACAAATAAGAGCTAGGGCAGGGTTGAATGATAAGATTATCTCCTACATGAGGCCACTCTTTCAAGACTGGGAGAGGTGACTGTTTTATTTAATGCATAGAAACCAACACAGAGATTCAAGAAAAATGAAAACAACAACAATGGAATATGTTTCAAATGAAAGAACAAGATAAAACCTCAGAAAAGACCTTAATGAAATGGAGATAAATGATTTACGTGATAATGATATTTCAAAATAACGATCATAAAGATGCTCATTGAACTCAGGAGGAGAATGAATGAACAAATTGAGAATTTCAACAAAGAGAAAATATAGGAAAGGACCACACATGGGGGTGGCTCCATAGTGTAGTGGTTAGCATGTCTGCTTCACATGCAGAAGGTCCTGGGTTCGTGCCCCAGGCGAAGCCACGGACCATGCCTCGGGTGCGACATGCCCCAGGTGCGCCAGGGCCCGGGTACGTGCTGTGAGCGTGTGGGAGGAGATGCCCTGCCTTCAGAGATCCAGTTCTTAAGGGAAGATGGCAACATCCATAGGTCAGGGGTGGAAGTCGGGGAGGGAGGGATTAAAGGGCGTGGGGGAAGAAAGGACCATATAGAGGCCACCTTGGGGCATCTCATTTGGTTTCGACTTGCATTTCCTTGATAACTAGTTATATCTAGCATCTTTTCATATGCTTATTGACCATTTCTATATCTTCCTTGGAAAAATGTCTATTGAATTTTTTTTCTATTCATCTTTTTATTGTTCAACTGTAAGTGGTTAAATATTCTTGATACTGGTATCTGATTTACAAATATTCTCTCCCATTCTATTGTCTTTTCACTTTTTTGATATTTTTTTTTTGCAGCATAAAAATGTCTAATTTTGATTTAGTTGAAATTATTATTTTTTGTGCCATATCTAAAAATTCCTTTGCCAAATCTGCTGTCAAGAATATTTTTCTATGTTTTCTTCTAAGTTTTATAGTTTTAGCACTTATATGTAGGTCTTTCATCAATTTTGAGGTAATATTTAAATGTGGTGTGAAGTATGGGTTCAATGGCTTTCTTTTCATGTTGTCCAATCACCATTTGTCCCATCATCCAGTTGTTCCAGCATCATTTGTTGAAAGCAAGTCTTGGCTCCTTTGTTGAACATCAATTGATCATAATGTAAAGATTTATTTTTGGGCTATCTATTCTATTCCACTGGTCTGTATTTCTATCCTTGTGCCAATACCACAGCGTCTTGATTACCATTGCTTTGTAATAAGTTTTGAAATGGGGAAGTGTGACTTCTCTAACAGTGTTCTTTTTCAAGAATTATCTTGAGTATTTTGAATCCTTTGAAATTCCATATTAATTTTAGAATTAGCTGATTTCTACAGAGAAGTCAGCTGGGATTCTGTTAGGTATTGCATTGAATCTATAGATCAGTTTGGGTTTATTGACATTACTAAGTGTGCTGATCCATAAAAATAGATGTTTTTCCATTTATGTAGATATTCAATTTTTTTTAACAATGCTTTTCATCTTATAATATTGCACTTTTTAGAAATTTATTTTTATTAAAGTAACTGGTTAATAACATAAATTTCAGGTGTACAATATTATAATTTAATATGTGTATACTCTATTGTGTGCCCACTACCAAAAGTCTAGTTTCCACCTGCTCCCAAATATTTACCCACTTTGCCCATTTTGCCCTCCCCAATCCCTTCTGCTCTAGTAACCACCATTCTGTTTTTTGTATTTGTTTTTTTCATTTTGATACTTCATTTGTTACTTTTTGTTTTATATTCCACTTGAGTGAAATCATACGGATTTTTTTTCTTTCTCATTTGACTTATTTCACTTAGCATATATACTCTTAGCATATATGTATATGTGCATGTGCATATGTATATTAATAAATGTCTTGATAGATTCTTTTTTATCATTATAAGATGTCCATATTTGTCTCTTACTATATTTTTTGTCTTGAAATCTATTTTGTCTGATCTAAGAACGGCTATACCTGCTTTCCTCTGGATATCATTTGATTGGTGTATCATCTTCCACCCTTTCACTTAAAGTCTACATTTATCTTTGAAGCTGAGATGGGTCTCCTGAAGGCAGCATATATTTGGGTCTTGTTTTTTAAGCATCCGGCTACTCTGTGCCTTTTGTTTGGTGAGTTCAGCCCATTTACATTTAGGGCGATTATTGATATGAGAATTTACTACTGCCATTTTATCCTTTGTTCTATGATTGCTTTGTACTTCCATTGTTTCTTTTCCTTCTGTTTCTGTCTATTTTAGTTTGGTGGTTTCCTATGACGTTTTCCTCTTTCCTCCTTTTTTTATGTTTTGTGCCTCAGCTCTGGATTTTTGTTTTGTGGTCACCAGGAGGTTTGTATAAAATGTCTCATAGATAAAACAATCCTTTTTTTTCTCATAGCATCTCATCTTCAATCAACTATATAAATTTTATCCCTTTCCATCTCTCTTAATGTTTTGGTTGTCACAAATTATCCCTTTTTATGTTGTGCATTTGTTACCAAATTGCAGTAGCTGTAGTTATTTTTAATGCTTTCCTCCCTATAACCTTTATGTTATAATTAAATTTTTAATACCCTATTCTGAACTTTGTGTACTTTTGTCTTTTTGATTCAGGTAGAAGAGCTCCTTTCAATATACATATTTTGTAATGCAGGTCTTGTGGTGGCAAATTCCCTCAGCTTTTGTCTGGAAAAGGTTTATTTCTCCTTCATATCTAAAGGATAACTTTTCTGAATATTTTATTCTTGGCTGGTGGTTTCTATCTTTTGATTTTTGAATATATATTATGCCATTCTCAGTCTGTAATGTTTCTGCTGAGAAATCTGATAACCTGATGGGATTTCCTTTGTTGATTTCTTTTTCCCCTGGCTGCCTTGAGAATTCTTTCTTTGTCATTAACTTTTGACAGTTTTAAAATAATGTGTCTTTGAAGGTCTTTTTGTGTTGAGATAATTAGGTGTTCTGTTAGCTTCTAGTACATGAAATTGATTTCTTCCCTAGATTCTCTGTTCCTTCCTCCTTCTGGGATACCCATTATCCTTATGTTGCCCTTTCTAATGAAGTCAGTTCTCGTAGAATTCTTTCATTAAAAAAAAAAAAAATCTTCATTCTGTCTCCTCTTCCACCTGAATCTATCTTCAAACTAATTCTCTCTTCCATATGGTCTGCTTTGTTTCTAATGCTTCTACTGTATTCTTCATCTCATTTATTGAGGTCTTTATCTCCAGAATTATTTTGGTCCTTTTTTATAGTTTTAATATCTTTGGTAAAGTACTCCCATGTTCATTAGTTTTATTACTGAACTCAATGAACTCTCTAGGTTCTCTTGTAACTGAGTTTCTTCATGACTGTTCTTCTGTTCTTTAACATTTTGATCACCATCTCCCATGACTTTGAGTTTGGTTTCTGGAGAATTGTAATTTTCTTTCTGTTATCATGTTGCCTTGTTCAGAGTGCTTGATGCGTTGTTCCTCTGCTGGTGCATTTGAAGTAGTACCTTTCTTATTTAGGTAGTTTAACAATTCAACAGGTTGATAATTAATGTCTTTCTTTTGTTTTCCAGTAGATGGCACTATAGAAGAAATTTTTGTTTTCTCTTACCTGTGCTCCCTGTGCCTCCGGGGTCACAGTTGGGGAACATAACTGTAATCGTGGTGGGTGTCCCTGCTTTATATGGGTTCCCTAGGTCACGGGGCACCACTATGGATGTGGCATGGGGGATGGGAGCAGGTTCCTGGACCTGCTGGGCTGTTAACTGGCTCCCTATGGCTGCTAGCACCTCTGTTCTATAGCCGGAAGTCTGTAGATACATATCTGCTTCTGCTACCGGGCCCTGCTGAAATTGGGAAGGGTAGAGGGTGGGAGCCGAATCCTTGAGTGCTGATGCTGCTTTTGCCTCTCTTAACCTCTGCTTGGCCTAATGTTCGGGGCTGCACCCCAACTCCTCCAGCACCACATTGACTGAGGCCTCAGGCTCAGCTTCAGGGACCAGGGAACTGCATCTGCAGATATCATCCTTCCTTCCCCCAATCCTGCTTCACCTATGCGTTCCAATATGCCCTCCTTCAGATGTACTGATGTGTGGCATGTTAATATTTTGAGCAGAAGAAGCTTCGTTGAGTTACAGATGGCTGACTAGTTGTAGATTTAAGGGGAGATACAAATGGGTCTTCCCATTCCACCATGATGCTTACATCACTCCTTCCACTTACTTTTAAAGTCATTATTGACAGGTGAGGGCTTACCGTCACCATTATGTTTATTCATTTGTGTTTTGTAGTTCTTTTGTTCTTCCTTTCCTGTTTTCCTTTGTGAGTTGATTTTTTTCATAATGATATACTTTTTATCTTTCTTACATCTGCTATAGATTTTTTCTTTGTGGTTACTATGAGGCTTGCATAAGCCTTATTAAATCTATTTTGAGTTAATTACAACTTCGATCACATACAAAAATATTTTTACTCCAACACTTTATATTACTGATGTAAATTCATTTTTTCTATTGTGTACCTATTAAAGAAATCTTGTGATTATTCTTTTTAATTTTTACACTAGGGTTAAAATTTATCTATGAATCACCCTTAGTTTTATTTTATTCTATATTTGTCTACATATGTATCTTTACCTGTTGCTTTTGTTTTAAAAAATTCTCTTTGACTTTTGACAAATTATAATGTGTCTAGCTACCTACCTCTTTAGGTTCAATTTATCTGTATTTTTTGGACTCCCTGAATTTGGATGTCATTTTTTGTCATCAGATTTGGAGTTTTCAGCCATTTTTTGTTTAAATACACTTTTCTGCCCTTTCTTCGGCTTCCATAATGTGTACAGTTATCCCTTGCTATCCTCAGGGGATTGGTTCCAAGACCCAATGTGGATACCAAAATCCTTTATATAAAATGGCATAGTATTTGCATGTAACCTAAGCACAACCTTCCTGTAGACCATCTTTAGATTACTTATACCTAATCGAATATAAATGCCATGTAGTTTATATTATATTAAGGAATAATGCCAAATAAAAAGTGTATGTGTTTAGTACAGAGGCAGTCATTGTACTGAACTACATATTACATAGGCCTAACTACATAGTACATGTCAGCAACAATATAACTTTTTTTTCCCAAATATTTTTGATCTGTGGTTGGTTGAATCCAATGATGTGGAGCCCATGGATATGGAGGTCTGACTGTATATTGGTTTGCTTGATGGTGTCTTGTACTGGTCTCAGACTGCAATAAGCAGTGCTGTGGCTGGACCAGCCCTTGTGTTTCTTATTATAACCATCGGGAAACTCTGAAATGATACAGGTTTATTACAAGACCTAGAAATTACACAGCAAGTTTTCAGGCAGAGAGAGCACATAAGCCTGGGGTTCCGCTTTTATTGGGGTTGAGGGTGGTGGCCTAGGGTTTTACAGGCTGACTCTATACTGCTGAATTTAAAACATAACAGTGGGAATTTAAAGTGCTGGAAGAGAAAACAGGTAGTCCACATAGTTATTAAAATCAACCATGACCTCTAAAACAAAGGAGCCTCAGTGGGGGAAGGTGGGCTTGTTCTTTGGCTGCATTGCTGGTGATGTGTGGATGCAAGATAGCTATTTTTGAAATGGATGCCTCTGAAATGGATGCTTCAACAATCAAAGCTAAATCAGGCACTTGCATTACAATAAAACAAAACAAGCAAATATCAGGGTTTATATTCCAGTGTCCCAAAGTCCAGTAAATAGCCTTTCTTCACTTTCTTCCCTTTTTGTTTCTGTGTATTTTCAGAACTGTTTTTGAACTTGCTGATTGATCAAGTTTGCTCTAGGTGTCATTATATTTAGTTCCATAATTTGGTTCTTTTTTAAAATTTCTATTCCATTGTTGTCTTATTTATGTATTGTTATCCTGATTTTGCTCAGTTGACTATCTGTGCTCTCTTACAGCTCACTAAGCCTCCTTAATTATTTTGAGTTATTTTTCAGTCTATTTTGTAGATCTCTATACATTTAGGGTCAGTTATTAATACTTTCATTCCTTTGGTGGCACTGGTTTCCTGATCCTTCGATTCCTGCAGCCTTGCATTCGTGTCTGCACACTTAAGGAAATTACCTCTTCCAGTAATTACAGGCTTCTACATGGAGAGCCCTTCACCAGTCAGCCTGGGTAGACATTCTGGGAGCGGCTCCTGGTGGTTTCCTCAGGAAAGCCTGGTACCAGAGTCCATGGGTGGACAGGCCCGGTGCCAGGGTCTGTAGGAGCTGGTCTGATACGAGCCCACTCACCTACAGACCCTGGCACTTGGGTCAGTCAAGGATCCAGCCACATAGCCTATCTATATGGACAGACTTGAAGCCTGGGTGCATAGAGTCTGGCTTGTAACCAGGAACTAAAGTGGTAGGCCTGGAGCCTGGTTCCACTGGGGCTGACCTGGCACCTGGATCATATGGGGTGGGCCTGGAACCTGGGATTGAGGGGTGGCCTGGTGCTGGGAACACTGGGGCAGGCCTATTGCTTCATGGGTGCTGGCCTGAAGCTTGAGTCTGCAGGGCACAGCCTGGAACCCAGGTAGGTAGGTAGGTCTGGACCCTGAGTCTGAGGGAGAAACCTTGGTCCCAGGGTCCACTGGGGAAGGACTAAGCCTGGGTCTGTGGGTGCAGGCCACTAGGATGGTGTTGGTGGGGGCTGGAGTGGGGATTGGAGTAGCCCTGGAAACTGCTAGAACCCAGGTCTGCTGGGGTGGGCCTGGTCCCTGGATCCACAAAAGTCAAATACTCAGCCCACTCTTTTCTCTAGGAGAAAGCTCCTGAGTGGAGAGAATCTCTCTCGATGCTCAACTAAGTGGGTCTGAGGTAGATAGAGGTGATGCGAGAACACGAAATGTTGATTCTATCCTTTTCAATGCATCTTTTCTCATTTCTATGTTCCACCTGAGCGCTGAAATCTCTCACGTGGATACTAGAGCATTCGAGAAGGCATTTCTGCATGTGAATCATCGTCAAATTGGAGTTTCTGAGAGAAAATGAAGGATGAAACTTCCTATTTCACTACCGAGCTGATGGTGCTCTTCATGTCTTAGTCTTTTTACATCCTGAGTAAAATGAAATGAAATGATTCATTCTAGGTGTTTCTAATAGCATCCAGATGATATCGATCCCTTGAAAGACACCATTTGTAGATGAAGGTAAAGGTCAAGGAAATAATCTGACTTGCTGAAATGGATGAAAATGGTAAGCACTTGATCCAAGTTGGGAATCGGGTCTATCTCTGGTATCTATGCTCTTTAACCAAAAACTTCACAAAATTGCTCCAAAAGATCTTGAATCCAGGCATAACACAGTGGGACCGTAACTGCCAACCCACATAGACTCAGGGAGCAAGGGATTCTGTTCTCGGGTTTTGTCATACATGAAACCATTTATTCTCACAACAGCCCTGTGAAGTAAGTACTATATTACTGAATTACCCATTTTACTAATGAGGTAACTGAAGCAGAGAGAAATGAAATAACTCTGCACAGGGGCAATACAGCTGCTAGCCAGCAGAGCTGACATTTGACAGCGAATGTTATGGCTCCAGAGACTGGGCCCCAGAGACCTGTAGTAAGCCCGAAACACCTCAGGGCTCTGGCAGGAGCCAGCAGCCTTGGAGGAAATACGCCATGGTGGTACAAGGGAGAGGTGAATGAGAGGATATAACCACGGGGAACATGAGAGCAAGGAGGCGGGGCATTTTGGTTTCTTCATGAAGTAGTAAAAAGTGTTTCCTATAGTGAGGATCCTATTATGCTGGATAAAGATGAATATTAAACGAAAGCAATTCCACACTTACTGGCTTATCTCATGTGAATCTGCTGGTGTTTTAGAGGTGTAACTTGAGAGTGAAAGCTTTCTACACTCATAGGGCTTCTCTCCAGTATGAATTGTCATGTCACCTGAAATCAGAGTAGCAGCAAAAGGCTTTCCCACACACTTTGCATTCAGAGTTTTTATCCAGTGTGGGTCATATGATGAATACGAGATGAGCGTTGATTGAAGGCCTTTCTATATCTGTTGTGTTTATGAGGCTTCTCTCCAATGTGCTGCACATTCATGTGCTGACGTAAATTAAACTTGGAGCAAAAGGTTTTCCCACATTCTTTGCACTTAAAGGGTTTTTCACCAGTGTGGATCCAAGTATGTTGGACAAAACCAGAGTGGTAGGAGAAAGACTTTCCACATTTACTGCATTCATAAGGCTTCTCTCCAGTGTGAATCCGCCGGTGCTCTGTGAGGTGTGACTTGCGACAAAAAGCTTTCCCACAGTCACTGCAGTTATAGGGCTTCAGTCCAGTGTGAATCTGCATGTGTTGAGTCATATTATATCTGTTGCAAAAGGCTTTCCCACAGTCTTGGCATACAAATGGTCTTTCTCCAGTGTGGATCTTCTCATGCTTAATTAAATTACACTTATTGAGGAAGGCCCTGCCACATTTACTGCATTCATAGGGCTTCTTTTCAGTGTGACTCTTCATGTGTTGCCTGAGAGCAGAACTGTTGCAAAAGGTTTTCCCACATTCATGGCACTCAAAAAGCTGTTCTCCAGTGTGAATCTGCTGGTGCTGCATGAGGTCTGATGTACAGCTGAAGGTCTTCCCACACTGTATGCATTCATAGGGCTTCCCTTCACCACGTACACAGCCACGTGCAAGATCCTGACTCCTGATATTCCTGCATTCACTATATTTGTAATGGTTCTCCCCTGCTTGATTCATGGGGTCTTTAACTAGTCTGTGTGCATGACTTTCATGGAGAACACCTACTGGAGAGACGTGTTCCTGTAAAATCCTTGCATGTAGACTGTCATCTATCCCCAACTCATTGCATTTATGATTCAACTTCCCAGGGCCAATCTCCTTGTGGGGGTCTGCCACTGGTTTTAAGATTCTTTCCTGCATTTCTGATGGTTCTACCTGAGTCTTCGTTTTTCCAGTCCCAGAGTCCCTTGAAGCTCCCTGTTCCAGCCATACCTGAAGTGAAGGTTGCTTAGACAAAAGCAGCTGAGAAGTGGTTGGTTCTGTAGTCTCTGATTTTGTTCTGGCTCCTGAAAAGAATTCAATACAAAGTAACCTATTAGTGATGCCAACACAGAATAAACATAATCACCACTTTTAGAGGGGAAATGAAGATGAAAATAATGCGTCTGAGCCTGTTATGTTTTCACACCTCTGAAATCCAGGTTTACAACTTTGTTCTTTTCTGTTCCTTCGGCTCTTGACATTTAAAGAGGGAAATTCGAGAGGGGGTGCTGGGGCAGAGGACAGAGGATCTGGTGGGAGAATCCTTATAGTCCTGAATCAAGGAGGGTGGACGGAATTATGGTGACATATACAGTGTGTTGGCTCTGAGAGAGAACATCTCATCACAGTGCCAGGCGAGCATAATAAGATGCACCGATTCTGGTCCAGAAGGGAGTGTGAAAGAGTGTCTCAGGAGGCGTGCCGTGAGTTCTTTTCTAATAGAGAGGTAGAAACTGCCTGACAGGGGAAGTGGAAGGGGGTGCTGTACGCAAAGGAGAGAGAATGTCCAAAATCAGCCAAGTGAAACCTGGATGCGTAGAGAACTTCAGGGCATGAGAGAATGTTGGAGATATGGAGGTAGAGGTACACAGAGGCAGAGGGCAAGCAGAGTCCCAGGATCCTGACTCAGGCGCCAGTGAGCACGGTCATGTTCATGAGGGGTAAAAAAAAATACACTCGAACACATACCTCATATCTTAGAGGAGAAAATAACTCAAAATAGATCAGAGACCAAAATGTAAAACATAAAAATATAAAATTTCTAGAAAAACACATAGGAGAAAATCTATGAGCCCTAGTGTTCGGCGATGAATATTTTAATAAGATAAGCACAACTACTGAACAAAAATTGATGAATTGGACTTAATCGAAATTTTAAAAATTTGTTCTATAAAAGATACTGTTAAGAGAATGAAAAGATAAGCTGCAGATGGAGATAAAATATTTGCAAATCATACATCTGATAAAGGACTCATCTAGCATAAAAAATCCTTAAAACTCCAATAGAAGAAAACAGTAACAACAACAAAATGAGAAGATCTAAATAGACAATTCACAAAAGAAGTTATACATGAAAAATGAGCACATCATTAGACATTAGATTGTCTAATGACAATCACTTCTCATTATAGAAATGAAAATCAGAAGCTCTACATATGTTAGAAATGGCAAAAATGCAAAAGAAAAAAACTGACAATACCAAATGCTGGTAAAGATATGGATCATGAGGAATTCTCGCTCTTTGCTGGTGAGAATGCAAAATGGTATAGTCACTTTGGAAGTCAATTTGATAATTTCCTAAAAAGTTAAAAGATGTAGCATATAACCCAGTGATCTAATTCCTAATGTTTTTGCAAATGAATGGAAATCTTATGTTCATACAAAAATCTGTATGTGAATTATTACAGCAGTTTTATTCATAATAGCCAAGCATCACATGTGGCCAAGACGATGAATGAATGAACAAACTGGTACATCTGTAAACTGTGAAACTATTCGACAACAAGAAAGAATGAGTTGTAGATTCGCTCAATGGCATGGATGAATATTAAATGTACTTTGCAAGTGAAACAAGCCAGACTCAAAAGGTTACAGATTCTGTTCATATAACATTCTGGAAAGAGTAAAACTATGGTCACAGAAAACAGATCAGGGTTACCACTGAATGA
>NW_011888977.1:136857-138216 GCF_000151845.1 Pteropus vampyrus | reverse complement strand
TCATGATTCATCTCAAGCAATACAGACAGGAGAAAATATGAGGTGGGTACTGTATTTATTAGATGATGACAATGTCAAAGTTGAATAACTGAATAACATTAATTCATGTATTGTCAAAAAGTATCATTAAAAAGTTCTAGTCAATAAAAGACAAGTAAAAGATACAATAAAGACTAGAATATATTTGCAACATATATAGTTAATAGAACATTAATATAAAGAATGTATAAAATTTCTTAAAAATTTAAAGCAGGAGTACAAAATCCTTATAAAAAAAGACAAAAACCCATGAACTTACACTTCATAGAAGATATACATTGGCCAAAAAAACATGAGTTCAGCCTCAATGGAAATGAAATGTAAATAAAGACCAAAGTGAGAAACCACTTTGTACCCATTCAATTGGATAAAATTATAGAGCTGGACAATATTAAGTGTGGAACATGATGTAGTCTATGAAATCTCTTATTCATTGCTGTTGAAGTTAACACATTTGTAAAACCACTTTAGAAAACACTGTGTAACATCTTGTAAAGTTGTTTTCCATCATCTAGTCATTCCGCTCATTAAAAAAATTACAACTCAAACTCCTGCACATGTGGATGAATACACATATATAAGGTTCTCCACAGCAGCATGTGGTAACCACAAAAAAAAAAAAGGAAGAAAGTATATTTTATTGATCAGTTTAGAGTCATCAGATTTTTTTGGATATAATTATGGAAATAGGTAAATGTCCACAAAAATGGACAAATACATTGGGATATATTGATGTAACAGAATATTTTGAGAAGGAAAAAAACTACAGCTAACATACCATGATTCTTAGTAGTATAATGCTGAGCTCTAAAAATGCAAGTATCAGAAGACTACATTAATACCTTAGTCCATTTGGGTTGCTATAACAACAGACCACTGACTGGATGGCTTATAAACAACAGAAATTTATTTCTCCAAGTTTTGGAGGCTGGGAAGACTAAGATCAAAGTGCCAGCATGGCTGAGTTCTGGTGAGGGCTTTCACAGCACCTTTTCACTGTGTCCCCACATGGTAGAAAGGGCCAGAGATCTCTCTGGAGAACTCCTTCATGAGGGTTCTCTCACAGCTTAAGCACCTCCCCAAAGCCCCATCTCCTAATGCCATCATCTTTGGAGGTTAGGATTTCAATATATGAATTTTGCGAGACATGTTCAAACAACAGGAATCAACTATGACACTATTTATCAGAAGTTAAAAAAAAGAAAACAATACCATGCATTGTATAAATATGCTTACAAATAGGTATGATACTATAATAAAACCAAGCAATAAACTGACAACTAGATGAAATAGACAAATTGTTTGAAAGATACAAAATAA
>NW_011888977.1:108291-135432 GCF_000151845.1 Pteropus vampyrus | reverse complement strand
AAAAAAAAAAAAAGGCAGGGGAGATATCAAGTGCTGAAGAGGATGTGGAACAATGGGCACTCGCACATGGCTGCTGGGAGTGTGGAAGGGTGAGGCAAAACTGTTTGGCAGTTTCTGTTCAAGCTAATCATATACCTACCCTAAGACCCAGTCATTCCATTCTTGTATATACTCCCACCAAAAATAATGAGAAGATGAATATATGTAATATCAGACGCAGGAAAAAAATTAAAGTGGCAATGACAGGAGAAAGGATACACTACAATGAGATCCTGCTGAGTACTGAGTAAGAACAGTTCGACTGTATGCAGCTACGAGAATGGATCTCAGACATACTGATGATCAAAAGCAGACAGACATGACAGACTATACAATGGGGTTCCATTTCTATTAATTCAAGAACAGTCAAAACTACTCTGTGGTGATAGAGTCTAAATACTGGTTACTGGTCTAGGAGGAAGTATGAGAAGCCTCCCGAATTGCTGGAAGTACTGTATATGTTGACCTGGGTGGTGGTTACTTGGGCTTATATCTATGTAAAAATTTCTCAGACTGAACTCTTAAGATACATGCATATTGCCATATATAAGTAAAAAAAGAAATAAAGAGTATTGTGGAGCTAAGGAAGTCAAGTGTAGACAACTTTTCTTTGAATAAGAACTCCTCCAAGAGTTTGGTTGTACAAATGTAGTGGTCAATGCTACTCAGAAACTGCCATGGAGCCAGGACTGTTGTGTTTTATTTATCCCAAGAAAGCACCCTGAGTATGTTTTTTATGTTGAGTAAAGAAGATAAAGATACAAAAGAAACAGAAAACAAGTGAAGAAGCAAGGTCCCTGAGAAGACAGGAGATGTGATTTGATCTCTGGTGCAGGAAATGGCCATGGCAGAGGGCAAGACCTCTGCCATAGAGATTGGAAAGAAAGCTACAGGTGTGAGACAGACGGATAAATCCGTAAGGTCGAGGAACAAGCTCAGGACATGAAGTAGGTTGCTTGCTGAGACATCGATGGCTCAGGGAGTGGTCGATGTTTGGATCCATGGTTGAGTGGATAGGGGAGCTGGTACAGGAGACAGAGCTGACCAGAAACAGAGCGCAGATGTGGGCCGACCAGTGAGCAGTGTGTTCACGTCATCCTGGCAAAAGGTGATGAAGGCCTGGACTAGTATGTTAGTGGTGGAGCTCACGGAGGTGGTGGAGGTGATAGATTTACTTGATGTGAAAAACATAAAATAAGCAAGACGAGGATGGCTGAGTGACAGGGCCATCCAGTGACACTGTGGAGGATGAAGGAGTGGGAAAGATCATGATTTCCTTCTAGGCATGAAGAATTTGATGGAACATGTGGAATGTAATTGAAGGATAAGTGGAAGAGGCTCAGTTGGGCTGAGAAGGGGCTGGCTAGAGCTGGCTGAGCAGTGCAAGGAAGGAGGGGGGCAAGACCATGGCTCTGCAGTGGCGCCAATCAACACACTCGACAACTCCAACTGCCCTCAGTAGCCCACATATGAGACAGGCAAAACCAAATGTTACCTTGAGGTTTTACAGTAAAGGAGGGACAGGAGGCCAGTGGAGCTAGGAATTGCTTCTGCCTGACAAGTGGGAGGACGGGTGAATGGAGAAGGGTGGGATGCAAAGTACAGGCAGATAGAGTAAGATAGGCTCTTTTCTTCTGAGTCCAGAAGGACATGTGAGATATTCTGCGTTGTGGTTGAAATCATTACATGAAAGATCCTAACAGCTGACTTTTGTGGAGCTCCTTACAGCTCAGGCGCGGTGCTAAGCAATTTCATGCATTAAATGATTACATCTTCAAACAACCCAATGAGTTAGAAATTCTTACCACTTTCATTTTTCAAAAGTAGGCTGAGTGCAGCAGACCGGGCTGATGTAAGCCAAACTCATCTGCTCTTCTCCTTGGGCACACAGCTAAACCTCATCTCTCTGCTGCATCCAAAGAGAAAAGGACAACTGCTGAGTTCTCGAGTAGAATCTGAGGGAAAGCGGTGTGTGTGTGTGCAACTGGGCGTGACTCTATCCTTCCTCTCTTGTTTCTCCTCTGCCAGCAGAATGATGCCAGGATAATCATAAAGCCACATGTGACAGAAGGCACATGGGTCTCTGAATAATGTGATATGAACTCCCACGCTGACTGACATGGACCCTGCCATGAGTGAGAAAAATATTTTTCATGTGTTGAGCCACTGAGATTTTGGAGGTTATCTGTTATTGCGCTGAGCATTAACTCAGCCTAACTTAGCTAAATGAGGCACGACAAAACCATGCCACTTCCCTATTGTCACAGGGCTGGTGAGGGGCCAAGGCAGGTTTGAAGATCAATCAATTGAAGCCCAGAGCCTCACTCTTACCTAACAGGACAGGTTCTTTACCCAGTGGCAGTAAACAATGTACTGAGGTAAGAGGACAGAGGGGCCTCAAGACGAAGGGCTCTACACCAACCCACGCACCCAAGGAGGTTGCAAGAAGAAGCTTCTCACGGAATTCCAGAGGCAGTGGTCCCCTCACAGCTAAGGCTGCCATGACACCCACTGCCTAAATCTTGGCCACCCACCTGGACAGACACTTCGGGAGAGGCCTCTCTTCACCATCCATAGCTCCTGCCTGTGCTCCGGTAGATGCATTGGCTCTAAGTGGGTAACTGGATATCCTGTTTGTGGAGAAAGAAATAAGATACACACATTTTAGCAAAGACAAAATGAAATGCCTCAGTGCCGTCTGGGACTTTGGGATGGAGAGGATGCCTTGGAACGAGGCTGCTCTTGTCCAAGTGGATATGTGACCTGGAAACCAAGGCCAAGAATATCATCATTGCGCTCTAAAGGCCGAGTAAGGTAGTGCTGGCTGTCTAGGCCGACCCATCGCCCTTGACTCCACCCCAGAGAAGCCCCCCAATTGTTCAGACGCAGTCCCGGGACCTGAGCGCACCAGTGATCACAGAACATTAATGATTACCATTGCTATTAATTGCTTTTTAAAATACTGACCAATAGTCAAAAGGGCATTAAAAAAGACAACACAAAACAGATACTTTCTCCCTAAACAATTAGTAAGTAGGGAAGGAATGGCTTTCTCTGATTGTCCATCGATGCCATTTGTCGTTTATAACCCCTAAAATGACCTTGCATACCAAGAGAGGATCGCGGTCCAGACTTTAGGACACAAGGGAAGAGCAGGTAGGCATCAGGGGCCACAGAATCCTTTAAAATGAATTGTGATGCCTAGAATGATAGTAGGACTCACAAAGACGCCTCCTGGTGTCTTGTCTGGTTGACCCATTTTCTGAATGAGTCTTGCTGACTGGGCTGTGTGAACCAACCAAGCCTGGCCACTCAGCTTCCATCTTGTGGGAATCAGGAGAAGGGAAAGACTAGGGCCAGCCTGTGCCAAGCACTGCAGTGAGAAGTAAAGGGAAGTGTGGCCTCAGGTGGCTGTTTCCTGCCACTAGGACATCTGCACAGAGACAACCACGCAGAGAGGAAGACAGAGAAATGAAAGAAAAAAACAGAAGTAGAGATATGAAATTGGAGGGTTTCTTAGAGCGAGGACAGGGCTGGCCACTTCATCTCCATGTGACAGAAAAAGCCAATCTGCTGAGAATGGCACAAGGAGACCTACAAAGAGACATAAAGATCAGAAGTCCCTGAGGCCAAGATCTAATCAGGATTTCTTCCATTTCCTGAGTTTAGTCTTTCAGGTTCCCAACCGGATATCTTGCCTTTGGATACTAAAAGAAGCCCATATATCCTCCTATAACTCCTCCTCCTTTGGTCTTGGAGATATCTGGAGGGGAACTACATTTCTTGCCCAAAATTCCCTGTAGGAGATTATAGGAAGACAAGGCAGGAGAAGGTAAAAACCAATACATGTTGGGGCTGCAGGGATCCTGCAGAAATCTTCTGAACAAAAAGTGGAATGAAGAAGGCTGCAGGTCCCCACAGAAAGGAGCAGTGAGGCCTTACCCAGGGAGATCAGGAGCCTACAGGTCTCCAGCATCACTTCCCAGTATAGGGTCCTCTGGGCAGGGTTCAGCTGCTCCCACTCGTCCTGGGTAAAGGTCACTGCCACGTCCTTGAAGGTAACTGATGTCTGAAAAGTCAAACAGAGGTAGCTTCGTTGGCCCAGGGCAGGTGAGATGAGAGTAGAACTCAATGCCAGGTCACTGGTAAAGGACCATTGGGCCTAAGGCCAGTATCAATGAGCACTTCCTGGGAGCCTAGCTTTGTGCCAGGTTCCAAAGAGTCAGACCTGCCATTGGACAGAATGTGACTGTGTTAGAGACAAAAGCTTTTTATGCCAAAAGCATTCATGAAAGACACAAGGCAATGGCATGGCTGTGATACCTAAGAGGCATAGACAGCCAGCACTTTGGGAATGAAAAGGAATAGGGAGGACATGCCAATGATCAAAGCACTAATCACGACAAAAGCAGCAGCAGTTGAGTCCCACTGGTCCTTACTGTGTGCCTAAGCCATGCTGCGTCTTCCCAACCCATTCCTGTTCTAGAGCGAGATTCTGGCTTTGATATGGCCTACTGGGAATAATACCCACCTTCTATAATCTGAGGGAAGTCAACTTATTTCTCTGATCTCTGATTTCCACATCAATATAGTAATAGTTCCCACTTCACTAGGTGGTTGGACAATTAAAGAAAAAATGTTCACGAAGCAAACACTGGAGTGCTTTGGCACATGTCAGTGCTTGGCATGTTTTCCCTATTTTCATGAATCCTCCACAGCTATGATGTAAACACCATCATCAGCTCTAGGGCACAGTCGGTGACCTGAGGCTCAGCAGCTCTAGCAAGTCACCCAGAGTCACATATGTACCAGGAACACAGACAGAATTTGAACATCCATAAAAGACCACACAATCTCACCCTCCTGAGACACATCTCAGAAATACTCCCTGCCAGTATATATACACCTCTATCTGGCCGGAGGTCTGCCATGCCCCCTCGTTCCCAAGTCCACATGCCAAAGGAACACCTCCTGCCTTGCAAAGTTTGCATTAGGTATAAACTCCAGGCCTTCCCAGTCCACTGCGGGTGAAAGGATGATTAAGGAAGCAGGCTCTGGTGGTCAGTGTGCTGGGTGTTGACTTTGGCTACTTAGGAGCTCTGTGACCTTTGGCAGGTGTGGGGTTAATTTGGAACATAGCCTCTCCATGTACTCAGAAGACAGAGGGCTGCCTGGTCAGCAGCCATAAGGAAGGCAGTGAACTAAGGGCTCTCGGCAGTGCCTGCTCCCATGGACATTATCTGCTTAATCCGTCTGAGAAGGCGGCTGCTCCCCCAATGAGATAACCCCTCTCTCTGCTTGTGTGTATAAAACGTTGCTTCCTCTTAGCTGGGTGCAGTATTTTGCAGCTCAGACCAGCCGCCGTTGGAGCTCCCGGGCCTCGTGTGTAATAAACGGCATGTCTGACCCCTTTGGTCCTCCCTCCTGGTAGTTTTTTGGAATATCCAAAGCCCAAGTGCAAGTTCCAGGCCTGGAGCTCCTGTGTTACAGCAGGTCTCAAGTTCCTTGTCTATACAGCAGGGATGAAAAAAGAACCAAACTCTGAGGAGGTGGGGATAACTCTGCCTCAGCCCAGAGCAAGTGCTAAACGAAGGCTTTTAGTGGTTATTTTTCCTCTTTGCTCCCAGAACACTCTGGAAACAAACAAAAAAACCCAAAACAAATGAGACTCCATTTCTGCTTTTGTAACTGTACCAGAATCTGTACACAAGACTTCAGAAGATGGGCAGGTCGGGGCAGGGAATACTTTATCTAGAATTAGCAAGGCCAAGGAAAGGCCCTTCCGAGAAGTGACACTGGTACGGAGCTGGGAAGGAAGAGGCAGCCCTGTGGAGATCTGGAGGTGGTTTTCCAGGCTGAGGAAACTGCATGGGCAAAGCCCAGGAAGTGAGAAAGAGCTTGGAATGTTCAAGACAGCTTAGCTGGAGAGCAGTGAGCAAGGAGGATCAGAAAGAGAACTGAAGGGGAAGGGGCAGAGCTGGGTGGAGATGAAGTAGAGCCTTGTGGGCCATGGCAGTCCCTGGAGAGGAGTCATTCACTCATTAACCACAATGGAGCGCTGGTCACAGGCCCTGTACTGTTCTAGGCCTGAGGATAAAGCAGAGAACAGGAGTCCAGGACCCAGGAAGAATGCAAAATACTATCTCGAATAGCCTTAAGGATTCTACAGACAACAAAACAATGAGGGCATCAAGGACTGGGACGACTTTAAATGGGGTGAGTGGAGAAGGCCTCTCTCAGGAGGGAACACTGGAAGGAGCATGAAATGAAGTGAGAAAGGGAACCACATAGACAAATAAACAAGACAGATCCTGACAGTGATTAGGGTTATGAAAAAAGTGAATAGGGTGCCAAGCTAGAGAGCAATCCAGGGCTGTCATGTGTTTATGTCTAAAAAGACAAAACACTCTTGCACATCATCATTACTGATGTTGATATGAGAAACGTCCAAACTTATAGAGAAGTTTTAGAAGAGTTTATTTGAACCAACTTGGCAACATTGCCAAGAAGTAAGATCTCAAATACTCCAGAGAATGCCAGTTTAGCAGTTTCTTTTTATACATGTAGAATTAAGGAGAGAAGTAAAGATTACACAAAGGTGAGAGAGGCTACTAAACAAGATCATGTGCTCCCTTGTGGGTGGTTACAACATCCAGGTGGGTAGGCATGCCCAGTTAGGAATTTGTGATCAGATCATCCAGTGAAGTGACTTTCAGTCACTGATTTATTATAGCACCACTTTGTTCATTCACACCGAATATGTAATGGATTTGCTTTTCACATGTGTCTTAAACATGTGGATTGATTCACTGTCGTCAGTAGCATGTCAACCCCATTTGCAAGATGTCAATTGCCAAAGATGAATTTAGGAGCCTTCTTGGCTCTCAGCCCGACCTGTGATCTTCAGTGCTTCAGCAGAACAGCAGCAACTCCAAAAGTGTTCTTCCCATCCACCTTTCCCCCCAGGCTATCTACCTCCCACTCCACTCATCACTTTGTAGAGGCCAGAGCCCAGGAAGGCCCAAAGGCTGTGGGTGCCAGGCCTGGCTGGCCCCAGGTCTGGCTGTGATCCAAGGTCTGGTTGTTATCCAAGGCCTGGCTGATCCAAGGCCTGACTGGCCCAAGGTCTGGCTGGTCCACGGTCTGGCTGTGATCCAGACCCACGGCTAGGAATAGGACCCCAGATTTAGAAAATATGTAAACATACTTCAGTTTATTGTATCGCACATGTGTGACTGAATGCCACTTTTGTACTCTGCTATGCAAGGAGCCAAGTGGCCCCTGGAGAGCAGAAGTGCGTGCAATACTGTGCGCCCCCTGCAATAGACTGCACTTCCCAACAGAAGTGTGCTCCGCACAATAAAGTTGGTGCCTGCCGTTTCATTCTCATGTCGGCCTCTTGTGCATTCCTCCAACTGGGCGTCTCACCACCTAAACCGTCCCTTTTCAATCAGCAATGGCGCTGACACTTGTCGTAGCCGACATGATCTGCTCAGCCCTGACACAGGCCAGATCCTTCTTGGCGTGAAGCCTTAAGATCAACGCGGGCTCTGGCAAGAGTACAGAAAATGATGCACCCTGGGCCGTGCTGGGGGACAGACACATATTAACACGAGTGTCCTCTCCAGTTCCCTCAACCAAGAGGGAACAATTGTTAATACTCCCATTTTATACCTGAGGAAATACAGGCCAACGATAATGAGTGGACTCAGACAAGGCCCTGAGGTCTCTGCACTCAGCAGCCCATGTTCCACCCAGCGAGAAGGTTTACGCAGATGGAGTGTATTGGAAAGATTCTGAGAAGCTACATTTCTTCCTTCCACTCCTCAAACCGGTGATTGCTAGAAAATAGAATCTCTCCATGCAAACTCCGTCCTGGACTGCTATGGGCTGCCAGTGATCCATGCCAGGACCCCCAGATCCAAGAGCAGCCAAGGGGAGGGTGAAGACTCCCCCAGGTAAAACCAGCTCCCACTGTCGGGGAGTGTTGGGTGAGAGGACTTGACAAAACGAAATGGACGCAGTCAGGCTCACTCCCAGCAAGCCCGGCGGTTTCCCGAGGGCCTTAGCTACCGCGTCCTACGTAACCTTAGATACAGCGTCCTATACAACCTATAGACCGCATGCGCACTGTGATTGTGATTGATTATAGGATCTGGCCTTAAGCCACTATTGTGATAAGAACAGCCCCGCCTATGCAGGCTGGGGAGCTGGATGGGTGGTTGTGCCTTGCTGTGTCCTGCCTGATATGCCTGAATAAAGCTATGTCGCATCTGCCCACAGCTCCTCGCATATTCTTCCAGCTGCCAGAACAGCGCGCCCCAAACTTTGGTACCCCAAACCTACAGAACAGGGCGCCAGACAATGAAGGTAGCAGTTGGAGTGGGTAGGGATCCGGGGCACCCTGCACTCACCTGCGCCAGATCCATGAAAGTTAACACGGACAAGGAAGTCCGTGTGCGGAGCGGAGCCAAGAGAGGCGGCGAGAGACACGTTCCTAAGGGCTCACTGGAACCCTCTTCCAGGTCCTACAAGGCGCAGAGATGGCTGTCCTCTTCTTACCGTGCTTCTCTGCAAGGTGCTGAGGTGCCGCCTGTCCGGAAAAGCGGGTACGCACGGAACCTTCGGCTTTGAAGAAGAAAGTGGCCGGGGACACCAGAAATCCCACCCAACACTGCGGGACGCAAGAAACGTCCCCCTGACGGTCTCTTATTGGATCAACTATCACCGCTGCTTATCCGGCACAGACTTCTGGGTAATGTAGTTTCTCTTCTGCACGCGCAGTCAGGAGAGGTTAACTCTTTTTAATCTCTAGTGGAACCACTACCTGAGTGCGTGGGGCGCAGGGAAATAGTGACTTTTAGAAGCGGACAGGAACTTCCATCCTCTTAAAGGGGAGGCACCCAGGTTTATATGCAGCCCATCACAGAAAACCTTAAAAACACATGACTTCATATGCCCCTGTGGGAGAGGAAGAAAATTTTCCCTCCCCTTAGGGTTCTTTTGGCTAGTTTAATAATTAAATCTACAAAAGACAGATTAACGAGAGAAAATGACCAAATTTAATACATATCTACTTTGAACAAAAAAGGGAGTATGTAGTAAATCTGATAAGCTCAGTGACCAAAGTAACCTCACAGGGTTATCTGATGTGAAGTCCTGACTGGGCAAGTCAGGGTGGGTAGTCACACCCCAGTACTATAACTTTTTAACAAACCTTTGAAACGCCAGAGTAATTCTCTTTTACAGACCCCTGGAAAGGGTAACCACCCTCGAAGGAGCATCTGATTTTTTTTTGCCTGTATACTATCCTCATTTACTGTAAATGTTAAATGTTAACTGTTAGGTAGTTAGTCAGGCATGAGCAATAGTAGCCAAGGTCCAGCTCTGTAACCATAGAAAGGTCCCTTGAAGACCCTCCTAAAGGACCTCCCAGAAACACCTCCCTTTTAGGGTTATAAATTACCCCAAATCCTAGAGCATGAAGGCCATAAAAGCTGCTGGCTAAACCAGCTACAAACGCATGCGCAGAAAATACTGCCCATAACTTCAGCCTCATTATACTATCATTATAATATGACTATGCCTGGAAGTTTATGAATCTAATTATAACAGACTGAATTCTGGGTAAGTACATGCACAGTAGACAAAGCATTCTGTAGCAGTCAACTGTCAGTCAAGGTGACCTCACATACAGATCATCTAAGACCTCCCATCTCGGCCCAAATATAAAGAGACCTTCTCATTTCTGCATTGTTACAGCTCTCCTGGCTGAAAACCCACTCCTCCTTTTGGGGTGTACTGTCTTATCTCTTCATCTCCCAAATTCCACAGGGCTGCAGCCTTCCTTAGTGCAGTCCGTCTCCTTCTAAAATGTACTTTCAATAAGTCTTACTTATTCTCAATCTCGCCGACCCGTAATTCTTTGCTGCAGAATTCTTTGCTTGGGAAGAATGGAGGGACAACATACAACACCACCGTCCTCCTTCTCCTCCTCCCCCACGCTGCTGGGGCAACGTTGGATTTCACATCACCCCAGCAGTGACATTAACTATCCTGCACTTACCAATATAAAAGACGTGTGTAACTCTCCATTTTCTTTTTATCCAATCCTAGCGATATCCTCATTTTGCTTTCTCTTGCCTCCTTAAACTACCAGCAATGGATTTCGTGTAATGTTTTCTCCTTTGATTCTATGTATAAAATGAACTGCAAAAGTTCCATTCTCTAGAGCATTTTCTCAATCTGTTGAGATTTTGCTTCTGTAGGCAGTCTTCAGGTATAAAATTTTTCTACAGATTTGGACAGCCCACAAGGTCTCAGCTGTCTTTGGCTCAGAATAATCTGCATACTACAGAAGCACATGCTAGGGTGACTCGTTCTGAACCCCCATAGTTCCCTCCTCTGAAATTTCCTGAGAAGTTTCACATTTCCAAAGTTGGGTTGATAGATTGTTCCCTATCTCATTAAACAGTCTCAGCCTGAGTTTAGGTCAGTTTAGTTAAACAGTTGTGTCTCATTTCAGGAGGCAGAGGTATAGGTGGGCATCCAAAGCTAGATCCATGGTGCAAGCAATCAAGTATTTAACAAGAGTTATCTCTATGGAAACAAAAGGAAAACAATGGTTAATGAATGAAGCAATCATAACCCCATCTGCTGAGTTGTAAAGCAGCCAGTTGAGAAGATTTCTAGATGTCTGTCCCAAAGCATCTTCAGATGGAGTGGATGTGGGAAGTTATGGTCTGATAGATTCTCCTTTTCTGCAATTTGAATGTCTCTAATGACTTTTCTGCAAGAGGCATGAAGATTGTCCATATGTGAGCTACTGTGGTGATATTGATGGTTTGTATCAAGTTGTCCCACTTTAGCTTGCATGGCTTTGGCAAAAGGGCAATTTTAATTCTCCATAATTCCAAGTCAAAGGACGGAAGAAAAAAAAGAAAATGTTAATTTAGAGAGTCATTGGCAGATTTTGGAGGAAATTGGAAGAACTCAGCATCCAGTCCAGAAAGGTGTATTACTGAAACATAGCTTTTCTCTCTAAAATCACTCTCACTTTTAACATAGATAGCCAAAGTAAGACTAATTTATTTGCAAAATAAGTCTAATTTCAATAAACTTGTCTTGATTATGTGTATAACTCCAGCAAGAATACTAATTAACCATATTGGCTCCTTAAATCTGATTTGCTGGAAATTTTCATACAGAATCTTCAAATTGAACTTTAAATGGCCTCTCAAAGCCAGAAAAACTTGCCATCGGATATCGCCTGCAGTACCTATAGATGTGCATGAATTCATCTCTTCTCAAGGTCTCCAAAATAGCCAGAGGTTCCTATGCCTGCCTGGAAGTGACATTCTTTGCTAACCCAGTAAGGCTGTTGGGAAAATTGTAAGCAAGGTATCAGGCCAATTTTTCCAAGAGGCTTTTATTGGCTTCCGTAAGTCGGTCTTAATTCCTTAAAGTTGTATGGTCATATCTGAGTCTATTCATGTCTCTCTCAAATATGACATTCCAATCAAACCCTTGGGAATATAACCAGTCTCCAATCGTGTCCTGTTGGAAGATGAACAGATTCTTATTGAATTTATGCAAATAACAATATTGCCATGAAAATAACAATACTTACTAAAAAAAAGTTTCTGAATTCTGGAGGGATTAGGTAGGGAGAAAAAAAATCAATGTTTCAATGCTGCCTCTAAAGGTACAATTTACCATATTGCTCTAAGTCATAGCAAGCTTGAGAGGAAAAAAAATATTCCTCACATTTAGGAAAAACAAACAAACAAACAAACATTAACTGCAATGTTTCAAATAAGAATTCATAAAATTGTAATCAACCCCTCAGTTCATTTGGTCCCATATAATTAAAACTTGTTCTGCTTCCATCCAGTTTTTCCATTAGTTCTCTCAGCCTTGCCTGATAATTGAGAATGATAGGGTCAGTGATAATTCCAAGAAGTTTGCAAGGCTTTTTGTCAAGGTTCGTATGATTTGCCCAGTGAAGTGGGTGCCTTGATCACTAGAGATTTTGGATGGTGTATCCCAAGTGGGAAACACATTTTCTAACAGTTTCTTTTTGCCATTGTGAGGGCATTAGCCTTGTGGCGGGGGAAGGCTTCAATCCATCTGGAAAACATACAAGCAAAAAGAACATATTGATAACCTGCACTAAGTGGTAGTTAAATGAGGTCCAGCTTAAATATACTATGGTGGATGAAGGAAGGCAAACACTGAAAAATGGGGTTTGCTGGGGAGCCTGTTTTGGATTTCCCATAACCCTATTTGTTTAATTTACAGTTATCGCTTACTCATACAATCTGAGAGAGGAGAGGAGGCATCTGAAAAAATGCAAAGGGCCTGCAGAAATAACCGACTCAGCCGGTTAAAACTGTTCTCTCTTCCCCCATTCTGCCCTATGCTCTTCAGTTAACGCGTTTTCCACAGCTGCATCCCCCACCTCAAGGATTCTCCAGCCCCTTCCTTATCTCTGTAGCTGTGTATGAATGTCAAGACTGTGTGGAACTGTTTGTTGTGTTACAGTTAGAGCTCAGCCTTTGGATAAGGAACTCGCTGAGCAGGCGCGACATCAATGAGTGCAGCTCCCTGTCCGTAAGCTAGGAGTCCTGGCTCTCTGTTCAAGAATACAATAAAAGTGCTGATAACACCAAGGTCTCAGACTCTACAAGACAAATGACCTGTAAGACCAGGGGTCTAGAAATTCCTCCCTTGCAGCCCTCCCACCCAAAGCTCCCCCTCCCCACTCTGAGTAAGGAGGGACATGTGAAACCTCAGACAAAGGAATCACGTGCCCCTGCAAAGGTATATAAACGGTAATAAATCCAACTAGAGCGAGCTCACGCATGGAGTTGTTAACCCCACATGCTCCACCGGCCTAATAAATTCTCCTTCCTCTAAACAAAGTTGTCTGAGCATCAGAATTCCTCCGTCGGGTGTCGCTTCCTGCAACAAATCTATCCTAGAAGTTTATCGCCACTTCACCACTTATTTTACAATGCTTTCCATGCAGTTTAACACACCAAATAAGTCTAATTAGTTTAAAGTTTCTTTTTTAAAAAGAGGGATAATAAATCTTTTGAGATGTTCTAGGGACCCTGTGGAAAACCTCAGTTATTCCCAGGTTAACACTTTATAATTTGAACTCTGGGAAGTTTGTTAAAATATATCAAAAGGTTTAGACATTTAACTAAATAAGATCATAAGTCATTTTGAAACAGTACTTAATTATCTATTTAACAAAGTGACAATAGAAGACGTCAAAGAGGAATATAAAGGTTACATAATTGTTAGCAAAATTTAGTTCTTACTGTTGAGGATACTGAGTTTTCTTAAGTAATCAAGGACACGACAAGACAACATAGAACACAAAAAATTATTTTGATAAAGACGAAATCTTTGCTTTCTAGCCAGAAAGCTTTTTCACAATATCTTATCAGTAGCAGACCAATAGTCCAAGAAAACTTTGTCCTTTTAACAGATGAAAGAATATTAAGTTTTAGTACTTTTGATATTTGTGGGGTTAATACAAAACATAACTCCTTCACATACTCAGAAGACCAAAAGGACTACTAAGTCAGTAGCCCCAAGGAGGACAGTGAACAGCGACACAGGGCTTTCTCTGCAGTGCCTGCTCCCAAGGACATTCTCTGCTGTTCCCATGGGAACTCTCTGCTCCTTTGGCTGTTCCCATGGATATTATCTGCTTGCTCTGCTCGAGAAGCTGGCTGGTCTGCCATTCTAATGGACACTATCTGCAAGCTGCCCCCGCTTGGGGATAAAACATCGCTTGCCTTTGGCCTGCTGCCTTTTCCTGCAGCTCCAACCGACCAAGTGCTGAAGCTTCTCTGTATCGTGAGTAATAAATGGCATGTCTCACTCCTCTGGTCCTTCTGGTCCTCCTGGCCTGGAGCTCCTGCATTACAATTAGCGTAGCTGGGAGGATGTTCCAAAAAATACCCTGGGTAAGTCAACCTTAGGTGGGAACATGCCGGGGGAACTCTGCTAAGAGGATCTTGAATCTGCTGCGGGGGAATCCTGAGTCTGCCAGAGGAAATCCTGAGTCTACTGGGGGGAATCCTGGGTGAGAGTTAGCGGAGTGGGGCTGGGAATCCCGATGCCAGGGGGAATCCAGGAGTGGGACTCTGAGTCCATGTTGTTTGAGGTGGCAAGTCTTGTAGATTCTTGGGGCCCATCCAGGAAATGAGGTGACACCCCCAATACGCCTATGGGCCTCTTACAGATTCTAGTGAAAGTGGGGGAGTATTGCTCTTTAAAAAAGAAGGAGCTGCAGGCCATGGCAGCCACAGTGGGTTGGACCCCTCTGCAGGTGCTGTGAGGGCTATTACTAAATAGTGACAGGCTGAAGAGAATAAAAACCCTGGAGGAAGCAGTGAAGTTAGAAAGAGACAAACAAGTCACACAGGCCAAAAACAAGGATATTCTGGGGCAGCAGTTAGAATAGACTAGCCTTTCGCTTTGCTAGAGTGCGGGGCGAAAGCTAATGAGGGCTCAAATACGTGCAGTCACTGCATATCTGAATGGAACCCCAGAGTGGGTCCCCACAGTGGAAAGTGAGTCGAAGTCAGATGAAGAAGTTGAGCTGTCCCTCCAAGGGGAGGCCACAGGTGCGTCTTGGGCTCTCCCGGTTATAGTCCCAAATTAAAGATTCAACAGGAACACCTGGAGAGGCAGGACCCAAGGAACCTGCCTCTTTCCTTGAAATATCTACATACCTCCACCCCACCACATACATCTACAGAGCTGGTAGAACTGGTTGCCAAGTTCCACCAGAAAAGATAAGAGTCCATTGTGAGATGGCTGTGCTGTCTCTGGGACACTGAGGTAGATGGCATAATACTGTCTGGGGATGAATTGACCCTATGGCCTCTGTCGCCACCCATGCTTCCTTGTGCCAATGCATACATGGGGCAATCCAATATGCAGAAAACATGAGGTTGCTGAATTAGCTCATGGTGGGTTGCCGCTCAGTGTGGCCAAATGATGGGGATCTGCCAATGGCCCAGCTGTGCTGGACGTCTATGCCTCAGGGAGATGGGAATGCAGCATGCTATTTACATCAAGCCATTTGGGGGACTCAATGTGGTGTCATTTACTGCAGCATCATCTAAACAGCCCCACCAGTCTATCATGAAGCTTTGGTGCCCATCCTGTCCACCCTAATGGGAAGAACAGTCCAGGTGGCAGCACAGGCTATTGCTGATTTGGGGGAAGTTGAACTGGCCAGACAGAAATGAGGGGTCCAACAGGTCCAGGGGAAAGAAAGGGGATCTACTATAAGTGTACAGGCAGAAGGTAAAGGCAGCCTGGTAAAGGTGACCAGAAAACAGCTGTGGATGGATCGGATAAGGGCTGGCACTGATTCTAAAAGAACTGATAAGCAACCTAATGCAATATTGGTGGCCCTATGGTGGCAGCTTAAACTGGAGCAAAAATTCCAACCCCTGCCTGACAGGCGACTTAGCTGCACCCTGGACCCATCTAGCCCTCAGCCCCTTGCCCAGTTGAACTGTCGGAGGACCAGGACCCACTTGAATTAAGAGACAGAGGGCCTATCCAGAGGACAACCCCTGTTTGGCTGAGGGCGTGGCCAAAATCTCCAGCAATGTGGGAGGAGGGTGCCACAAGAGACTAGAGGCCTCATGTGGAGATCTCCATCTACTGGTCCCCAACAATGTTCAATGCATGTTAGTCTTAGCTGATAGTGGGGCCGAATGTGCCCTGATCATGGTAACCCTGAAAAGTTTCAGGGGCTCCTTTCCACAGTTGATGGGTATGGAGGATGGTTGATTTGGGTAAGACAAGTGGTCCTCCCCTTGGCTATTGGAAGACTTCACCCTACATCCATACAAGGTTCATATCTCCCCTGTGCCAGAATACGTCCTGGGGATAGATGTGCTTGTGGGCTGAGCTTGCAGGCAATAGCCGGCAAATTCCGGCTGAGGATTCATGTTGTAAAAGCCATCTTCCGAGGTTATGCATGCCACCCCTAGTTGGTCCTCCTGGTGCCATGTCAAGTGGTAGCTGTGAAGCAGTACTGGACACCCAGAGGACATAAGGAAATAGGAGAAATCATCCAAGAACTGGTCAAGGTGGAAATTATCCGTTGAATACACAGTCCCTACAAATGCCCCCATGCAGCCAGTGCATAAGCCAGGAGAATCCCAACGCATGACTATGGACCATAGAGAATTAAACAAAGTGGTCCTGCCTCTCCTCTCTGCTGTACCCAATGTCACCACCATTACGGACACTTTAAGTGTAGAATTGGGAACTCTTCACTTTGTGCTGGACTTGGCTAATGGATTTTTCCCCTCAGACATTCACCCAGACAGTCAGGATCAATTCGACTTTACCTGGGAAGGATGACAATGGATCTTCACTGTCCTACTGATGGGGTATCTCCATAGCTCTGCTATCTGACATGGCTTTGTGGCTGAGGACTTGACCGACTGGACTAAACCCTTCACCATACAATTATTGTACCATTATATTGATGATGTCATGCTAACCTCTGATTCTCTTTCAGACTTGCAGCAAGTGGCCCCAACATTGGTAACACATCTGCAGGGGAAAGGACGGGCCATCAGTGAAAGCAAGTTGCAAAGCCCTGGCTTGTCTGTCAAATTCTTGGGGGTTTTCTGGTCAAGTAAGACAAGGGCAATGCCCACAGCAGTGATAGATAAGATTCAGGCTTTTCCTCTATCCACCACAGTTAAACACCAGCAGGGGTCTCTTGGGACATTGGAGGGTTTTCATCTCACACCTAGCACAGCTGATATGTCCCCTTTATTGTCTGATTTGCAAGGGGGCCACCTGGAACTGGCGGGAGGAACAACAGCCAACCTTCATGGCTGCTAAGAAAGTGGTGGGGACAGTACAAGCATTAGGCATCACTGATCACACATGCCCATGAGAATTAGATATACATGTCACCCCAGATGGCTATACATGGGGACTCTGGCCATGGCAGGAACGAACACGTGTCCTCCTTGTTTTGGTCCCAACTCTGGAAAGGTGCAGAGAAGTGAAATAGCCCCATTGGACAACAAATCAATGCTGCGTATCAAGCTCTTTTGGCCATCAAGGCCTTAACTGGGCCCACTGAAGTGGTGGTGAAGACCACTTACCCACTGAGGGGTGGGTTCATGATGTGGCCACCAGGCCCAAAAGTTCGATGGCCCAGTGCTCCACTCCAGCAAAGTGGAGTGCATACCTGCTGCAACACAGTAAGCTCTTCAGTAGCCTGTTGATCCATGAACTACAACAGCATCTGGGGCCAGTACTCTACCCAGCCCCAGTCACACCCAGGCATATTTCGGATGTGCTGGAATCCACTATCTGAGAGGGGAAACCCCCCATTCTGGAAGACGCCTGGTACACTGATGGCTCCTGCAGGGGCTGGCTACCCTCATCGTGAGCCATTGCCTATCAGCAGGTGACAGACAATAGTACATGGATAAATGAGGTCACAGGACACAGTAGACAATGGGCCAAGTTACATGCTGTTTGACTTGTAATAGCCAATGAGAATGACACTCTAACCATCTGCACCAATAGCTGGGATGTGTACCATGGGCTGACTTTGTGGCTACCCTGGTTGCAGGCTGATTACTGGCAAGTGGCCCAGAGGCCCCTCTGTGGCCAAGAAATGTGGCAGACATATATTGCCTTAGTCAGCAGAAGACTATCATATTATATCATGTGAATAGACATCAACCTTTGCTATGCCCAAACAATGCAGAAGCAGACGAGTTGGCCTGCCTACGATGGTTGGAGGAGGCCCCTGAGGAAAACACAGCAGCTCGGCTACACTGGAAGATGAAATATGCTGGCCAATGAAACCTTTGGGAAATAATGAAGGCATGGGGTCTCCCTCTCCATCTTGCTGATATTATTGGGGCCTGCCAGTCCAATCTGTGTAGAAAGATAGCCTTGCTGACTGCCCCAAACATCTGGAGGCCTCTGAAGGGGAGACACTCCTCTGACTTGGTGGCAAATAGACTATATCAGACCCTTGCCTATGTCAGAAGGAGCCCGGTACACCCTTACCTGTGTTGACACAAGAATGGGTCTGACCTTATGACTGAGGTCACTGCCTCTTGGCCTTTGTGTCTTATTTGTCATACCCCTCCAGAAAGGCCAACCAGTGAGCCACCATGTGTGGTCTGAAAGAGTCGTGTGCTTCCTATGCTACACCAGAAGTGACTGAAAGTGACCATTTCATTGCACACCAAGTGCAACAATGGGCAGATGACATGGGCATCGACTGTCATTTCCACCTGCCCTACAATACCATGGGTGAGAGATTCATCGAGCTCTACAACAGCTTTCAGAAGCAACACTAAAAACAGACACTCACTCCTGAGCAGGTTGGTCCACCAGCCTATCCGATGCCTTTTGGGTTATGAATGAACGACTGCGAGCTCAATTGGGATCGCCTCTAAGCCTCCTCAGGAGGCCCTGGGCTGCTCCAGTATGCCTACAGAACCGGTCCGCGGATTCCACCACACACCCTGGAGTGGGCCACCAAACAGCCTGCTTTTGCCAGCCCCGCAGGACATACTCCCACGCAAAAAAACCCCTTGTGTTGGCCTTAGACAGCGCAGATAGGACTCCAATGGTGTTCTCTGGTGGCTCCCTGTGGGGAAGGTCAAGACAAGGGCTTGACCTTATGACTGAGGTTACTGCCTCTTGGCCTTTGTGTCTTATTTGTCATAACCCAGGTACATAAACTATTATGAAGGGCACATACATCGGTTCCCTTTGACAGGTACAGACTCCCCCCACAGGTAATTTCCCTGGATTCCTGGAGGCCAGGACTGGACTGGGTGTGGTAGACTTGTTTGGGACAGGCCCCCATTATTGTTATTCTTCTCACCCAGGACTGGACGATGGCATGTGTCCGCCCAAATGAGCAGGACTTACCTCTCCTGGTACTCCTTAAGCACTTGTCATATCACCCTTAGTCTTGTTGCAGGCAATGCTCTTCTGCCATGGGCTGGCATAATGGCAGAAGTGAGCAACCACTCCGTTGGGTCTGCACAAAATTTCCAAAAATGGCTCCAGCCAACCTCCCCTGATGGATAGAACTGGCTGACGCCTCCACCTGAGAATGGCTGCACGACTGGAGCAGCACAGATGTGACCTGCAATACCTCACAGCAACTTTACTACTGATTTGAAGAAACTTACCATGACTTATGACTTAACTTGGCAAAATTAAAGGTCTAATGAGGTTTTTCTAACTCTCAGTAACTTTCAAGGTCTTGCAGATGGCCAGAAATGTAAATGCAGCCAATACTGCCTAAGAATGAGATAAATGAAGAAAAAAAATGGGCACTTTTAAAGATAAGTGGCTAGTCTCACAAGCCGCACCCTGCACCCACCTTTTTCCCAGCCTCCTTAACACTTTCAAGGGCAAATGAAAAATCTCAAATCCTCAAGGAAGAGGAAAAAATGGCGTAGATGATAGAGGCTCTGTTTATCCTCCTTGCAACCAAATCAAAGTTGTGACAAAAACAAGGAACAAACAGCAAAGAAAATCACCTGGGACCTAGATGAACAAGCCCTACAACTAGTGAGAGAAATAAAAATTCACCCTGCAATGGTAGGAGGTAGGAAGGGACGAGGAGATGAGGCTGCCTGATCCCCAGTGGCTGAGTGGACAGAGGCCATAGCAGCGGCAGCTGCCAGCAAAGACCTCTCTTAAAGGGGCTGTATGAGCAAGCAGACTTTCGTGGCGACGAACTTGCTCGCTGTGAGCACCAGTGCCTGGTTGACTACGCAAGGGGCACCAGGGGTACACTGAGTTGTCAGAGGAAGGACCGGAGGCAAGGCTTTCTCCCAGGCAGAAGTGCTGGTGGTATCTATTGTTCCTCTGTTGAGCCCTCCCCCATCCCAGTGTGCGGACTCTGCTGCCATAGTTGAGACATCATCAAACTGGATAAGAGATTGCTCTGCCCAGAGAATTCCCTGAAACTCCAACTTGCTGATCCACCCAAGCCACATCCAAATATAGCCTCGGTGGGTCAGGAGCCCCTTGCTGAGCAGCGCCTAGACTCACCCCGGAGGCAGCTGGCCTTGGATTCTGGTGTGGCCTTTGAGGCAACTATAAGCACAGCATCTGTGGATTGCTTGCTGAATCTTAACAGGTGGCCCCAGAGGGGCACAGGCTGGGGCTAAACTTGGCCTGCAGCTGAACCCCTCTCAGGACATTGCCACTGGACACCTACTTTACAAAGCTGCACTAATAAGACCTGGAGACATAAGAGCTTTGCTTAGAAACAGACACAGAAAGTCAGCCAAAATGGGAAGACAAAGCAGCAGAAACCACATGAGAGAACAGAACAGAGATCCAGGAATAATGGAGTCAAGAACTCTAATACATACAGAGTTCAAAACACTTGTTGTAAAGATGTTCAATGAACTTAGGGGAAGTATAGATGAATTCAGTGAGAACTTCAACAAGGAGATAAAAAACATAAAAATGGAAACTATAAAAGAGAACCAGTCAGAAATGAAGAACACATTATCTGAGATGAAAAGTATACAAAATGGAATAAACAGTGAATAAAGAAGAGGATCAAATGACCTATATAGAAGATGGGAAAGCAAAGGACACTCAATTAGAATGGCAAGAAAAAAGAAGCTATGACTACAATAATAATAGGAGCCTACGGGACACTATTAAATGTAAAAATAGCCATGTCATAGGGGTACTGGAAAACAACCAAGATGTTGAACGGCTTTTTGAAGAAATAATGATAGAAAACTTGCCTCACCTGGTGAAGGAAATAGACATACGACCCCTGGAAGCTCAGAGAGTCCCCCAAACCATGAACCCAAAGAGGCCCACACCAAGACACATCATAATTAAAAGGCCAAAGGTTAAATACAAAGAAAAAATCTTAAAAACAGCAAGAGAAAAGCAGTTAGTTACCTACAAAGGAACATCCATAAGACTGGCAGCTGATTCTCAAAAGAAACCATGAAGGACAAAAGGGCTTGGCACAAAATTTTCAACGTGATGAAGACCCAGGATCTACAACCAAGAATACTTTATCCAGCAAAGCTATCATTTAGAGTTGAAGGACAGATAAAGAGCTTCCCAGACAAAAATAAGCTAAAGGAATTCATCGACACCAAGCCAGTATTACAGGAAATGTTGGAGGGACTTTTTTAAAGAAGAAACATGTATCAAAAACAGGAATAAAGAATGGTAATAACTACATTCCTATCAACAAGCACCTCAAATGGGAAAGAATTAAGTGCTCCAAACAAAAGATAGAGTGGCTGAATGGTTAAGGAAACAAGACCCTTACATATGCTGCTTACAAGAGACTCACTTCAGATTAAAAGACACACACAGAGACTAAAAGGAAGGGGATGGAAAAAGATATTGTCTTGATAGACCTAGAGGGTATTGCACTCTAGGGTCATATAGAGAAAGATAAATGTTGCGTGATTTCATGTACATGTGGAATCTAAAGAACAAAATTAACAAGAATAGCAACAAGAGCAGAAATAAATCCATAGATACAGAGAATATTTAGAGGGATACTAGATGGGAATGAGGTTGAGGGGGGGACTGAAAAAAGGCAAAGAGATTAAGAAGTACAAATGGATAGTTGCAGAATAGACATGGAGATGTAGAGTGTAGCACGGGGAAGATGGTTAATAATGTTTTAATAAATATGTAAGGGGGATGAGGGGTACTAGATTTAGTGGGGTGATCACTTTGAGACTTATGTGGATCTCTGATCACTATATACAACTAAAACTGGTATATTATTGTATGCCAACTGTAAGTAAAAAAATACTCATTGTACAATGTAAATACAAGCAACTGTCTATTTCAACAAAGACAAAAAATATTCTGAAAAACAAACACATAAATATGCAAGAATGCATTTAAAAGAATATTCTTCGCACATTTAAGTAAAAATATGAGCAAAAAGCAAATGTTCATCAAAAAGAGACTAAATTTGTTAGTTATAATTACTAATGTGGAACACTGGATATTCTAATGGCAGTGTAGGTTGTATGTTGCTAATATTAGAAGACTTCACAATGGATTGAGTGAAAAAATATGACAGTATATGTAATAAATCCATACTTGTTAATAAATGATACTTTTCTCTCAATATATTACCATGTTTTCACTTTCATAGGTAAATAGAATGAGTTTTTTAAAAATTTTTGCAGTAGTGTTTATTGAACTTTTAAAAAAAATAGTGACGCTTTCCTTCCATCCACTTTTTTCCCAAGACTAACATACATATTGGAACTCATCTCCCCTAAGCCATTTTTTTAAAAGAGAAATCATACAAAATCAACAAGTAGGGAGAACTTGGGTCCGCTACTTATTAACCCATGAGAGCATTTTCAGGTTTAAAGTTTAAATGAAGTCTCTTCCAATGGAAATAAAGCAAGGTTTATTCCAATACTTCTATGATCCAAGAGGGAGGAAAAGAATGAGATAAGCATCCTCCTCTCTATCATATCTGCAGGGCTCTTGACACCCTGTTTCCCTCAGGGACCAAGCAGCCTACAAAGCAATGGCTGCACACTAACTGGCCAAACATCTGCATACCTGACACATACTATTGAATTCACCCTTCAGTCTGGTGTTACCTGATACTGGTCATATAATCAGAGATGCCGGATGTCAGAGGTCTTCAAGGATAGGAGGAGAGAACACATGAAGGTCTTGTTGGAGGTTTTGCACAGGTTCTACATTGGGCATTCTGAGGTCACGTTTGGGCCAGATTGGCAATGGATAGGGCTTCAAACTAGTGACAGGAGAACTGGGACTAGGTTCTTGGATTTAAGTCTTTGTCCCATACTGGGCTGTGTAGACTCATTTCAAAGTGATAGATGGAGGATGAGCTGGCAACAAAGACAAAGATCTTTATCAGAGGTCTCAGCCGGAGTTTCTCCTTATGGCAAATGCATGATTTTTGATGTCTCTGGAAGCTAGAGTTCCAAACTTCCTTATTGCCTGAGTCTTGGAACAATTTCAAGCATCAACATAAGCTGGCTTTTCTTTTCCCAAGTTTGTATTCTAAAATGTGCCCTTGACCAGATAAATTTCAGTAGCAAGATCATTTATTGTAAATATTGCCTAACAGAAAAGGGAAAGATGGCAGCTTAGGGCTAGTGGAAGAGAGTGGATTCAGTAAGACATGTAGAGTGTTTTCCTTTCTCCTTATTGATCTCTTCTAGCCTATTTTCTTTCTCAAGTGACTGGCATATGTGTTTGAAACTTAATCTGTCTCTTGATTTCTCCTCTTTAGTTTCTACTCATCAGAGGGCCTCTATCCTTTCTGTTAATAGTGCAAGCTTGGAGCACTCACATGTTAGAGACTCAGCTTCAAAGCAATGTTCTTTAAGAACTGGCCAGACATAGCCATTGAAACAAAAGGACTAGCCTTCCATTTAAAGTTTTTCTCACCTCTGCTCCTAGTCACATCTAGTGCTTTAATGTAGCCACCCCTCCCATGAACTTAATCATGTTCCAAATATCTGAGGGTTCATACTGGAAAAGCTTCATAATTCCTCCAGGAAGCTTATGAGGAAAAGCAGCAACAATGAAGAATACCTATGTAAGATTTTCTGGATAGATTGAGCAGAAATTTTATGTCTTAAATTTAGTTTACAGTGGTTCTAGATTGGTAGTAATCCCAGATCTTGTCTGAAAATAAAATTATAAAATCTGTAGAAAAGGCACTTTTTTTCCAAGGACATTGGGAAGCCCCAGAAAACCTGTTTTCAAGGACAGAGTGACACACAAACATAATCAACCAAAATAGGAAACAAACAGAGTGAAGAATTTAAAAAATAAATTGACAAAGAGATTTATAAAAGCTTCAGTTATTGGTATTAAGAGATGCATATTTTGAATCGACTGTGCCTACTATGTTACAAATATCTTTGGAAAATTGAAATAAAGAACATTCTTTTGGAAAGAGAATTATGAATGGGAGATAGATCAGAAAAATTACCCAGAATGCAATACAGAGACTGAAAGGTGGAAATTATAGAGGATTTAAGACATATGGAGAATAGAATGAAAAAAACCTACCTTATAATGAATTGGAGTTTAGAAGAGGAGAATGAATGGGGAAGTATATAAAGAGAAGAAAAATTTGCCGAGCACAGGAAGATGCACTTCACAGATTCGAGTTGCTTAACATATCCCAAAAAGGAGAAAACTCAAAGGATTTCACACTCAGAAACATACAAAAAACTGGAGGAAACACATTTGGTGTCTGAATCCAGTTCAAAGCCCAGGATTCTAAGGGGGAAAAAATTCTAATTTCCTAGTCTCTGCACGCCCCTTTAAAATTTTGTATTTTTCTGTGTAATTTGTATTTTAATATTACAAAGGCCATTGTTCTAAAAGAACACTGAGCAAAAGATGTGCAATTCTCAGAGAAGGAAATACTAGAGCCAAGAGACACATGAAAAGATCTTAATGTTATTAACAATAAAAGAAATGCAAATTTAAGCCACAGTGACCTACAATTTCAAACTTAACAGACTGGCAACATTCGGAAGTTTCACAAAAACAAGTGCTGGCATTAAGAGTTGGCAACCAAAATAACTATAAATTGGTTCAACTTTGTAAAACAGTATCTTCGTATAACAAAGAGTAGATGGGGATATACTTCGTACTGGCAAATCTTATTACATACTCTAAGCCTACAGAGGAATCTAGCTGACGCCACGTTTTTAAAACTACTGCTGCTATAGGTATTTAAATACAAGATATACAAAGATAGAAGCAATGTCTAATGAATCTTATGCATATAAATACTTGACATATACAAGGAAATTCAGTTATACTATTTATAGTTAAAAATACGTAAAATTAAATTAAATTAAAAAAGTAAATGTTAACAACCCAAATATACAGCAACAGTAGATTGCTCTGGCCTATATACATCTATGTATAGCACCGTTTGTGTGGGCTGTGCAAGGTCGGAGACTGACAAGCGCTTCCAGGGTTTATAAGGAGTGATTCTTCCTAGTACTATGGGTCTTTGTCCTCAAAGCGCTCACTACAGTCAGATAATTTTGAGCCCTTCCAAGACGTGTACTGCACATCGGAGCGACACTGTGTCATTGCGATAACGTGACCTCATCAATTTCCGGGAAGTGTTAGTCCACATACAACTTATTGTTGTGACAGCCTGGACACAGGACATCCTGGGAAATGCAGTCCAGGGCAAGTGGGCACCAAATACTTAAGGCACATATCAGCTGGTCAGCGAGGCAGCGGGGTTTTGGATGAGAGGAACTCTTCCGCGGGTAGAGGCCAGTTCTTGTGCGGCAGCAGCCATGATTGCCCAAATTCGGACAGGAGAACGTACGAACGAGCAGACGAATAACCCGAAGAACTTTAGTCCGCATAATTTTCTAGGAAGTGTAGTTTCGTGGTTTGGACACCATTGTCCTTACAATGCAAGTAGAGGGTAGCAGGGTTCAATAGAGGCGACCGTTGTTCTGATACTCTCCACGAATGTCCGGATAGGCCACTCTGCCTGATCGCTGCAGGTAGAGTAGTTTCTTAGAAAGCCCAGGCGGTTCTCGCGATGCTCCGAGATCGCGCGCAGTCGCGTAGGCTTCTGGGAAGTGTGGTTTTGTAGGCGCGTAGGTACTGGCGATTTGTGTCCCTGACACCCAAGAGTCTTGAGAAATCCCGCTCTGGTGTGGGCTCCGCCCTTGGTGCACTCCGCGGTAGTCTCGTGCCAGGCGGCGGTATTCTCCGTCCTGGAAGCTGGAAGGACTTTGGGCAGTGCAGTTCCCAGCGGCCATTGTCAGCTCGCAGCGACCCGGCGCGTCCCGTACGCGGTGGTGCCCGCTCTGGACGTCCCCGCCCGGTCTTCGGGCCGGCTGAGGATTCGGGCAAGTGTGGGTCCTGGGTGGGAGGCCGGGGCCGGGTGCTTTGCACGGCCTCCAGACCTTGGTTCCAGGGTCTTACCCTGCTGGGTAAACCCAGGCAGGGCCATAGCTTTCTGGGCCTCTGTGTCCTGCTCTGCAAAAGGGGCATCAGGATGGCGCTTACCTCATAGAGCTTCGCCAAAAGAAAATGGGCGGGTAGGTGTACACAGTACGCACTGAAAGAAAATGCCATCTACAGTTCTCATTATCCAGTCAGAAAGCTGACGCTTTCCAGTTGTATCAGCTTGAACAAGTTGCTTCAATATCGCCAAGTTTCAGTTTTCTCATCGTTTAAAAAGGAAATCTGGAATAATGTGATTGCGCACCATGCACAGAGTGAAGATTGAACGAGCTCATATTTAACATTATTATTACTGTTGCTTTATGAGTTTGTCTCTTAATGTATATAAAAATTGATTTACACGCAGGTGGCACCTGGTAAATGGTTATGTCGTGCCAAGGAACACTCTCTAAGTACAGGGAAAAATTGGAATCCTAGAAAATGATTCTCATTTTGCTTTTCCATTAGGCATGTCACAGAGCTGCAAGATAGCCTGATTTTCGTGACTGCTTTTTCCTGTTCTTGATCTGCCTTCTCAGGACACTGCTCTTCTATAAGACAAGAGCCTGGAAAGAGGACTATATTGACTACTGGAAATTGCAAAATCATGTTCCAGGTAAGTTGGTATGTCCCCAGATCTTCCTGGAACACCTTATCAGGATTCTTGAGTGTTTGCTTTGCTCCTCTACCAGTTCACACCTAACAAAGTCCTTTTAGAGATTGGACTCATGATTCCTTTCATTACAGCAAAGGATGGAGCCCACAGAAAAACTCCAAAATACTATCGTCTTTCAGTTTCTCCTCTCTTCTGCCAGTTTTCTGCCTTTTTAGAGTCTTGAGCAAAACTTTAAAATTACAATTCAAAATTCAAGTTTGGAGATTTAGGTTATTTGCTTTATAGTTGTCAGAGCTCTGTCATGTAGTCTCAATGGTATATCAATCCTCTCAGTTGTTCAAGTGATGTTTGGAGTCATCTCGTTTCCTCCCTTTCTCTTATAGCTCACATTCAGACACTCTAGTTGGTTCTAAAATATATACAAGATATAAACAGAATCT
>NW_011888977.1:84428-105306 GCF_000151845.1 Pteropus vampyrus | reverse complement strand
GGTGCACCCGGGGCCCGGTGCACCCGGAGTATGGTCCATGGCTCCATCTGGGGCGTGAACCCAGGACCTTCTGCTTGTAAAGTAGACGTGCTAACCTCTACACTATGGAGCCACCCCAAAATTTATTTTTTATTTAAATTTATATAGCCAAATATGGCTAGTGGCTACTGTATCGAGTGGCACAGGACTGGTAGAAAAGTAAGAAAGCATAAGAAATTAAGATAGGTACTAGAACAAATATCCTGAATTTTTCTGGGGACAAAGATGAATGAACATCCCTGGCTGCCCAGGCAATTGAAGGGGAAGAAAGAAGTGAAGCATCCCTGGGGAAGCAGGGCTGGAACTGGTTTTGGTGGCCCGTAGTACCTGGGAGGCAGAGGTGGAAGCAAAGTTATACTGAACTGAGAGAACATCTTGAGCACAGGTAGAGATGCCTAAGAGAGTCTTTGAAGGAACTGCAGTTGTTCTCAAATGTGAGATTTTGTTCCCCTTGACCTTACCCTTAGGGCACATTTGGTAATATTTAGAGATATATTTGGTTGTCACAACCATGTTGGGGGAGGAGGGGAGTTGCTACTAACATCTAATGGATAGAGGCTAGGGATGCTGCTAAACACCCTACAATGCACAGGACAGCTCTCCACAAATAAGAATTATCCGGCCTAAAATGTCAAAGTGTCAAGGTTGAGAAACCATTATCTAAATAAAGAGCAAAGAGTATTAATGAGATTATATGAGTTTTCTTCTCTAGACTTTTAATACAATGCTATTCATTAGTGTGTTCAAAACTTAAAATATGAAATATCTTTGCATCGGTGGAATAAAACATAGTGTTTTATGCATTTAATATAGTGTTGGCAAGAGTAAATACAAATGGAAAAAATAATTTTCCCTGGTGCCAAAAGGGAAAAAAGACCTTCTCGCCCTTCCTTAGAGTATTTCCTTGAGAAAAATCTGTAATTGTAAATCTTTTCCCTGTCCCCTTGAGATGCTCATAATCTTCTTCAAAGGAAAATAAGCCTCTGCCAGTTTTACAAGGCAGTAAAGTCTTTCTTAGGGCCTTGGAGCCATCTCTTTGAAATGCAAACAAAAATGAAGATGTGCCATTAATTACCTATGTGGGAGTTTAGCCTAGGCTCCTGGCTCCAAGTTCTAACTACCTGCTTATCATAATGATACGTGGGAGTTTAGCCTAGGCTCCTGGCTCCAAGTTCTAACTACCTGCTTATCGTAATGATATGAGAAGTTTTATTTTTCTTATTACCAGGTGAATTTAGGATGAACTATGTGTAGCAAATGATGCTATTAAATCCTCTTAGTAGAGGACAAATTATCATTTATTTTGAAAGCATATATGTAATGGATTCTATCTGCCTGGCTTTATGAAGGGGTGAAATTTCTTTCTGTCCTTAGAATCTTGTTAATGATTGCCTGTCAAATGCATTACAGTCTGGTTTAATGCTTATTCAACAATAAAACCTTTCTCATTTCTATATCATAAAAAGGATTTTCTGCTTTGCAGATGTGGTTTTTCAATTACCTAGCGAAGGTAAATTCCTACTTTGAAACCAAAGGCTAGTATCACTGGTAAACATACATGCAAAATATCCCAATAAAGTAATAGAATGTTGAATCAACTACTCGTGGGGTGAAAATTTACCATAGCCAGATAATATGTATTTCACCATTGAAAGATAGTAGTAATGCCGTTTTACATGCGTACATTTTTACACATAATATAATTTGACTAGCCAGTAAGCTATTATTGAACATCGAAGCTTTTTCTAAAGTTTTGCTATTTTAAATAATACCATGAATGGGTACTGTTGAGGAGAAATCTATTGCCTTAGAAATTCGCCCTTTTATTCTTTACCTTTATTTTAAAGTCCTTCTCAAGGTCCGCCTATGGCATGAAACCATCCTTCAGTCTTCTTGCCCAGGGGTCGCAAATTATTTTAATTATAGATTGATTATTAATACAGGGTTTAAGTATATACCGTAAATGTTTTTCTTTTTGTTTATCTCTGATATAAAAAAAGTCTTTTTTCTGAACCCATTGGATTCTTCTTCTTTTTTTTTTTTAACCATAGTGGATCATCATTTTTTATTATTTATTTAGCATGTAGCTATAAAAAACACTACTAAACACTTGACTATGTGCTGTCAAATGTTGAATGCTGATTTTAAATATTTTTATAATTCTATTCTCTGCCCAAATTAACCCTCTTGAAGCAAAGCCCTATATTTGTCTCTCATCCTTTTGTACAACAATGCCAAGAACATAATTATCCAATTATTACTTAACTTAGATCAGAGTTCTGATTAATGTCACAACTGCTGAATCTTATTCCCTTTCTTCAACCAGGGTAATTTGACCCCTGTCCAGTGACAGAAAAGGCCTGGGCTATGGGTGAGCCTAGTATATTTGCTGTTTCAGGTAACATTTAGTGATGTGGCCATAGACTTCTCTCACGAAGAGTGGCGATGGCTAGATTCTGCTCAGAGGAATTTATACAAGGATGTGATGGTCCAGAATTATGAGAATCTGGTCTCTCTAGGTAAGCATCTCTCTCCCTCCACCTCAGTAGAGGAGATCTCCCATTTGCCACTCTGAATTAATGGAGACCCTCCTGAGTAAATGGCTGAATTTCTATTCCATGTTCCCAAGGAAATGTGTAGTTCTGTTGTGCCCTGACTGAAGCTTATCTTCCCGTTTCAGTGAACATCCTTCAAACCATCCTTTGGTCCTTTTTGTAATGATGGCTTCTTTTCCTTGAGGTCCACAGCTTAAACAAGTTCTATATTTTTCCTGTAAGCAGGTCTTTCTATACCTAAGCCATATGTGATCACTTTATTGGAGGATGGGAAAGAACCTTGGATGGTGGAGAAAAAACTGACAAAAGCTATGTTTCCAGGTAAGTTATGGTGAATCAGGCAAATGAGGTCTTTGTTAAAGATGCTTGTAGAAAGTGCCCGGTGGGGAAGTGGGGCATTTTAGGATATTTTAGAGAGATTGTCTTCAGAGATTCCCAAATGTGACAAAAATTTGGGATCCTTAGCCTAGATTTCAAAATGACCATTCCTCCATCCCAAATTATTTTGTATTACTCATGTCATCAAATTAAAAGTGGAGTTTTCTGCCATCATGATCATTCAAATTGTTATTTTATTTGAAACAAAATAAGGCAAATTACTCTTTTTAAGTACACTTAAAAAATATAGCGACAGTTTTAGGTTAAGGAAAGATGTCAATTAGAAAATCAGTTTTCCACTAAGGCTGAGTTTCAAAGATCAAATACGAATGTAAATGTTAAAGGAAGTAAGGAATGTATGAGATGGTCTCTAAAAACAATATTTTCTAATGTCCAATAAATAATATGATTTCACACAGATCTAATTTTAATCCAATTTAATCGATTTCTACCATAGAAATTGCTTTTCAAGAAGTACCAAAAAAGCAGTGTTTTGCTTTCTTGATATATTTCAGGTTGGGAATCAAAATGGGAAAACAAAGAATTATCAGTGAAGGAGGATATTTGTGATGAAGATTCACACCAAACGGTAATAATAGAAAAAATTATAAAAGTCATGAATTTTCAAACTTTAACAAGGACTGGGAATATATAGAGAAGTTGGAGGGGAAGCATGAAAATCAGGTAGAGCATTTCAGACCAGTGACTCTCACCTTTAGAGAAAGTCCCACTGGGGAAAGTGTTGACAAATACAATACATTTAGAAGCATCTTCTATTTAAATTTAAAGTCTGTTCTTTCTGAACCACAGAGAATGTCTGCTGGAGTGAAATCACATAAACATGATATATTTAAGAAGAGTTTACCGAAAAAATCACTTATAAAAAATGAGAATGTCAGTGGTGGGAAGAAACTTTTGAATTCTAATGAAAGTGTGGCAGCCTTCAACCAGAAGAAATCTCTTACCCTTCACCAGACTTATAATAGAGAGAAAATCTACACATGCAGTGAATGCGGGAAAGCCTTTGGCAAACAATCAATCCTTAATCGCCATTGGAGAATTCATACAGGAGAGAAACCCTATGAATGTCATGAATGTGGGAAGACTTTTAGCCATGGCTCATCCCTTACTCGACACCAGATAAGCCATAGTGGAGAGAAACCTTATAAATGTATTGAATGTGGAAAGGCCTTTAGCCATGTCTCCTCACTTACTAATCATCAAAGCACTCACACTGGAGAGAAACCATATGAATGTATGCACTGTGGAAAGTCTTTTAGTCGTGTTTCACATCTCATTGAACATCTGAGAATTCATACTCAAGAAAAACTCTATGAGTGTCGAATATGTGGGAAGGCCTTCATTCATAGGTCATCTCTCATTCACCATCAGAAAATTCATACTGGAGAGAAACCTTATGAATGTAGTGAATGTGGAAAAGCCTTTTGCTGTAGTTCACACCTTACTCGACATCAAAGAATTCACATGATAGAGAAACAATTCGAATGCAACAAATGTCTGAAAGTCTTCAGTAGCCTCTCATTTCTTATTCAGCATCAGAGTATTCATACTGAAGAAAAACCCTTTGAATGTCAAAAATGCAGGAAGTCCTTCAACCAGCCTGAATCACTGAATATGCACTTGAGAAATCACACTAGATCGAAACCTTATGAATGCAGTATATGTGGGAAAGCCTTCAGTCATAGGTCATCCCTGCTTCAACATCACAGAATTCATACTGGAGAGAAACCCTATGAATGTATTAAATGTGGGAAGACCTTCAGTTGTAGTTCAAACCTTACTGTACATCAGAGAATTCATACTGGAGAAAAGCCATATAAATGTAATGAATGTGGGAAAGCTTTTAGCAAAGGCTCAAATCTTACTGCGCATCAGAGAATACATAATGGAGAGAAACTCAGTAGTGCAATAAGTGTGGAAAAGCCTTTAGGACATGTGAATCACTATACATGTGAAAGATCATATAAGAGAGAAACTGTATGAATGCAGTATTTGTAATAATACACTTCAGCCATTGATCCTCCCTGATTCATTATCAGAAAATTTATATCGGAGAAAAGTCTTACGAATGTGATGAATGTAATGGGGGAGGTCTTTAGCAGAGGTACAAGCCTTATTGTTCATCAGAATTCACACTGTAGAGGAATCATGAAGGCAATAAATGTGAGAATGCCTTTGGCCAGTATTAATCCCTTAATTGACATAAATAAATCCACACTGTATTTACTGTTACATATATGTAACAATTATGAGAAAGTTTAGGCAGTGTGACTCATAAAACATGTATAAACATGTACAGGAGAGAAGCAGTATGAATATAAAAGTTGTGGAAGGTCCTTCATTTGGAGTGCATCCCTCATTCTACATCAGAGAACTCACACTGAAGAGAAAGCTTATGTAAGAAATGGAGCAAAGTGTTCACTAAGTTCTTATTTTTCTAGACATCAGAAAATTAATGCTAGAACAACCTGAAGGATGTAGGAATTACGTGTAAATCTTTGCAATGATGCCTTTTGTAAACAGTTCCACAGAAGAGCAGACAAGCATATTATAAGTGAATATACATTTCTTACAGCAGTAGCTTGCAATTTTACTTGAGTCCTACATAGAAATGATCTTTAGTTGGCATGTGAAGATATTTAGTCACCCAGTGGATCCAGTAAATGTTATAAAGTTGGAAAATTAAAGCTGCAAAAGAAATAAAAAGTGGTGTGAATAAAATTCTTGGTCTCTAATAAAATCATTTGTATATAATGAACTCTTTCACTGTGACATTGATATTTCTTGCAAAATTTCCTACTAATTTTGTCTTGAAGAATTAAGACCAGCCTTACTATAGCCTTTTATGGAAGACTAGCAGACCTATGGAAAAAGCTTGATCTCTGTGCTAAGAATATTATTATTTTGGTAAGGATAATTCACAGTCCACTTCAAGTTGGATTAATTCATACATTTTAAGTTTTACAAGTACTGTGAGAACATAATCAAGAAACAACATACTAAAATCAGAACAGGCGTAACTGTGGATGTGCTTTTTAATCTGAATCTTAAAGGATGAGTACTAATTATGTAGCTTTGAGCACACACACTCTGGGGGTCATTCTAGGCAGAGCAGACAAGTTCTGTCATGTTTGCTACAATAATCTATATTGGACTCCTATAATCCAGTGTCTGGTTTCAAGTTTTGTAGCTTTGAGGTATTATTGCTGGCAGCATCACTTAGTAACAACAGCAGTCACTTCTCAATCCCTGGATCATAGTTATAGGGGGTTTACCTTGAAATTAATAGTTTAGAGCTGTCTCCATTACTTCTCCAGCCTGCCTACCACTTTTGAAAGCATTAATTTTCTGCAGTACATGTCTCGAAATGCTTAAGAGAATTTTTGTTTACTCCACTGAACCTTGACAGATAATTATGGTTTGTAAGGAGGATGGCTTCAAATATTCTAAGTTGTGGATAAATAGAATTGTCTTACTGGCTCCCATGTTTTCCCATCTTGTGACTAGAAGGGTAACAGATCAATGACTAGGATTATGTGGACACTTGCAGGTAAATGGCAGTTCATGTAGTTTATATTTCAGATTATGTTCTTTGGTGTTTGATAATTGTCAATAAGAAATTATTTTAAATAGGAATATTATATCACTGATATAATACTGGTGTGGACTGAGTGATAGGATTTCTGACTTTAGACAAAATATCCTCTTACTCCAGTACATATGCTACTGTAACTGAAAACTAAGAGGTGAAGGCACATTCCGTAGTAATTCTCAATAGAGTTAGTTTGGAATGGAATGATGAATTTTTAATATTAAGCAAAGATTTATCTTTCCTTTGTAGTCATGAGATTTTGAAATTCTAGGGAATGTTGAAGGATGAGGAAACATGGCATGGTATCAAAGTTTAAGAGCTGGTATAATTATGGATCTCTCTCTTTCATTTATATATACCTATAGATATAGACATAGATATCTATATAGATCTATAGATATATATGGAGAGAGAGGAGAGAGAGAGAAGGAACGCCTGCTGTGGGATAATGTCAGTAGCTTTCTGTTTCTCTCACTCTCTGTCCCTCTGCTCTCCCAAGCATTGGTGCTGCAAAGATGAAGTAGTTCTTTAATTCCTCAGATTTAATTTGCTTTCACTACACAGTTTTATGCCATCTTGTTATTTTGTTATTAGAGGATGTATCCAAATACCTGTACTTTGCCACTTAAAAAGCATGAGCATACACATAATGTTTTACAACATTTTATTTAAAATGTCTTCACAGTGACACTAGAGTTTTAAATAAATAGTGAAGGTTTTAAGAAAGCAATAAGTATATTACCTTGTTATGGTAAAATATTAGGCTGAGATCATAATGTTATGATATCGATGGAAAATCATGCTCAGTCATGTCAATCACTTCTGGAGCATCTACTGTGGACCAGATAAATAAGACATACTCTACACCTTTCAGGAGCTCAAAAGTGCATGTGCATGCACACGTGTATGTGTGTATCAAGAACATAGCCTCTGCAGCCAAGGTCCTTGGGTATGTATCCAAGTTGCATGTATACAGGTTTTGTATGACATTGGACAGATTACTTCACCATGCTTCAGTTTCCCCATCTGTAAAATGGTGATAATAACACCTATCTCATAGTATTATTATGATGGTTAAATGAGTTAACTGGTGTAAAATGCTTACGATGGCTGGCACCTCAAAAAACATTCAATGAGTATTAGCTATTTTCATCAGCATTATTTATATGGCTGTTTCGTCATTCTGGTCTCAAATGTTACATCTTCTAGTAGGTCTTCCTAATCACCTGTCACTCTTTTCTGCTTACTGTTTCACTTTTTATGGGGTTCTTACAAGACACTCCCATCCCCTTCCAACAAATTCTCCTTTGGTCTTTTAGCCATTTTGAGGGGGAATATATTTATTACCCAAAATGCTCTGAGGAGACGAGCACCTTATAGAAGGTAAGACAAGAACACAGCAGGGCTGCAGGAAGGCGGGAGGGTGCCTTACAGAGGTGGTTTGGAGAAAGGGCAGAATGAAGGAGGCCTCAGGTCCTCATATGGAGGAGAAGTGAGGCTTTAGCTCATGAGATGAGAGGCATGAAAGACTTCAGCATCAGTTAGTACCGGATTGTCTGGGCTGAGTGCAGCTGCCCTCACTGTTCCTGAAAAGAGGTTATGACCATGTCATTGAAGGTCGCTGATGCCTGGAAAGTCCAAGTAGCTTCAGTAGCCTTGGACTAGTCAGATGTGCAGAATGTTGTGCAGTCATTGGTAAAAACCCTGAAAGAACTAGAGCATATTTCATTGAGTACTTTCTGGGAGATGCTCTGTGCTGAGCATTAAGGGGGAGTCAGACACTGCCTTTAAACAGGATGCAATTTTGTTAAAGAGACAAAAACTGCCTATAAAGGAGCCACTGATGAAAGACAATGAAAAGGTGGTGTGGCTTGAGCGGCACAGAAAGTAAAGAGCTCTGACATTAAAGATATTGACTAGGTAAAGAGGGTCAAATATATGGTGACAAAGGGAAATTTGACTTTGGGTGGTGAAAACAATATAATATACATATGACATTGAATTGTACACTTGAAACTTATACAATTTTATTAACCAATGTCACCCCAATAAATTTAATCAAAAATAAAGATACAGAATAGGGAAAGAATTCTAACCATAATATATGGTTAGCAGCAGCAGCAGCAGCTGAGCCTCATGGGTATGTACCTGCACTGTATACTGTACACTTGCACTGTATACTGAGTATTTTTATGCATCATTCAAGAAATTAAGTGTTCCCAGCTCTGGACCCAAATTCTTGGGTTTGAATCAGCCTGTGAGACTGACACTTGCCCTGGTGAAGTTGCTTCATTTGTCAAGCCTTGATTTTTGTATTAAAAAAAAAAAATCCTCACTCTTCCAAGTAGTTGTGAGAATTAAAGACATAATATTCATAAAGCAAACAATGGGGTGTTTGGCAGTGTAAGTTGCTGGGTATGTTCTTTTATTACATGGAAAGGTAGTTGTAACACTATCTCTTTGCGGATGACATGGTCCTATATAAAGAGAATCCCAAAGAACTCACAAAAACTAATAAGGCTAATAAATGAACTAAGCAATATTGCAGGAAAAATCAATATCCCCAAATCATTTGTGAATTTATAGAACAGCAATGAACAACCTCAAAAGGAAATGAGGAAACTCATTTACAGTAGTGCCTACAAGATTATCTAGTAATGAATTTAACCAAAGTGAAAGACTTGTAAGTGAAAACTAAAAAACTGCATGAAATTAAAGAAGACCCTAAAAAATGGAAAGATACCTCATGTTCAAAAGAAAGTAAGACAAAATTGCTAAGATGTCAGTGCTAACAAAGATACATACGGATTCAATGCAATCTCTATCAAAATTCCAACAGCCTTTTTATTTTTGCAGAAATCTGAAAGTCAATCCCCAAATTCATATGGAATTGCAAAGGGCCCCAAATAGTCAAAACAAACCTTAAAAAGAAGAGTAAAGTTTGAGGACTCATACTACTCAACTTTAAAATGTATTATAATGCTACAGTAATTACAACAGTATGGTACTAACATAACAGACATACAGACCAATAGAATAGAATAGAGAACCCAGAAATAATCCTTCACATATATGGCCAATTAATTTTCAACATGGATGCCAAGACCATTCAAGGAGAAAGGACAATCTCTGAAAAAATTGAAGAAAAGGCAACATTTCCTAACTCATTCTATGATGCCAGAATTGCCTTAATACCAAAATCAGACAAAGACACAAGTAACTTACAGACCAATATCCCTTATGAATATGGATGTAAAACATTAGAAATACTAGCAATAGGCATATCTCCAAAGAAGACATATAAACACGGCTAATAAGCACCTGAAAAAATGGTCAACATAATTAGTCATTAAGGAAAAGCAAATCAAAACCACAGTGAGGTACCACTTCATACCACTAGGATGTCTACAATAGGAAAAAGGAAATAAGTGTTGTGGAGAAACTGAAGTTATGCTTCCATTTATCAGACACAACATCTACCCAATGCAAACAGGACGGAAAAATTACGATTATTCATACAAATGGTGTAGCCATGATAAGGATCCATTTTATTAAAAACATAAAAGCCAATCACAGTGATCACTTGAGCCCCCATGACACATACACGAGGACAGACCCACAGGGGCCGAAATGCAGAGGATTGAGAATTCTTGATGGCCCTTCGAAGGATTTTACCTTTTATAAGCATTGCCAGAGTTGTCAGTTTACATTTGTTCAAAAGTAATTTTTTGCAAGAACGTCAATCTCCCCACTAGAAAATTTACAGGAATACAAAAATGCTCCTAAATCACTCTGACATCCAATAAAAAACAAACAGTGATATACAGAAGCAGGAAAATATAATCCCAAATAAGAAAAATCAATCACTCAAAACAGGTACATTATTACAGACAGTAAAAGTAGAAGACATTAAAACACAAAGAGGTACTCCATATGTCCAAGAAGCCAAAAGACTGAATACGTTAGAGATATGAAAGATATAAGGAAGAGATAAAAATTATAACTTATGATATACAATACACTGGATGGGACTAAGCACAGAGTGAACATCGCAGAAGGAAATATTAGGAAACTGGATGCAGTAGTAGAAACTTCAAAATAAAACTAAGAGAAAAAACTAAAAAAAATTAGTGAGCTATGAGACTTCAAAAGGACTAATACACATATAACAGAAGGCCCTGAAAGAGAGGTAGAGGGACAGAGAACCATTTGAAAAAAATAATGCTGGAAATATTTCCAAATTGTTGGAAACTATACACCCACAAAACAAAGTTCAATGAATGTCAAGCTCAAGAGAACATCACCAAGGCACATCATAAACAGTTGCTTAATCCAGTGACAAACAGAAAATCTTAACTGCAACTGGGGAGAGAAGGGAGATATTTAAGTGGGAAAAAGATAACAGCATATTTCTTGTTGGCAAAAATGCACAATATAGTTGAATAACTTTAAAATGTCAGAAGAAATGACCTGGGAAATATATTTCAAAAGCAAAGTGAAATAAAGGCAATTTCATGTACTATACAAAGATTGAAAAAATTCAGTGCCAGCATACTTTTACTATAGAAAATGTGATTTTCCTTCCAGAAAAATGGTACTTGAAATGCCAAAGGAAAACCAAAAGAATGAAGAGCACCAGACACAGTCACTACCTGGGAAAAATAAAGATTTTGTTTATTGACATTTACGTCTCTTTAAAAGATAATCAACTGTTTAAAGAATCATAACCATTTGTTGTGGGGTGTATGACATGGAGAAGTAAACATCCAGTAACGGCACAAAGAACAGGAGGCAATAAACAGAAATATACTGTTGTTTTTATGCTCTGTGTGAAGTAGTTTAATATCACTGAGAGTAGACCGTAATAAAGATGCATATCAGGGGTCAACATACTGTAACTCAGGGGCCAAACTTTGTCTACCACCTGTTTTTACATGGCTTATGAGCTTAGAATGATTTTTACACATTAAATGCTTAGAAAAAAATCGAGGAGTACCACTTCATGACATGTGAAAATTATTTGAAATTCGAATATTTCCATAAAAAAGTCTTAGTAGATTCTAGCCACATTCTAACTTATATGTTGTCTATGGCTATTTAGGTACTTCAGTGGCAGAGGTGAGAGGTTATGGAAGAAATGGCACGTGGCACTCTCACTGCATCACAATGCCGCGTGTGCCCAACAGCTGCAGTGATGCAGTTTTAACTTAAAAGCAGGTCGAATGACACGCTATGTTTCCTACCCTGGCATTATGTTTTATTTCTGTTACCAATGTACATCCATCCTGTCAAAATAAGAACAGAAAAGTGGACTTCAATTGTCATGCTTTTAAGGCACAACGGTCAGTTATTTTGTTATCGAATTAGATGACATTGTGCTTAGTATGCAATAATGTTATAGCTGTAATAAAAATAAATTAACATTACTAGATAAACACAAAAAATGGTCAGAAAAATAAGGAACTTTACAATGAAATATCACAGCAGGTACTTTGTGAAAAATATTTGAATCTATCGTGTCTGTAAGCAAGTAATGTCAATGGTTTTATTCATTCACATGGCCTTAACCATTATCAGTTCCAGGAATTTTGGCCGAAATAAACTGAGTATTCTGAATTGTTCCATGATACAGGAAGTTCGGTTGCTTAGTAGTGGCAGTTTATTATGATTTTTAAACTTAGCGCCAAGAATAAAATTTTCTGAATGAGAAGAATTACTTTCAACCACTATTACTCAACACTGTATACCTGGAAATTAGGTTTTGCTTCTAACTTGATGGTTCCTAATAAATTCAGCCTAAAATTACAAGGCAACACGTACTTACACGTAAAAGTTAAACTGCATGCAGTAAAGTCTTTTCATCAAAAATTAACCTTGTTTCAATCACGTTATTATCAGCAGCTTTATACACGTCTCGTGCCGACAATAGTTATAACAAGGAGAAATTCACTGAACACACGTTTGTATTTGACATATTTCCCAAACTCAAACTACAATTCCCTCATTGATTTTCAGACCTTGAGGCAAGTGCAAAGAAAATTTCCTTATTTAAAAATCCATTTAACTGTGCCACTGAGAAATTTTCACTTTGATAGGAAATCACCTGAATTGGAAGTAATCTGCAGTGTAATTACACGAAAAAGGCAAATGTCAAGAGAAGAATCTAATGGAATTCTATACCTGTCCCCCAAGTGATAAATGTGCTCTATTTAAATTGTATGCTTATGGACTACTGTCAGTATTTGACAGTACTGATGTCTGTATAGAGACATTTTAAAATATGAAATAGATAGTAACATTTTATGAGTGTTATATTGCATTGGATTAAAATTCATTGCAAATTTTTAAAAAAATGAAGTAGGTAAATTCAGCTTTGCATTAACAGATGAACATTTGTAACCTATTTTGATAGGAAATAGTAACTTTTATCTCTAGTTAAGTGAAATGTTAGCTCCCCCTAAAATAATATTCATCACACTGGTATACCTATATTAGAAAAACATATAATCATTATTATATTTTGAGTTTTTTAAATTCAAAATGCATCATGATGATCACTTCTTTAGGTGTATAAATGTTGAATAACTATGGTGTATACCTGAAACTAATGGAATATTGTATGTTAGCCATAATTTAATATAAATTTTTAAAAGAAAAAAGAATTAAAAATGTATAGAAATTCCTTTTCTCAATTGTTATATATGTGCTAACATGATATCTTTGATTTTGTCTCCTGGCCTAAAATATTTACTGTTTGGCCAATTAGAGAGAAAGTCTCCAACCTCTGATGTAAATCATAAACTCTAAATCAATTGCCAAACTTAAAAAAGGTAATAAATCAATAAAAGGAGATAAAGAAGAAGAAAAAACAATCCAAAGGCAGAATAGTAAATACTGAACCATTGCCACTTTGGGGAAATACAGCTTTGGGTTCCTGAGAGCCTCTGGTCACAACCACCAATTGGTATGTTATCTTTTATGGACTTTTTTTTTTCTGTTTAAAGACACCTTATTTAACATATGTTTCTTACAAATAAATTATATGCAGTATTTCATTATAATAAAATATTTCAATTAAATCATTTTGGTAATGTACTCTTTTATTGTACTGCTTTAACTGTCAGTCATACACACAAACAGTACATATGTACAGTACTCAGACAATAAAACAGAAACACTGCCCAACACTGTGAATACATACACTATGCTATTCAGTACAGTCACGTAAAGAATTCCTAGGAAAAAAAAAATTAAAGATTAACTATTTGTGATACTTTTTTGGCCTGAGAAGTATCTTACTCAGTATCTGATAATTAATTCTGAAGATAAACATTATAATTGTCATCCCTGTGAAAGTTTTTTGTGGCAGGTAATCACTTGTCATCTAAAGGGTCATTTGAGAAACTGACCCAGCCTAGAGCCTTACACTACACCTGAGATTTATCCATGAGAGAGACCCAGTGGTTATCAGGCATTTAGGAAAAATGTAAACAATAACTCTTCCCATGTTTATCTTACAGATCCATCTGGAGAATATTTTAAAAGGAGAGGTAGAGAGGGAGATGTAGAAGGGAAAGGAAATAGTGTGTGTAGCTTCTAATTTCCCTGCCATGCTGATAACAATCTGTCATTTTGAGGTGGGGTGACTGGGGTATGAAAGATAAAAAGCCCTCATTGCCTCTGTGTGTGTGTGTGTGTGTGTGTGTGTGTGTAATAACATCCAGAGTCAGGAGAGTTGACCACTAAGGACAGCCCTGCCAACATTTATTAAAAGTACTCATTATTCCAACATTTTCATGTCTTTCCCTTGAGGAATGTGAGCAAGGTGATATGCAGACCCAAGCAATATGCAAGAGCCCTAGCTAAGTTTGAAGGAGGGGAATAGCAGTCCAGGAAAAGAGAACCGCATATCTAAGGCCGTGAGGCTGGCAAGAACCAGGAAGAACCAGGTCAAGGCTAGTATGGCTTGACTGAGAGAATAGCAATTGATAATTGATGGAGTGGTAAGAGGACCAGATGCATAAATAGGGCACCATGGGAATTTGGATTCAGTTCTAATTTTTCTGTGAAACCATGGGATGATTTCAGCAGGAACACAAAAGATTTTCTCGTTTTCTAAAAATTTTGTAGTTGACTGTTTTACATTTTGGTTAGAATTTCTCAAACTTCTAAACACTACATGTTTGACTCATTTTGGCTGCCTCCCTGCGTTTGTTTACCTGAGCTGGGCGCTCCAGAGGTTTATCCACACAGTGAACTGCCCATCACACATCCTGCAGCTCTATCAAAAGTAGAATATTAGTTAATATTCATCTTTAGTTATATTCAAAAGGAAAGGTATTTCACCGGAAGAGTTCACCAAAATTGACTGAGGTGAACACCCTCGAAAAAACCTTCCTACACCTTTTAAACTCTGGTATGAATCTTTCGATGGTGAGTGAAAGATGAACTGTGGCTGAAGACCTTTCCACATTCACTGCATTCAAAAGGTTTCTCTCCAGTGTGAGTTCTCATGTGCTGAGTTAAGGCAAAGTTGTCACAAAAGGCTTTTTCACATTCTTTGCACTCATAGGGTTTTTCTCCAGTGTGGATCCTATTATGCCGAACAAAATTTGCAGGTTGGGTAAAGGCTTTTCCGCATTCTCTGCATACATAGGGCTTTTCTCCAGTGTGAATCCTCATGTGTCGATTAAAGGAAGAGCTATAGTAAAAGACTTTTGCACATTCTTTACACTCCAATGGGTTTTCTCCACTGTGTGTCCTGTTATGTCGGATAAAAACAGAGTGGTGTGTAAAAGCCTTTCCACATTCCCTGCACTCATAGGGCTTCTCGCTAGTATGAATCCTCATGTGTTGAATTAAGGAAGAGCTGTCACAAAAGGCTTTGCCACATTGTCTGCACTCAAAGGGCTTCTCTCCAGTGTGGGTCCTCTTATGCCTGATAAAAGTGGCACGATAAGTAAAGGCCTTGCCACATTCGTTGCACTCATAGGGTTTCTCTCCAGTGTGAATCCTCATGTGTTGAGTGAAAGATGAGTTGAGGCAAAAGGCTTTTCCACATTCTTTGCACCAAAAGGGTTTTTCTCCCGTGTGGGTCATATTATGCTGGATGAAAGTGGAGCGGTGGGTGAAAGCTTTACCACATTCTTTGCACGCATAGGGCTTATCTCCAGTGTGAATACGCTGGTGCTCTGTGAGGTGAGACCTTCGTTTGAAGGCCTTCCCACATTCGATACACTTGTATGGTTTTTCCCCAGTATGAAACCTCATATGTCGAATAAAATCAGCCATATACCGACAGGCTTTCCCACATTCATTGCATTCATAGGGCTTCATTCCAGCATGAATCTGTTGATGCTGAATAAGAATCCAATTCTTGCTAAACCCCTTTCCACATTCCTTGCATTTGTAGAGGTTATTTCTCGCACCAGCCATAGAGTCTTTCCCTGGTCCTTGGGAATCATGTTCATGCAGAACATCTTGTGTAGTGACTTGTTCCTTTAATCCCCTTAAACACAGACTATCATCTGTCTCCAAATCATCATGTTTATGGCTGAGCTTCCTATGGCATGTCTCCTGGTGGGGGTCTGTTCCTGGCCTTAAGCTCTCTTCCTGCATTTCCGATAGTTTTTCCTGATCCCTCACTTGCCCCAACCTGGAATCCCTTGAGGCTCTCTGTGTCACTCCTTCCTTAAAAGCGGCTTCCTCAGTGAAGGCCAGCTGTGAGGCAGGAGGCTCTTTGGTCTCAAGTTTTGCTTTTTCACCTGGAGAAAGTCCAATACAAAAGAGGTATGTATTAGTGATGTCAACAAAGAATAAACAAAATCACTACCTTAGCGGAAGAATGAAGATGAAAACGCAGCTTCTAATGCCTGCTGCTTTTCACATCTCTTGAACCCGGGTTTACAATTTCTTTCTTTACTGATCCTTGGACTCTTGAAATTTTCAAAAGGAAATCTAAGAGGTGAAGCTGGGGCAGGGCATAGAGAATCTGGACTGTAGACTCCTCCTCAATCTCCAGAATGGGGGAAGGTGGGTAGAGTAATGCCTACATTGCGTGTAATGACTGTACTCTAAAAGAGGTTTTTTCATGGTGCTATGACAGCACAGGGAAGGTGCACCTAATTTGGCCCAGATGAGAGACAGACAGAGGTCAGTGGGGGCTACCTGGAAAAGGTGCTATATGGACTTATTTCTATAGGAGAGTAGAAAGTCCCAGACAGAGGAATCAGGAGGGAAATTGCAGCAAAGTACAAAGGTTCAGAGTCTTAAGAGACTGCTGAAAGCCAGACAAAGTAGTGGATGAGAGGATGGTGGAGATGAGCATGAAAAGGCAGGCAGGGACAGAAGAGCAACAGATTCTGACCTGTGTAAAAGTGGGGGAGGATAAGAAGCCACTGGGTAGACATACCAAATTTACTGTGTCTGAGTAAAGACTAGGTGAACAGACATAAAACTGAAAACATCTAGATGAAGATTATTATAAAGCATCTATAAAAAAACATTTTATACTCACCTGACTGAAAAAACTTAAGAATCTGACAATGTCAAGTGTTGGAGAGGATGTAGATTCATGGACTTGTTCATACAATGCAGGTGGTGTATAAATATGTATAAATAACCATTTTAGACAACAACAGGGCATCATCGAGTAAAGTTCTCATTTTGCTTACCTTAGAATCCCCAAATTCCAATCCTAGGAACGTTACTAAGAGAAATTCCTACACACGTGCACAAGTCATGTGAATTTTCATGACAGTACTGTTTGTGGGTACAAAAAAACTGAAAACAAGAAAATGCCCATGAAAATGGATGAATACGTTGTGTTACATTCATGTAACTGAATACAGAAGGAAAAAAATGAGCGATAGCTACATATATCATGAACCTTAGTAATATACTGTTGAGAAAAAAGTACAAATCTTTTAAGACAATATAAACTATGATATACTTTTTATAATGTTCAAATAAAGAAGCAACATATGCACATACACAAGTATGATGAAACAAAATATTTTTTGAGAGATCAGTTTTTAATGGCATTATAAAAATGATATGTACATATCTTAAATTTATTTTTAGTATTTTTGACTGTGGTAAAATATATACATGAGATGATATTTACCATTTTAAGATAAAACCAACTTAAAGAGTAATAGAATAATTAGATGAAGTTGATAAATTCCTTAAAAGACTCAAATTATCAAAACTGAAAAAGAGAAATACAATATATGAATAACTTCATCTGTATCCAAAAAACAAATCTGGAATAACAAACCTTCCTAAAGTAATGGAATAATAAATCCAAAATAAAATGGTTGTCTATGTAGGGAGGCATCATAGGAATGGAAAAGGAAAGAAATATACTGATAGATGGAGGGAGTAGATAACTTTCTTATACTTAGGTGAATGGCTTGCAGGTATTCATTACAATCTTTTAAAGTAGAATAAACAAATACATGAATAAAATGAACTAAAATAATGGGACATGCATTGACTAATCATAATAGTATCATAAATCACAATTGCTGGTTTTTCTAAATCTGTCTGCCCCAGGGCAATTATAAAAGTTAGAGGACCTACGCAGTATTTATTGTAATTATCTTTAGGATCTCTGAGATAAAGACCCCAGTCTGAAACTCCAGCAATATCTCACCCTAGTTCTGCGGCCGTTTAGCTAGTCATTCAAATTCCTTTAGCCTTCTGAGAGGTCTGTCATGAGGATGAAGTAGGAGTGCATATACAGTGCTTAGTAAGGTGCCAGGCACCAAGTAAGCAATCAGTGCACATTAGCCATTGTGCCTACACTATGGAATCTAACACACTTGGGCTGAAGTTGATGGTATAAACATGAGTGAGTTCACCAAGAGAAAGTGTATAGACTAAAAAGTAAGGGCTGTGAGATTCTTGCTGAAGCTAACGTTGAAGAAAGGATTTGAGTAAACATGATGATAGTGAAGGTCAAGTCAGAAGAAAGAGAAAACAAGAGCAAAATGTTACAAAGGACAGGCATGATAAATAATGTGGGAAAAGTATTTGCTGAATTGACAGGCAGTATATCATCATGGTTGAAAGTGTGGTGTGTGAAGCTAGAATATCTCAGTTCCAATTCTGCCTCTACCAAGCTAGGTGTTCTTGGGGGAAATAATTTAGCTTTCTGTTATGAACTGAATGTTTGTGTTCTCCCCAAATTCATGTGTTGAAGCCCTAACCTCAAATGTGTATTTGAAGATAGGGCCATTAGAGAAGAAATTAAGGTTAAATGAGGTCATAAAGTTAGGGCCCCGATCTGATAGGGCTACTGTCTTTATAAGAGACACCAGAGAGCTCTCTCCTCTCTCTTCCAGTGAGCAACGCACCTAGGAAAGGCCATGGTCTCCTCCTCTTCTTATCAGGTCACTAATCCCGTCATTGGGGCTCCACCCTCATGACCACATATAAACTCAATTCCTCCCAAAGGCCCCACCTCCTAACATGATCCCATTGGGGGTAAGGGCTTCAACCCATGATTTTTGAGAGAGTACAAACATTCGGTCCATAACAATGTTACACGAGAAAAAGCATGTAAACCAATTAGCAACAGTGCATGGCAACTGTTCAGTAAACTGTAGATCACTATCATTATTATAGCTGTTGCATTTGACAATCAGAATGTCAACAGCAACCTAAGAACATTTTCAGCGCTGAGGTGCTGAGAAACACCACTACTGGGCCTCAAAGAGTAAAGGAGAAGATTCCATTTGCTCAACAGTAGGTGGATCAATGAGGATTCTTACACATGGCTGGTGGGAATGTGAAACAGTGCAGTCACTTTGAAACAGTTTGGTGGTTTTTATTAAAGCTAATCATTATCTATATCATGATTCAGATAGCCACTCATATGAATATTCCCAACAGAAATGTGTGCTTGTAGCCAACTATAATCAAGACTATGCATAGCAGCATTCTTCATATTTTGAAAATGCAGACCAAATGCCTATCAACAAGTATATGCAATCTGTTCACTGAGATATGGCACAGTAATAAATGACCTCCAAATGTATGCAACCAAACCACATGACTGAATCTCACAGTCATAATGATCATCAAAAGAAGACAGACATGACAGAGTATTATGTACTGTGGGGTTCCATTTATAAGCCTTTAAAACTAATCAATGGTGAGAGTCTAAACACTTTTGTAGAAGGGGATATTGACAAGGAGGGAGCATAAGAAGCCTGTGAGGCGCTGAGCATTTAGTATTTCTTGATCTGTGTGGTGGGTACTCTGGTTCATATGAACCTTTAAGATCTGTACATTCACTATGTGTAAATTACGCCTCAGTATAAAAATGAAAGAAAATCATAAACAATAGTACAAGGGAGGTCTAGAAGTCCTGTGTAAATGTCTCTTCCGAGAATGAGAAATCTCCTCCAAGAAGCTTGGTTTTTAGGTCAAGCAGAGTCAATGTTCAGATGCTGTTGGAAAGCCAAGAACACTTTTTGTTTTATGTTTCTCCCAAGTGTCAGAAACTTCACCATGTTTTTTACGTTGCGTAGAGAGAAGAGGAAGATATAGAAGAGGTAGGAAGTAAGTGAAGAAGCATGCAGGAGACAGAATCATGTATGGCTTCTCACAATCCCTGCCTCATGGTGTTCACACACTTTTCTGATCCCCTCTGCCTAAATGCTGGCAGGACCTTGATTTGCTTCTGAAGAATAGAATATGACAAAGGTGACAGAATGAAGGAGATAACGTATATGTGTAGCATTTCCCTTTCTGGAGTCTCTCACACCCTTACTTGATTTGAAGATGTGAGGTGACACGTCGTGAGCTGCTGATTACTGCAGCTTTGCAGAGGACCCACCTAAGCCGTGTTTGGACTTCTGATCCACAGACGAGAGATGATAAATGAGTGACGGGTTAAGCTGCTATGTTTGTGGTAATACTGCTACACAGCAATAGTTAACTAACACACCTGAGAAGGCAGGTGAAGGTCTCATCTAGACTCTGCGGGGAGAATAAGCCATGGCCGGGGATGAGAACTCTTACTCAGAGATGAGAAGGAAGCCGTAGGGATGAGTCAGTGAGAGTAAAAGAGCAAGAAAAGCAAGTGCATAGCCTTTATTTTCAACATGAAGTCACTCGTATGCCAAGATATCAGTGGCTAGGGAGATGGTGATATTTGGAATAAGGTGTGAGTGGATGGGAAAGTGAATGTGAGACATAGAGCTGAAGAGAGGCAAGGGGCAGATATGGGAAGACCAGTTAGGAATTTGTTAGCATCACGCGGGCAAGATGATGATAGCTTGTG
>NW_011888977.1:81624-83858 GCF_000151845.1 Pteropus vampyrus | reverse complement strand
GTAAGTAGTGTTGAAATTTTTTACATAATACTCTGTCGTACCAGTTATTTCACATGACTTTATTTACTTAAAGCGCTTGCAGGAGGGTTTCATAACTACAGGTAGACCTATTGACCTAGGGTTACTTTTCTTACAGGTCACATGATTCAAAACAGAATCACTAGGCCTAAGTAAGGGAAAGTGGAGTTGACGTAGTTTCTAGTTTTTTACTTAGGATGACGTATCATTATTCATCTCTTATTAATAGGAAGCAGGACTCACCCTTTTCCAGCCACCCCTCCAGCCTTTGGGCTAGCCAGTCCCAGGCACAAATGATCATGAGACAGCCCAGGCTAATGTCCAGCAACTCAGCTTAACGAAGTCTTATTCTCACCAAGGTACTGTCAACCCTTCACCTGAACCCGCAGTCCACAAGAAGAGAGCAATAAATCCAGAGGTTTGTGAGACTGAAAGTATTAAGTACAAAGAGGCATGCCCAGGATGGAGCAGAAAAGAGAAAACATAATGAAGACACAATTGCACAATCATGGATATTATAACGTTTCTATATCTCACTGGAATTAAGTTAATATAAATCTGAAACTTATTTGGGTAAGCTAAGATGTCTAAGATAAACCCTATGAAATCATGATGAAAAATACTCAAAAATATAATAAAAATATTAAAGAAATTAAAATGCAACAGAAATATTTAATGAAAAAGAAAGCAGTAAAGGGAAATAGATGAACAAAAAGACATGAGACTTATAGAAAACAAAAAGTAAATGGCAGACATAAAACTAACTATATAACATTAAATGGGACTGGATTAAACACTCCTATCAAAAGGCAGAAATCATCAGACTGGCTTTTAAAAAAGATTTAACTATATGCAGTTGAAAAGAGACACTTAAGATTCTAAGATACAAATATACTGAAAGTAGAAAAATGGAAAATGATATGTTAAGCAAGCAGCAATCACAAGAAAAGTGGAGTGGCTATATTAATATCTGACAAAATAGGCTTTAAAATACATTATTAGAAAGAAAGAGGGACATTTTATACTGAAAAAAGGGTGAATCCATGAGGAAGATAAAACAATTATATACATATAAGCTCATAATAACAGAGCACCAAAATACGTAGAGCAGAAACTGACAGAAATAAGGGAGAAATAAGACAATTCAATAATATTATTTGGAGACTTTAATACCCCACATTTAATAATGGATTGGACAGGTAGGCAGAAAATAAAAAATAAAACAGAAGGCTTGAACAACACTGTAAACCAATTAGCTCTAACAGACACCTATAGTATACTTCACCCAATAACAGGAGACTATACATTCTTCTCAAGTGCACATGGAATGTTCTTCAGGATAGACCACATTCTAGGCTATAAAACAAGCTCAATTAATTGTAAATAATATAATAAAATATATTTTCCAACCACGATGGAATAAATTAGCAATTAATAAAAGAAATTTGGGGAACTCAAAAATACATTGAGCTAAACAACACACTCCTAAATAACCTATAAGTGAAAGAAGAAATCAAAAGAGAAATTAAAGATGCTTTGAGAAAAACGACAAAGTACGCAACATACCATAACTTATGAGATGAAGGTAAAATGTGCTTAGAGAGAAATTATAACTGTAAACCCCAGCAATAAAAAAGAGGAAATATTTCAAATAAATAATGCATCGTTTCACCCTACAAAACTGGAAAAACAACAAACTAAACCTACATAAAGCAGAAGGAAGAAAATAACAAGAGTTAGTACATAAACTAACACAATAGTGAATAGAAAATAATAGAAAAATATCAATGAAACCAAAAGCTGTTTCTTTGCAAAGATCAACAAAATTGACAAACTTAGCTAGACTGACCAAGAACAAGAGAAGAATCAAATGACTAGAATCAAAAATAAAAGAGGAAACATTAGTAATGACCTTAGAAAAATAAAAATGATTATAAATGAATACTGCAGACAATGTGTGCTAATAAAGTAGATAACTTAGATGAAATGGAAAAATCTCTAGAAACTCATTCACAAAAATATTGAAACTAACTGGTGAAGACAAAGACGATCTGAATAACAAAGTGATTGAATTCATAAACAAAATCTATCCACAAGGAAAAGTTCAGGCCCAACTGTTTTCACCGCTATATTTTACCAAACATTTAAGGAAGAATAAATTCCAGTTATTCACAAAATATTCCATAAAATTGTAAATGAGGGAATTCTTCCCACCT
>NW_011888977.1:76314-81574 GCF_000151845.1 Pteropus vampyrus | reverse complement strand
TGACACGTCGTGAGCTGCTGATTACTGCAGCTTTGCAGAGGACCCACCTAAGCCGTGTTTGGACTTCTGATCCACAGACGAGAGATGATAAATGAGTGACGGGTTAAGCTGCTATGTTTGTGGTAATACTGCTACACAGCAATAGTTAACTAACACACCTGAGAAGGCAGGTGAAGGTCTCATCTAGACTCTGCGGGGAGAATAAGCCATGGCCGGGGATGAGAACTCTTACTCAGAGATGAGAAGGAAGCCGTAGGGATGAGTCAGTGAGAGTAAAAGAGCAAGAAAAGCAAGTGCATAGCCTTTATTTTCAACATGAAGTCACTCGTATGCCAAGATATCAGTGGCTAGGGAGATGGTGATATTTGGAATAAGGTGTGAGTGGATGGGAAAGTGAATGTGAGACATAGAGCTGAAGAGAGGCAAGGGGCAGATATGGGAAGACCAGTTAGGAATTTGTTAGCATCACGCGGGCAAGATGATGATAGCTTGTGTTGGAACTGACAGAACTGGTAAAGGTGATAGGTTCAGGAGATATGTAAAATGAGATATGATCGAGTTTTTGGTGATGGCTGGATATTGGGTATGATGAAGACAGAGGTGTTGAGAGGCTGTCCAAGTTTGTTACTGGCTTTCTCGACTTATTGAATGACAAGGCCATTAATTCAAAATGAGGTCCTTTTTAGGCATGGTGGGTGTGAGGTGCCTTTGCAACATTTAAGTAAAGACGTGCAGTTGTGGAGAGGGGTGAAGGGGCGAAGTTTGACTCTGAGGGACTGAGAAGACGATGGCCAGAAACGCTCAATGGCTGACTGAACAGCCTGAAGGGACACTAGAGGGGAGAGATCATGAATCTGCCTTGGTGCCGATTCACACACCTGATGGTTCCAGCTGCCCTCAGCAGTCCAGATGTGGGGCAGACGAGGGCAAATGTCCCCTTGCTGTTTTACAAGACAGGAGGGCAAGAAGATAACAGGACTAGAGATTCCTTCTGAATATCTGATTCACAAATGGATGGATGAATATATGCATGCGTGGATGTATACATAAATGATTGAATGGAAAGGTAGAAAAGAGTGGGATGCAAAGTGTAATTGTAGGTAGTATTCTTTAAAAGAAAAAAGGACTGTCTTTTCTGAATCTGGAAAGAAGTTTGAGATGTCGCTATTCATTATGACTAATACTACATGAATATTACTAATAGTAACTTTTGTCGCACCACTTACTTTGGGTCAAGCAGTGATAAGCAGTGTTATCTAATTACATTCTCGAACAATCCAAAGATACAGTAACTGTTATTACTGTTTTTCTAACGTAGGCTAAGTTAAGGAGACTGAGTGTATGTGCATCATACTCATGGCTTCTGCTTGGGCACGAAGCTAAACCACATTTCTCAGTCTGATACAACATGTAGCCTAGTGCCCAGTTCTTGTCCATGGAATGTGAATGGAAGTGATGTGTGCGTGCAAGTGGCTATGACTACTTCCCTTCTATTCTTCTTGGTCAGCTGTATGATGCCCGGGCAACCTTAAAGCCATATATTGACAATATAATGCACCTTGATCCCTGGATTAAAAAAAATAAATCCTTGGATAATATGGTACGGAGTTCCCCGGCTAAACCACATTAAACATGACATGATGAGAAAAAAAACTCATGAATCTGTTGACCCACCAAGATTTTACAGTTTACCTTTTAAAGCAGGTAGCATTAACTCAGCCTAATTTGTATACTAAAAGCACAGAGAGATCATGCAACCTCCCTAGGGTCATGAGGCTGGTGAGTGGCTAAACATTTAGAGCATGTTTCTTATCTAATATGCTACATTTCAACCCCAAAGAGTGTGATGGGGGTGGGCAAACAGGGGAAACACAGATCAAAGTGCTCCATGACCACACAGGAAGACCACAAAAAGAAACTGCCGCCTGTGGAATTTCAGACACAGTGATCACCTGCCAACTGCCATGACACTCACCTGCCAGACTCTCAGTCACTTACCTGTACAGGTGCTTTTGGAGAGATCTCTCTTCACTGTCCATAGTGTTTGCCAAGGCTCCAGGAAGTATATCAGCTCTGGAATGGGAACCAGCTGCCCTGTGCATGTAGAAATAAGTGAAGCATGGGTATAAAGGCAAATACAAAAAGCAAAGTCTGAAGTATACAGGAGTATGCACTTATAACACACTACTATGAAACTCCAGAAAGGAGACTCCTTCTTCCAGAAGATTTTCTCTAATTAAATCAGTAGGATTCAATCTCCTCATGCATCAGAACTACCTAGAGATGTCTGGTTCTGAACACAGAACAAATTGAACCAAACCTCTGGGCATAAGGACTGAGTCTTGATAGTTTTTAAAGTACCCCAGGTGATTCTGGTAACCATGGGCAGCTAAAAACAAGATGAAATTAACTAGACTAAATTAACTGGTGAATGGCATCTACTGATAGTTGTCTGAAGTAAGCTGTGACCTAAAACTGCTACCTATTCTGAAGAAAAAGCCTTTAGTCCAGGCTGGGAAGATAAGTCCAAATGTGGAGACCGGCAGCCCTATGTGCTGGTGCATCATCCTGTGCCTACTTCAAGGATTCTGGCCTGATGACCTGGAACAAGGAGAAAAGGCAGACAGGGAGAGAACTGGGCTGGCAACTACCAATCCAGGAGCTAGCACCACCTCAGGGCTTCTCGTTCAGTGAAGCAATAAACTTTTTTCAGGTTGAAATCTGTCTGAGGTGGTTTTTCGGTACATGCAGCCAAACAAATTATGCAGAGAAGTCAATGACTTCGGCACCAGTACCCACAGAAGCTTTGAGTAGAAATCCTGTACTACAAGCCAGAATGCGTCCAGTTGTCATTTAGCAAAATTTCACTGATGTCTCATATATGCCTGGCACTGAGCTCAGTGATGGGGTAGTACAAACTGTAAATGAGACCTTCCTTCATCTCTGTAAGGAACTGAGCTCACTATCCCCCAGAGACTAGACTTGTGTCGGTCCCTCCACCTGGAATATTGTTCCCTATATTTTTCCTTTCAACAACTAATCACAATTGTCATAAAATAACACAGCATTTACTGCAGTGATGACTGACCTCCTGGGAGAGACTATATGGATATGATGCTGGGAGAGCCCTGTCAGAGGTAACTATTTGGACATCGGGGAAAAGGGAGACCTCAGGCCTCCATTCAATTTGTATTCAGACTGCTTTCTGGGTAAACTGGACGTTTAAGATTTACGTGGAAGAACATTTGGGATTTATTAATTTATTTTATATAACAAATACACATGCAACATTTACTATGTTCCCAGTTTTATTTCTAAGCATTTTAAAGATATTAGTTCACTTGGGCTAAATGAAAGAATACTATAAAAATATGATAAGATCAAAATAATCGTAGTCCCAGTAAGCTTGTGCTGCCTGCTCGAGTTTGTGAGCCCTGCTGCTGTTCTGTCTGCTGAAGGGAAATGAGCCAATAGCCATGGGGGTGTTAAAGATGTAGCACAAAGCCCAGACTCTCTCAACAACAATCAAGAGGCAGGAAAGGAAAGAGAAACAGCTTTCTCAGATGCCCATCACTGCCATTTGAAAATGTGTCTGTGCATCCTCTAAAATTAACTCCTGTAGAAGCAGAGAAACAAGGCATAGGCCTTGGGAAATAAGGGATAACTATGCAGATACCAGGGGCCAAAGAAGTTTTTTAACTGAGATTGTGTTTCTTAGAACCAGTAGCAATGATGACCAATCTTCTGGTCTGACTGATTCGCCCCCTTCTTGGAGAATCTCCCCTTATCCACAGGTCCTGCTAACTGGGCTGGGGGGACATCTGATCCAATCAAGCTCAATCAATCATTTCCCTCTTATGGGAATCTGGAAAAAGGACATCAGAAGGAGGCCCGCTTGTGCTGGACACTTGGGTAAAAGCGTGGAGAAGAACTGTTTCTTATAAAATGATCCCTGACACACGCACAGGGAAACCAAGCAAGAGGAGGTTATACCAGAACACGCTGAGGCTATAGGGAGAAGGGAAGGTGGGTTCCTGAAGTCTTCTCTATCAGCCATGCTTAGAGAGAGAGGATGGAATGAGTGAGATTGTGGGTCCAACATGGGAGAGAGATGAGGCCTTACCCAGTGAGACCAGGAAGCCACAAGTCTCCAGCATCACCTCCTGGTATAAGGTCTTCTGGTCCAGGTCCAGCTGTCCCCATTCCTCCCTACTGAAGGTCACGGCCACATCTTCAAATGATACCAATGCCTAGAAAGTCAAATAGAGATGGTGGGGTGGCCGTACACCTACTGAAAGTAGAGCCTACAGCTTGATTAGTGACAAAAGTCCAGAGAGACCCAAGGCCTGAATCACTGAGTACCTCTTGAGAAATGAGCTCTGTGCTGGGCTCAAGAGAGAAGTAAATGGTGCCTTTGACAGAATACAAAGGTGTGAGAGGGAAAACCTCCTATATGTGAAGCCATTGGAGAGTGACACAAAATAATAATCTCATGTGGACTGTGAGAAGCTGACAGTGAGTGCTCTGGGATGTTCAAAAAGTTTGATAAAAATAATTCCAATAATGATATTATTAATAATTCCAATAATGATAACAGCTGAACCTTACTGGTCCACACTGTTTGCCTGTACCTGAGGGCTTTAGATGCTGTTAAAGCAACTCAAGTTTCTAGGTCTAGAGCTAGACTCCCAAGGTTTAAATCCAGCCTTTTGAACCAACACATGCTAATTTCTTTGAGTCTCAAGTTCCACATCAATATGATACTTCTAAATATAAAATATCTCTAAAATAATAATAATAAAATATGATAGTTTCTACTTCACCAGGTGGTTGTGGGAATTGAAGAAAAAATGTTCATAAAGCAAACACTGCAGTGCCCAGCACATGTCACTGCTAGATGTGTTTGTGAATTTCATTAACCATTCTGCAGCCCATGAAGTAAATATAATCACTGTCTCCATTTCACAATCAGCAAACAGAAGCTCAAAATCAAGTCGCCCAGAGTTGTATGTCTAATGAGAAGGGGCAAAATTTGAACCTAGGTACCTCTGGTCTAGCCATGGTGGGGGGTTTAGATTTAACCTAAGTATGACTGGAGCCCTAGCGAGTAGTCTTCATTCATCAACCACTTAATGAACACCCGATACAGGTTCTAGGCCCCCCGCTAGGGTAAAGAAAAAGAGCTCATTGGGGAAAGACTGACAAGAAACTAAATATTACCCCTAAGGGCTTGGAAAACAACAGAGTGAGATGACTACAA
>NW_011888977.1:69657-71439 GCF_000151845.1 Pteropus vampyrus | reverse complement strand
ACCGTGACCAAGTGAGACTTATTCCAGGCTTGCCAGGTTGGTTTAACACCACATATTCATTAATTTAATACACCATCTCAATAGAATAAGAAACAAAACTACACGATCATCTCAATTGATGCAGAAAGAGCATTTGCCGAAATTCAACACATTTTCTTGTTAAAAAACTCAGCAAAGTAGGAATAAAAGAGAACTTCCTCAACTTAACCAAGGACATCTATGAACAATCGAGAGCTAACATCATACTTAATTGTGAAAGACATCATGCTGTCTCCCTAAGATCAGGAAAAAGTCAAAGATAGCTGCTCTCAAAACTTTCATGCAACATTTTACTGGTGGTTCTAGCCAAGTTAATTAGGCAAGAAAAAGATATTAAAGGCATCATTATTGGAAAGGAAGAAGTAAAATTATCTCTGTTCTTAGATGATATAAACTTGTACATGAAAAATTCTAGAGAATCCACTAAAAACTATTTTAACTAATAAACAAATTCTGCAAGTTTGCAAGACATAGGAATGATATACTAAAATTAGTTATATTCTTTTTATCATTTCACTTCATTTCCTCATCTATTGTATTGTTGTTTGTTGCTAAAAAGTTATATATAATATTTTTTCTTAAAATTCTATTTCTTTTTTTAGGTTCCTGTGTAAATCCAAAGTTGCACTAAATTTAGATCAAATTCAAATTCCTGACTCTGTCCTTGATGACCTTAGTCTGAAGTGATAATTTCCTTCCATAATTTCTTAAACCAATATTTACCTGTACATTTAAAATGCTATCTTTCCTACAGTTGTTTTGAATGTTTATTCAAGTATTTTGCTGTTAAACTCTTATCATATTCCATGTTGTCTTAATGATGGATCATGTCCATGTTTCAGTGATATCTAGAACATTGCCTCGGTATGGTAAATGCTCTGTATATATTGCTCAGTTTCGTTTATCGTGCTTTTCAGTATACTTCTCTGTGAGCTGTGTGATTCATTAGATATTTACTTTGATAATATAGGTGTCTACTATTCAAAAATAACATGATCTCATTTATAGTTTTCTAAGCTACAATTTTAGTGAAGAAAAAGATATTTTGATATGGTAATATTTACCTTCCTGTTAAGAATAAAATTTGATGAACTAACTCCTTATCTGGAAGACATATTACTTATAGCATGAAAATAGCCACTTCTCCATTTTTTTTTTTTTAATATGAAGAAAACTTCTAGACACTCAGTGAGGTAAGAGGAGGGTTAACATTAATTTAATTGTGTTTTTTAACATTAAATTAAGCTTTTATTCAAAAGAAATTATGGATACTAGGGGTGTACTAAAAGTGTTCTTGACATACAGCAGAATTAAACTCCTTGTAGAGATGATAAAAGTATCTGTAAAAGAAGAGGGCGATTGAAATAAGGAAATTGAAAATGGCTTGTTCTTTTCAGTGTTTTGGATAATTTTTTTTAAAAAGCAAAAAATAGAAATAAAAAAACAAACACCTCCAAAACTCATACTTCTTAGGATTTTCGCCCTCTATAGCCCGGTCTCATATTTTACTGGTGTCAGTCTATGTGAACCCTAGACTACAGCAGAAGTGAGGACATAAGAATTCTGAACTTCGTTATAAAAAACACTGTGACTTCTTTCTTGAATAAACTTTCTTCTTGGATCTCTTGCATTCGAAGAAAGACATATATAGAGAATAGCTCTGGAGAGATGCATATGGCAAGGAACTGAAACCTGACAACAGCCATATGAATGAACTTGGAACTGAATTCTGGCCTCAGGCAA
>NW_011888977.1:68173-68492 GCF_000151845.1 Pteropus vampyrus | reverse complement strand
TAAGGGACTTTTTTTTTTTTAAGTTAGGGATGTTTACACTACATTAAACATTTCTAGGTTTTGAAAGAAGCTCTATCTACATCTCAAAAATATTACTAAATATATAATAGTGGAATATAAAATGAAGCAATTGCCAGTGGCAACAATATTCTCACAGTTGCAAATATCCTAACTTCTTATTTAAGAACTAAATCATGTTGAGCATTGCAATTTGCTGAAATTATAGAGAAAAAAGAAATATTAAATGCCATTGAAAGCTCAAAAGAAGTTATTCATAAAAATCCAGGCTCTTTAGTGGCTTTCAAACCTAAGCCCAAGT
>NW_011888977.1:66937-68123 GCF_000151845.1 Pteropus vampyrus | reverse complement strand
AGACCACGCACAAGGCCCAGGACGCCGCCTCCGGGAGCTGCGGACACGAATAGTTGGTGCCGAAGCTCCGGAGAGCGCTCGGAGGACAACCCCGTTACACGCAGGGTCACGGTTCATACGAAGACGTGCAGGTGGCTCCTATGCTCCTCACTGTCCTTTGCTGGGTCTGGAAGACCCTTCGGGGGAGCAGCTCTGCCCACGTTCCAGATGGTAAAGCGCGTATGGACACACCCACCACAACCAAATGGAGTCCCAAGCCAAGACGCGGGAAATCCCGCCCACACTACAATAGAATACGTCCCATTCTGCTTTCCGTCATTGGCCCAGCGCCCGCCTGGGATGTGTGACGCCTTACCTTCTGGGTAATGTAGTTTCTGACAATCCTGTCGAAGCCAGGAGCGTACTTCTTATTTTCCGTGAACCCGCGTCCTAAGGTTCCTAAGAGGGGGCGTAGCATCGCTTTGTCTTAAAGGAGACGCACACAGATATCTGGACCACTTTGGGCAATGTCTTGACCATAAAGGCCTTGAACGTATGATGCATCCCTTGACCTTCTTCCCTGTGTACTCCTGCGTGAGCGCTTCACCTCTTTGAACTAGGATTTGCGGTGAAGAAATGAAGATAATTCTTCACTATAGTAATTTTAAATGTTCTCCGAATCAGTAGTTTCATCCCACAGACCACATATCATCATTACTTGGGAATTTGTTACAAATGCAAGTTCTCAGGCCCTACTTCAGATTTAACCGAATCTGATACTCTTTGGTGGGGCCAAACATCTGTGTTTAAACAAGCTCTCCAGTGAAGGGGTCTCTAACCCTCGGCTGGGGCCTCTGACCGGTAGGGTCTGTGCCCATTAGGAACAGGGCTGCACAATAGGAGATGAGTAGTGAGAGAGCAAAGCTTTATCTGTATTTGCTGCCACTCCCCAGAGCTAGCATTACTGCCTTGGCTCCACCTCAGATCATCAGGCATTAGTTCTCATAGGTGTCCTGGTTCCTGGTACCAAAAAGGTTGGGGACCACTGTAGGGGAGTTTGCTCTGACAACTATTCTCTGACACAATTGAGAACTGACTCTTTAAATTCCAGTGAATAAATGAGATAAAACTACCTACTTTGTGGGAGATGACTAAAAAGTGTTAGCACTAGATCTGGAACATAATGAAAAGGACATGAGTTATTGCT
>NW_011888977.1:56999-60776 GCF_000151845.1 Pteropus vampyrus | reverse complement strand
ATTAACAATAATATTTATTTTTCAATTATAGTTGGCATACAATATTCTATTAGTTTCAGGTGTACAACAGTGATTAGACATTTATCTATATAACTCACAGTGACCACCCCAAAATCTAGCATCCCTCTACCATTGTACATAGTTATTACAATATCGTTGGCTATATTTCTTGGGCTATACCTTGTATCTCCACTACTATTTGTGACTACCAGCTTGTACCTCTTTATCCTTTTTCTCTTTTTCACCAATCCCCCTAACCATCCTCCCATCCGGTAACCCTCAAATATTCACTGTATCTATGATTTTGTTTCTGTTTTTTTTCTGTTTATTTTGTTTGTTAGTTAGTTCTTTGGATTTCACATATGTGTGCAATCATGTGATATTTGTCTTCCTCTATCTTACTTACTCCACTCAACACACTACCCTCTAGGTCCATCATGAATATCTTTTACCATCCCATTATTTTATTCTCTATGTGTATTTTAATCTGAACTGAGTCTATTGTAGGCAGCATATGTAAGGGTCTTGTTTTCTTATCTATTCAGCGACCCTATCTTTTGATTGGAGCATTTAATTCATTTCCATCTGAAGCACTTGTTGATAGATATGTAGTTACTGCCATTATTTATTTAAACTTTTGCTACATATATTTTTCATCTTCTTAAAGAAGTCCTCCAACATTTCCTGTAATACTGGCTTGATAGTGATGAACTCTAGCTTTTTTTTTTGTCTGGGAAGATCTTTATCTGTCCTTTGACTCTAAATGATAGCTTTACTAGATCAAGTAATCTTAGTTATAGGTCCTTGCTTTTTATCACTTTAAATATTTCATGCCAATCCCTTATGGCCTACAAAGTTTCTGTTGAGAAATCAGCTGCCAATCTTATGGGAGCTCCCTTGTAGGTAATGAACTGCTTTTTTCTTGCTGCTTTTGAGTCTCAGGGAACCCTTTGGATGGAGCGAACTGTGTTCTCCAGGTTGATGGCACCTGAAGCTGCGGGCTGGGAAAGGGTAGGGCTCAACAAAGGAACATTAGCTCCTGTCTGCACCTCTATTTGGGAGGAAGCCTCCCCTCTAGCCCTTGCCCTGAAGCCTGAAAACTCGGCGCCTCCCTGTATGTCCCCGGCATCCCTCCAGCAGCTACCCAAGTGCTAGAGCTCAGAGTGAGTGAGTCGATCAGCAAATAAGGATGAACATGGACCCTTTAAGAGGAAGATCTCTGCTTCCCGCAGCCCTCTGTCTCATTCAGCCGCAACCTCCACTGTTTTTCACAGGCAGAGGTTGCGGGGACTTCTCTTCCTGGTGCTGGAACGCTGGGCTGGGGAGCCCTGTGTGTGGCTGGGACTCCTTGCTCCTCAGGTGAGGAATGTGGCTCTGTAGCCCAGATAGCCCTCCTGATTTTCAATTGCCACGCGTGGTTGTGGGACCTGGCTGTTTCGCATCTGGGCCGCTCCTATCATTTTGACGTGACCTGTTATTTGAGGTGACCTAGTTGTAGGGCTTCTGTTCAGGAAGACCTCAGATGACTCTGCATGCTGTTTGCTCTGTAGTTTTGTTATAATTTCAGTGTGGTTGCTAGAGGAGGCATGCATAGCCTCTACCTTCTATACCATCTTGCCCCTCTCTTCAATAAAGCTTTTGAAAAACCAAACCAAAGTTACTGATTCTTCAGGCGGGTTGGGCGTTGAGGGGGGCGTTGGGGCCCGGGGGGGGTTGGGGCCGGCCGGGGCCCCGTTTTCGGGTTGGCCTTGCTAGTGGTAAAGTTTTAAGATTAGGAAGGAATTATATAGAGGAATTATGGACATTAGCTTTGGAACCCAAACAATGGTGAACAGGGGACAGGTTCTGGTATGATTTGAACCTTGTCCTTGATGTCATGCCCTCTCCCATCCCCTACTTAGCAAGGCCTGATCCCTTCTGGACACCTCTTGCCATGACTGTAGCAATGCTTGCTCTATTGAGGCACACAGGGCTCTTCCCTTATCTCTACTTGGGGACTTAGGTAAGATGCGAGTCCTAAAGGAAAGGCATGGCAGGTGAAGTTTTCCAGGTGAAATACTCTGCCATAGACTACAGGGAGGAAACATTAATGAAACAAAATAAAACAAGTAAAAAATCCCTATGGAGAATGTCTTGCAGGACATTCATTTCAGTGGGACACCAATGGACCAACAATCCACTGGTCCCAGCCAAGTAGTAACTGTGTCAGTGCCTTTAATTCCTGGCACAGGCAGACCCCAGGAAATGTCAGCCTAAAGAGAGGTCAGAATTTGAATCACAGAACTGTCCTGGAACTGGACAACCATCTGAGCAGGGAGTGGCCAAGCCAGATGGGATCCACTGGGGTGACGTCAGGACTCCTGACTCTCAACAGCTTACCTGCAAGGAGTCAAAGTACAATTGTTGGGGCTGATAGAGTAATGCACTGCTCTGAGTAGCGCACACAGCTTGGCCCTGGAACCCATGGCGTATATGCCAGGAAAGTAAAGAAGAAAGAAGTGTTATAGTCATGGGAAGGACACAGCTGCCTCTGGGGAAAAAGAAGATGGGCATAAACCAGTTCAGGTCACTGGGGTAGATGTGAAGACCTTATCCAGTAAAGCTATAGGTGCGAAGCTGTCCAACATCACTTCACAGGACAGGATTCTCTGAACTTCATCAAAAAGTCCCTACTGTCCCCAGGAAAACTTAAAAGGTGATATTCTCAAAGGTCACACAGCTCTGCCGTAATGGAGGCAATTGATTCCATGATCGGCTTCTCTCCATTGGGCTTCAGTCCCTCCTCTCATACATCCATCCCATGCTCATTCTCTTCCCCAACTTCCCAATTCAGAGGAGATACCAGACACTGGTGCCATTGGGGTTCACTCTCATCTCATACCCCATTGATCACTGTGTCAATCCACACTGACACTGGACAGGAAGGCAGATAACTACAAAGTTCTGGGCTTTGTATGCAGGGTATTTAAAAACATACCTGGGATTCGTTTTAATAAGGTATGGTAAGATGACAGACATGGAGTCGACTGCCTTTAAAGAAAGAGCTTTTTACTTACAATTCCCCAAAGCAGGAAGCATGGCAAGCCATGCAAATCTACATGGGGAAACACCAGAGTCAGTCAGGAAGTAGAAGGAGTGAAGGGCCAGAGACTATTGTGATTTCCACAGGAAGGAAAGAATGGGCAAATCAGGGTAGGCAAGGTGAGATGTTGCATTGAATAGTTTGAATAATTCTGACAAGCTCCTGGCTGTGGGGTGATACCTAGTCGTCCAGCACTTGACACTGGGATGATTTAGGGTAGAGGGATAATGTTCCAGACTGCAGAATCCTGATAAAAGGAGGCGGGTGGGGGCATGGACCCAGATTGTTTGGTACTCACGCGCAGTTAAGTTGTTCTCTATCTCTAGAAATTAGGTAGCTCTGAGAACGGCAGTCTCTTCAGGATCAGCAAGGCCCCAAGATAGCAAAGCATCACAAATACAGAAAAAAAGGTGATTTATACAAAGCCCAATCCTATCTCTTGATCTCACTAAGATCATAATTTCCAGATACAAACAAATATGAGCTCAGTCTTCTTCCTTCAGCCCCAATACCAGGGTCCTGGGACCAACAGTGAATGATTGCTTTCCACATGCATATCACTCTTTAGATTGCCTGTCCTTCACAGCTCTAGATCCCACCCGTAAACACCCATCACCACTGCTACACAACCCCTGTCCTACACCAGAGCCATTTCCAAAGACTCCACAAGTAACTTTGTACTTGGCATTCAGAGA
>NW_011888977.1:53510-55014 GCF_000151845.1 Pteropus vampyrus | reverse complement strand
AGAGAAAAAAGAAATATTAAATGCCATTGAAAGCTCAAAAGAAGTTATTCATAAAAATCCAGGCTCTTTAGTGGCTTTCAAACCTAAGCCCAAGTATTGTTTCTGCTTTTATTTGGTCTCTTTTTGGGGGTGTGTGAATTTTGTTTCGAAACCAAGTACTAAAGCTTTAAAACGTATAAAATGTTGATGCTTTCTGAAGAGACACAAACTAAAATTAGGCTTAAGACACGGTTTACACATAAACTTTCTGCTGTGGCATTAGTAATTAGGATCTATCAGCCCTGAGTAGCACTGAAATTCTTTGTGCGAGTGACAAATACTAACAACATCCTGAGTGCCGTCACAAGCTTCTTATTTGTATGTCCAGGTGGCATTGTGCCCCTCAGTGAGCTCTTCCAGTTACTGGTCTTGTCACTCAATATCATATTGTTTTAAACTAATTGGCAGGGTTGCATCAATCTTTCCATTGGTCCTTGGATTTCCTGAAATTATGACATCTTCATCAAGGGTTCTATATCCAATGCCTCTTCTCAAATAATACATTTTGCATTCAATGTAAAGAACAGAAAAAATAGATAGCAATATTACTGACAAAGCTGCAATATCAAATTTTAATCCTTTATTTTCTTTAGAATTTATAGTTGATGTGATTGTTACTGATGATGTCACGGAACTATCGTGGGTTATGGTCGTCGCGGATGTTGACATCTGGGATGTGTTTTGTGAAATATTTGTTATTTTGGGTGTAGACTTTGAGGTGGTGGAAGTCAGATTTGTGGAGACTGAGGAAGCTGGAGTTGTAGACGGTTTCACAATGCTGTTGGAAGTTTCACTTGTAGGGCTGTAAGGCGCGTGTAGGGTGCTCGGTGCTGGTTTAGTAGTGGGGCTTTCCAGAAGAGCAGGAAGATTTCTGCTTGAAGATGCCGACAAGCCTTCGCTGTCGCCAAGCCTTCGCTGTCGCCGGCGGCCTTCAGCACTTACAGCATCAACAGCGCCCCCACGATGAACATGGCCAAACCAACTCGCACCCCCAGTTCCATTGTTTTAAGGACAGGATGAGACCGAGGCCGCCTCCGGGTTCCCAATGCAGGTGATATTGGTACTAGGTAGAGCCGCCATTCTGCGCATGGGAGCTCCATGTCCCCTCCTCCACATACACTTCCCCTCCACCACCTAACCCCGCAATGACCCAGCAGCGCGGTGCCGGGCCTGAAGCAGGTGTCGATCGCCAAGTCCTTTCTGTGAAACTGGGCGGCCCTGTATCTCTTAAAGAAATTAAATTTGGAAATAGGAACCTTTGCACAAAGCAAACTATGTGCTTAAGTGCTTCAGTGGTGAATTCTCCCAAACATTCAGGAAAGAAAACATACCGATTATACACAAACCATTCCAAAAAAATGGAAAAGTAGGAGATGCTTCCCAACTTATTCTGTGATGCTAACATTATACTGAAACCAAAACCTGACAAAGGCATTACAAGAAAACCACAGACCAATATTCTTCA
>NW_011888977.1:51155-52404 GCF_000151845.1 Pteropus vampyrus | reverse complement strand
GTATGAAATAAAACTATTTTAAGTCATAAATGAGAAATTTAATGTAAAATTAACCTTCATGAAACAAAATTCTTATTGGAAGGTATTCTAGTTAAGGGCGATAGAAAGTGATTCCAGGTGAAAGATCTGTAATGATAGAAGATTGAAGATCCAAGAGAGAGGTGCATCTGTGGATTAAAAAGAAAGTGCTCATTATCTGTATAAAAAACAATAAATTGCATAGAAGAAAATATCGGAACTAACCTCATGGACCTTGGATTCAAAGAGGATTTTATGAATTTGACCTCAAAGGCAAGGGAAGTGAAAGCAAAAATAAATGAATGAGACTAAATCAAACCGAAAAGCTACTGCGTAGCAAAAGAAATCATCAATAAGGCAAAGAGACATCCATCTGAATGTGAAAATATATTTGCAAGCAATGCCTCCGATAAGGGTCTAATATCCAAAATATACAAAGAACTCATACAACTTAATAACAACAAAAAACCCAATGATATAATCAAAAATGGGCAGAGGATCTGAACAGACACTTCTCTCAAGAAGACTTAGAAATGGTCAATAAACATATGAAAGGATCCTCAACATCGTTAGCTATTAGGGAAATGAGAATTAAAACAGTTCTGAGATATCATCTCACACCTGTTAGAATGGCTATTATTAACAGAACAAGTAATAAGAAGTGTTGGAGAGGATGAGGAGAAAAAGGAACCCTCATACACTGCTGGTGGGACTGCAAATTGGTACAGCCACTATGGAAAACAATATGGAGTTTCCTCAAAAAGCTAAGAATTGATCTACCGTATGATCCAGCAATTCCTCTACTGGGTATTTACCCCAAAGACTTGAAAACTCATATCTGAAAAGGTATGTGCACACCGATGTTCGTAGCAGCGTTATTCACAGTGGCCAATAAGACAAGAATCAATACATTTAAAAGATTCAAGTCATGTCCTCTGACTGTAATGTAATTAAATTAGAAATACAGAACAATAGCTTACATCACAAAGTATTTTTCAACATCTAATCATTATTTCTTAAAAAAAAAAAAACCCTCAGCATACTAAAAATAGAAAGGGAATCCCTCAGCTTGAAATACCTAAAGTAAACATCAGTCTTAATACTGAAAGCCTGAATGCTTTGCCCTTATGATGAGGAACAAGGTATGGATTTCGGACCAGACAACTCTTGTTCTTATTTTAACTTGAATCCTAGCACTGTAATAAGCAAGACAGGAAATAAAATGCATAGA
>NW_011888977.1:48585-51105 GCF_000151845.1 Pteropus vampyrus | reverse complement strand
AGAATATAACTTAATAACCACTTTAGAACACAATTTGGCAGTTTCCAAAAATTTTTAATTTTGCACTTTAAGTTTTGCACTGCACTGCTAGATATTAAAATGAGAAATGAAAGCATAGTTCCATATGAAGACCTGTACAATCACCGTCATAATAACTTAACAGTCATAAAGCCAGATGTCATTTAATAGAAGGGTTAAAAAATTGTGGTTCATTTGAGTAAGAAATCTAGGAAGATGATAAAGAAGCACCAGGAATTCATCTCCTCACCTAGACAACAATTGTATTGCAGAATGTGTCTAATATAACTCTGGAGCCTATACAAAGGCTTACAACTTCCTGAAGAAGGCTTAGACAGTAAATTACAATTAATTTTGGTAAATTTCAGCCCTTAGCACTGTAGCAACTACCCATTCCCCATATCGTTGACCTGTGACAGGCAGCTGTGCATATGTCCCTGGTTAGCTTGCATATAGTTTGTGGGAGCCAGGTGAGCCCTTGCTCTCCAAATATTGAGGATCTGGGCTCTGATCTGATTGCTGCTTCTGACTGCAGAGGTGAAGACACAGAAGTGGACAGCCACTACTTTGTGCAACCTTCATCTCACTGTTGCAAGCCCCTCTCCACCTTAAGCAATTTCCAGGGGATTTAAGGCACCAGCACATATCCCCCTTCATTTCCTTGTTTTTCTTCTTTTGGGAGCCAGATAGTTTGGACTAAGACATTCCAAAGCAACCACATATTCAAGGGAATTTAGAAGGTTACTGCACATAGAAAGGCACAGTCTCAGAAAAGACCTCAGATGATCTTAAGTTTATACCTCTGGCTGATCCCCAGCAGAGACAGCCTACAACATTGAGAAACTTATAAAATAAAAATAGCATACCCTGAAGAAGGTGGAGAATTTGATTTCCAGACTTAATGAAATTATTAGATTCCAGTGTACAGTGTTCAACAAAAAATAAGAAAAACAAAGAAGCAGGAAAGTATGGCCCATTCGAAGAGGAAAAAGTCATCAAGAACTGTTCCTTGAAAAGATCAGACAGCAGATATACTAGGCAAAGACTTTAAAACAATTGCCTTATAGATAATCAAAGAAATAAAAGAAGACATGGAGAAAGTAAAGAAAATGATGTATGAACAAAATGGAAATATCACAAAAGAGATAGAAAACATAAAAATAAATCAAAAAGAAATTCTGGAGCTATAAATAACTCAAAAGTAGAAACGAGAAGACGGAAGAAAAAGATCAGTAAACCTTAAGAAAACCTTTTAAAAAACTAAGGAAAAGTGAACAGAATATAAGGCACCTCTGGGACACCTTTAAGAGTAACAACGCACACTTTGTGAGAGTCCCAGAAAGAGAAGTGAGCAAGGGGAAGAAAGTTAACTTGAAATAATGCCTGTACTATCTAAAGCAGCTTACAGATTCAGTGAAATTCTGATTAAAATACCAATGGCGTCCTTACAATTAGAATCCTAAAATTTATATGGAATCATAAAAGACTGAATAACCAAAGAAATCTTAGGAAAAACAAAGCGAGATATCATACTCTCTGATGTCAAACTCTACTACAAAGCTACAGTAATCAAAATTGTATGGTATTGGCCTAAATGTAGATATATAGACCAATGGAATATAATAGAGATCCCAGAAATAAATCCTTGTTTATATAGTTAACTAATCTATGACAAAAGAGGCAAGGATATATCATAAGGTAAAGACAGTATCTTTAACAAGCGTTGTCAGAAAAACTGAACAAATATGTATAAAAAAATTATATTGAAGCACTTTCTTACTCTATATACAAAAATAAACTCAAAACGGATCAAAGACTTAAATGAAAGACCTGAAACCATAAAACTCCTAGAAGAAAACATAAGCAGTAAACTCTTTGACACTGACTTTAGCAATCTTTTAGATATGTGTCCTTGGGTAAAGGAAACAAATGAATAAATAAATGGGACATAACAAAGTAAAAATTTTTTGTGCAGAAAAGGAAACTTTGAATAAAACAAAAAGACAACCTACTGAATGGGAGAAGATATTTGCAAATGACACATCGGATAAGGGGTTAATATCCAAAATATATAAGGAAGTCATATAAGACTCCCCCAAACAACAACAAACAAACAAACAAATGAAAAAACAACCCAGTAAAAAGTAGGCAGAGGACCTGAATAAATATTTCTCCAAAGAAAACATACAGATGCCAGCAGATATATAAAAAGATACTCAACATCATTAATAATCAGGAGAATGCAAATTAAAACCACAATGAGACATCTACGGTCATGCTACCCTGAACAAGCCCAATCCCACCTGATCTCGAAAGGTAAGCAGGGTCAGGCCTGGTTTGTACTTGCATGGGAGACCATCTAGGAAGACCAGGTGCTGTAGGCATAAAATAAAATAAAATAAATAAAAAATTAAAAAATAAGGGATTGTAAACTGACGAGGTCCTTGCAATCTGTGAGGTCAAGCAAGGGTTCCCTTGCCTAAAACCCTCCCCCCAAAACAA
>NW_011888977.1:47402-48535 GCF_000151845.1 Pteropus vampyrus | reverse complement strand
TCCATCTTCGGATGAGATGATGGTCTGTATTAGTTTCCTAGGGATGCCATAACAAAATATCATGGTTGGGTAGTTTAAACAACAGAAATTTATTTTTTCACTGTTCTGGAGGCTAGATGTTCAAGATCAAGGTATCAGCTGGTATGATTTCTCCTTGGCTTGCAGATAGTCACCTTCATGCGATGTCCTCATATGGCCTTTTCTCCTTGATGTGCTTCTTTCTGTAAAACCTGATCTCTTCTTATAAGGACTCCAGATGTATTGAATTAGGGCCTACCCTAACAAGTTCACCTAACTTATTTACCTCTTTAAGGGCCTTATCTCCAAATACTGTCACATTCTAAGGGTTAGCACTTCAACATATAGATGTTGGGGGAACACAATTCAGTCCATGATGGTCTATGTCGAAAGTTCCATGGAATTTGTAATAGTACTTCTAAACCGAATAAGTGAGTTCAGCAAAGTTGCAGGGTATAAGATCAACACATAGAAATTAATAGCATTTCCGTATACTAAAAAGAAATGTGGACACTGAAATTAAAAACACAGTCTCATTTATAATCACTCCAAAGATCTGAAATAGGTAGAAACCTAACAAAACACATGCAGATGCTGCATGTTAAAAATTACAAAATACTAATAAAATATTTCAAGGAAGATCAAAATAAATGGACAGACATACTGCATTCATGGACTGGAAGAATCGACATAGTAAAACTGTCAGTTTTTCCCCAAATGACCTATAGCTTTAACACAATTCCTATCAAAATTCCAGCAAGTTTTTTCTGGACAAAACTACACTTATTCTAAAACGTACATGAAAGGACCTAGAAGAGCTAAATTTTTCTTTGAAAAATAATAAAGTAGAAGTGTTTTTACAATGCAGGTTTTGTTATTCTGCAGGACTGGTGAGATTTCTTTCTAGGTGTGGAGTGTAGGGATGTCCATGTTGGCAGAGAGCAAGAATTCCAGGATCTTGTGTTAAGCAGATGGTGAGCTTAGGAAAAATAATAGAATCCCTAATTCCAAAGGGAGAAAAGCAATAAGTGTTCTGCGTCCCGTTTGTGCTTTCGAAGCAATCCATGGATGTCATTGGAGAGGAAGTTTTAGTGTCAGGGGTGAAGTTGTCTTTG
>NW_011888977.1:44619-47352 GCF_000151845.1 Pteropus vampyrus | reverse complement strand
ACCTCTGGCTGATCCCCAGCAGAGACAGCCTACAACATTGAGAAACTTATAAAATAAAAATAGCATACCCTGAAGAAGGTGGAGAATTTGATTTCCAGACTTAATGAAATTATTAGATTCCAGTGTACAGTGTTCAACAAAAAATAAGAAAAACAAAGAAGCAGGAAAGTATGGCCCATTCGAAGAGGAAAAAGTCATCAAGAACTGTTCCTTGAAAAGATCAGACAGCAGATATACTAGGCAAAGACTTTAAAACAATTGCCTTATAGATAATCAAAGAAATAAAAGAAGACATGGAGAAAGTAAAGAAAATGATGTATGAACAAAATGGAAATATCACAAAAGAGATAGAAAACATAAAAATAAATCAAAAAGAAATTCTGGAGCTATAAATAACTCAAAAGTAGAAACGAGAAGACGGAAGAAAAAGATCAGTAAACCTTAAGAAAACCTTTTAAAAAACTAAGGAAAAGTGAACAGAATATAAGGCACCTCTGGGACACCTTTAAGAGTAACAACGCACACTTTGTGAGAGTCCCAGAAAGAGAAGTGAGCAAGGGGAAGAAAGTTAACTTGAAATAATGCCTGTACTATCTAAAGCAGCTTACAGATTCAGTGAAATTCTGATTAAAATACCAATGGCGTCCTTACAATTAGAATCCTAAAATTTATATGGAATCATAAAAGACTGAATAACCAAAGAAATCTTAGGAAAAACAAAGCGAGATATCATACTCTCTGATGTCAAACTCTACTACAAAGCTACAGTAATCAAAATTGTATGGTATTGGCCTAAATGTAGATATATAGACCAATGGAATATAATAGAGATCCCAGAAATAAATCCTTGTTTATATAGTTAACTAATCTATGACAAAAGAGGCAAGGATATATCATAAGGTAAAGACAGTATCTTTAACAAGCGTTGTCAGAAAAACTGAACAAATATGTATAAAAAAATTATATTGAAGCACTTTCTTACTCTATATACAAAAATAAACTCAAAACGGATCAAAGACTTAAATGAAAGACCTGAAACCATAAAACTCCTAGAAGAAAACATAAGCAGTAAACTCTTTGACACTGACTTTAGCAATCTTTTAGATATGTGTCCTTGGGTAAAGGAAACAAATGAATAAATAAATGGGACATAACAAAGTAAAAATTTTTTGTGCAGAAAAGGAAACTTTGAATAAAACAAAAAGACAACCTACTGAATGGGAGAAGATATTTGCAAATGACACATCGGATAAGGGGTTAATATCCAAAATATATAAGGAAGTCATATAAGACTCCCCCAAACAACAACAAACAAACAAACAAATGAAAAAACAACCCAGTAAAAAGTAGGCAGAGGACCTGAATAAATATTTCTCCAAAGAAAACATACAGATGCCAGCAGATATATAAAAAGATACTCAACATCATTAATAATCAGGAGAATGCAAATTAAAACCACAATGAGACATCTACGGTCATGCTACCCTGAACAAGCCCAATCCCACCTGATCTCGAAAGGTAAGCAGGGTCAGGCCTGGTTTGTACTTGCATGGGAGACCATCTAGGAAGACCAGGTGCTGTAGGCATAAAATAAAATAAAATAAATAAAAAATTAAAAAATAAGGGATTGTAAACTGACGAGGTCCTTGCAATCTGTGAGGTCAAGCAAGGGTTCCCTTGCCTAAAACCCTCCCCCCAAAACAATCACAAAAACCCCACAATGAGATGTCACCTCATAACTGCCAGAATGGCTATCATCAATAAATCAACAAATAACAAGTGCTGATGAGGATGTGGAGAAAAGGGGACCCTCATACAGTGTTCGTGAGACTATACATTAGTGTAGCCACTATAGAAAATGGTATGGAGATTCCTCTAAAAATTAAAAATAGAGTTTCCATGTGATCCAGCAATTCTACTTCTGGGTATTTAACCAAAGAAAACAAAAACATTAATTCAAAAAGATATATTTACCCCATGTTCTTTGCAGCATTACTACTAATAGCCAATATATAGAAGCAATCTAGATATCCATTAATAGGTGAATGGATAATTATGTGAGACATACACACACACACACACATATACATATACATACATATATATATATACATACAATGGAATACTATTTAGCAATAAAAAAGAATGAAATCTTGCCATCTGCAACAACAGGATAAACTTAGAGGGTATTATGCTAAGTGAAAAAAGTCAGAGACAGAGAAAGACAAATATCATGGAATTTCACTTACATGTGGAATCTAAAAACAAAACAAACGAATAAACAAAACCAAACAAACTGACCCATAGATATAAGTAGCAAGCTGCTGGTTGTCAAAGGAGAGAGAGGTGGGGGAATAAGAATTAAAAAAAAAATCAGGTCACCCCAACAAAAAATAAAAAACACCATTCCTCTAAAAATAAATAAAAAATCATATACGGGTTCCTTTTGTTCCTACAGGATAGAAAAAGAAAAAAGAAATATTTGATAGAGATTTTAAGTTTGTCTTTCAAAACCAAAGTTCTGTTAAAACAGCAAGAGCAGCATGACAAGAAAAGGAACTCATACAAGTCCTTGGACTTGCATTTTTCATACTAAACATTTATCATATAATTCTAATACTGAAAAAATATAACAAAAATTTATTCTGAAAGTCTATTCCTTATTTTATGTAGAGAAGTATGAAAAGTATGGGGGAATGACTCAAATTTCATGTGTGGGCTAATTAAAAATAA
>NW_011888977.1:43576-44569 GCF_000151845.1 Pteropus vampyrus | reverse complement strand
TATGAGGCTAGTAGTTTGGAGTTCCAGCATAGCCTGTAGCAAGCCCTCTGATTTGGCCAATTATTATGGGTCCTTTTCTTCCATTGTTGTTTTGGTTGGTGACAGGCAAGCAGGCAAAATCTTGATGTTAGAGGGCTTGTATTAGCCAAGCTTGATGGCACATAGGCCTCACCAGTAATCACGTCTGGTTGAAATGCTAGCTTATTTGAAGGGTATGGGCCTTTGGATTGCAGACCAATGAAAACACCCACACTTGTAGTAATAAGACCATCATTCAACATCACAGTGTGAAACTGCACTTGATGGGTTTCGTTTTCGCTTTCTTTTTTGGTGGAAGTTTAGATTCAAATGGGCCCCCTATAGTTTGCCTGGCCCAAGGGACAAGCTATAGTTAATGGGTCCTAGGAGAGTATGCACCTCTATCTGGCCTCCAGCCTTTGTGGGATGGAGACAAGTAGGGACACACATGATTGTGATTTATATTTTTGGGTATCTGTTAGAGAAGAGAATTCCAGAGATCTTTACACTGAAGGCAACAATTCTTAGGCAATGGTCCAATGGTTTGTAATAAATGTGAAGATAGGGCCATTTGTTGGTCAGGTCATCCAATGCTAAGATGACTACCTGAAATTTGACCAGTTGTATTGATCCATGTGTCTCGTCTTTTGTCAGGGAGATCATGGGTAAGGGAAGGAAGCAGCAACATTCCACTGATTTAAAAATATTAAAAACGATTCATTTTTATGTTGGTTGGCAGTGCCATTCATATAGTCTATGAACTCTCATTGCTGTTCATTCAGTTAATCTCAAGGGACCCCCTAGGAAGCCAAGGGGTCTTGAAGAGTGACCTCCTCTAGCACTATGGCATCTGGAAAAGGAATGAGAAAAGGTGATACCATTCCCCGATCCCACTCCCCATAGGTAGAATATTCCAGAGAGTCCAGGTTTGGCTCCATCTTGTATTAAGGAGGTCTCAGTAATTGTGCCAAGCTT
>NW_011888977.1:41157-43526 GCF_000151845.1 Pteropus vampyrus | reverse complement strand
GACCTGAAACAAGACACATTGCAATCAAAGTGTCAAAAGTCACAAAGAGAGAATCTTGAAAGGAGCAAGAGAGAAACGACTTGTCACATGCAAAGAATACTCAATAAGATTATCCACAGATTTTTCATCAGAAATCTTGGAAGGCAGAAGGCAGTAAGCTGGTATGTTCAAAGTGCAGAAAACAAACAAACAAACATTTTTACCGAGATTCCTATATCTGGCAAAACTGTCTTTCAAAAGTGAGAAATTAAAAATTCCTGGAAAAATTAAGCGAAGGGAGTTTGTTATCACTAGACTTGCCCAGCAAGAAATGTTAAAGGGAGTCCATCAGGTTGAAATGAAAGTACAATGACTAACTTGAAAGAATACAGACTACATGAAGGAAAAAATATCTTTGGTAAAAACTATTTTATTGTAACTGGTTGGTATCTCCATTTTTAAAATTTCTACATGATTTAAGAAACTAGTGCATTTTAAAAACCAAGTATTGGTCTGTTTTTGGACATACAATGTATAAAGATATAATTCTGTGACACCAATAACTGAGAGTTGGGGTCAGAATTGTATAGGAGCAGAGTTTTTGTATGTTATTGAAGTTAGGCTGATCTAAATTCAAATTAGAGTGTTATAATTTTAGAACTTTTAATATAATCCTTATGGTAATCACAAAACAGCTATAGACTATAAACAAAAGGATGTAAGAAGACAATTAAAATGTTTCACATTAAAAAATAAAAAGCAAAAGAGACAGTAATAAAGAAAATGAGGGCCAAAAAAGCTATAAGGCATATAGAAAATAAATAAAATGACAGAAGTAAATCCCTTCTTATCAAGAATTACTTTAAATGTAAATGGATTAAACTCTCCAATCAAAGGACAGAGATTGCCGGAATAAAAAAAAAAAAGAAAAAAAAGAAATACCTACCTATATGTTGTCTATAGAGACTAACTTTAGATCCAAAGACATGAGTAGGTTGAAACTGAAATGATGGAAAAACACATCCTATGCAAATAATGACCACAGAGAGTAAGAGCGGCTATACTAATACCAGATAAAATACATAAATTTTTCTAAGGTTATAAGAGACAAAGAAGGCCATCTTAATATAGTAATAAAAGGTTTTATACAGCAAGAAGATATAACAATTATAAACATTTATGTACCTAACAACAAAGAAAAACTATATAGCAAAAACTGACAGAATTGAAGAAACAGACAATTCTACATTAGTTGTAGACTTCAATAACCCATTTTCAATAATGAATAAAACAAACAGACTGAAAACAAAAAAAGAAAAGCAATCACTATGTAGAGGGTCTGAACAAGAAACCAATTAGATCTAAGAGAAACATACATAAGACTCTACCCAACAGCAGCAGAAAACACATTCTTCTCATGTACGCATGGGACATCTCCATGAGAGAACATGTTAAGCCACAAATTAAGGGTTAATCAATTTAAAACGATAGAGATTATAACAAAATATCTTCAACCTCAAAGGGAAGTTAGAAGTTGATAAAAAAAGGCAAACTGAAAAATTTACAAATTTGTGGAAATTAAACACACACTCTTAAACAATCAATAGGACAAAGAAGAAATCACAAGGAATATTAGAAAATACTTAGAAATAAAACAAAAATGCAATATACCAAAATCTATGAGATGCAGCAAAAGCAGTAATAAGGAAGCTTACACCTTTAAAGCTTACATTAAAAAAAATTTCAAATCAATTACCTTACTTTACAACTTAAGGAACTAGAAAAGAACTAAATCACAAGTTAGAAGTAAAGAAATAAGAGATCAGAGAGAAATAAAGAATAAAAAGCAACAGAGAAAAATCAATAAAACCAGAAGATTGTTCTTCAAAAAGATTAGCAAAAATTGACAAATCTTTAGCTAGAATGATTAAGAAAAAAGAGAGAAGACTCAAATTACTAAAATCTGAAATAAAAGTGGGGACATTACTACCAAGCCTACAGAAATAAAAAGAGTACTGTGAACAATTGTATATAAAAAACTTGGAAACTCTAGATGAAATAGATATTTTCTAGACACACAAATCTATCAAAACCAAATCATAAAGAGAATATCTAAATAAATCTATAACAAGGAAGGATAATGATTAATCAAAAACCTTCAAACAACAAACAAATCTCTGGACCTGACATTTTTATTGGTGAATTTTACCAAACATTTAAAGAACATTAATCTTTGTCAAAATTTTCCAAAAACTCGAAGAGGGAACACTTCCTAATTTATTTGCCCTGATACCAAAACCAGAAAAAGTTATGAGCAAAGTATAGACCAATATCCTTTATGAACGCTGATGCAAATATCCTTAATAAGATAATAGCAAAATTCAACAGCA
>NW_011888977.1:37746-41107 GCF_000151845.1 Pteropus vampyrus | reverse complement strand
ATTTTCTAGACACACAAATCTATCAAAACCAAATCATAAAGAGAATATCTAAATAAATCTATAACAAGGAAGGATAATGATTAATCAAAAACCTTCAAACAACAAACAAATCTCTGGACCTGACATTTTTATTGGTGAATTTTACCAAACATTTAAAGAACATTAATCTTTGTCAAAATTTTCCAAAAACTCGAAGAGGGAACACTTCCTAATTTATTTGCCCTGATACCAAAACCAGAAAAAGTTATGAGCAAAGTATAGACCAATATCCTTTATGAACGCTGATGCAAATATCCTTAATAAGATAATAGCAAAATTCAACAGCATACTGAAAGGATTAAACACATGTTTAAGTGGGATTTATACTAGAGTGCAAGGATAGTTCAATACATGAAAATCAACCAATGCAATATACTCCATTAACAGAATAAATGAGAATAAAGAGAAAAAAGATATGATCATCTCAATTGATGCAGAAAAAAGCATTTGGCAAAATTCAATACCTTTTCACAACAAACTAGGAACAGAAAGAAACTGCCTCAACATAATAAAAGCCACATAAGAAAAACCCACAGCTAACACCACACTCAGTGGTTAAAGACTCTCTCACCACTTCTGTTCAATATAGTACTGGAAGTTCTCCCCAGATGAATTAGGCAAGAAAGAGAAATAAAAAGCATTCAAAATGTAAAGGAAAAAGTAGAATTATCTTTGTTCACAGATAATATAATCTTATATGTAGAAAACTCTCAAGGCTCTACAAAATTACTGTTAAAACTAATAAATGAATCCAGCAAAGATATAAAACCAACATAGAAAAGTCAGTCGCATTCCTAAACATTTCTAAACATAGAATTTGAGTGGGAAAATGAAAATGATTCCTTTTAGAAAAAATACTTAGGCTTTAACTTAAGAAAAAATACTTAGGCTTTAACTTAACCAAGGTGGTGAACACTTGTACTACAAAACTACAAAACATTTCTGAAATGAAGACATAAACGGAAATACATCCCATGTACATGAGTTGGATGATTGTTGTTGATACTGCCAAAGAAATCTACAGCTTTCATGCAATCCCTATCAAAATCCCAATAACTTTTTTGCAGAAACAGAAAAAAGCTATCCTAAAATTCATGTGGAACCTCGAGGGACCATGAATAGCTAAAAACAATCTTGAAAGAGAAGATCAATGTCAAAAGACTCACATTTCCCAATTTCAGAACTTACTACAAAGCTGCATTAATGAAAACAGTGAGGTACTCACATAAAGACAGACGTATAGATCAATGGGATAGAATAGAGCCTAGAAATAAACCCTCACTATATGGAATGATTTTTGACAAGAGTGCTAAGATCAATCCATTGTAAGATGATATCCACATGCAAAAGAGTGCAGTTGGAGGGGGGAATTTGGAGTTATTATTTAATGGGCGTGGAGTTTCAGTTTTACAAGATAAAGAGGGCTGGAGATGAATGGTGGTGATGGTCACACAATATGAATGTACTTAATACTGCTAAGCTGTGCACTTAAAGATAGTTAAGATGGTAAATTTTATGTGTATTAGACTTTTAATTTAAAAAATAAAACATAAACAAATATGGTGGATTCATTCAATAGAGCACTACTCAGCATGCATGTATAAACTATTTATACACACGGCATGCAAGAGTCTCAAGATAATTATGCTGTATGACAAAAAATAGACAAAAAATAGAATATAAATACTTTCTGATTCTGATTGCATAAAATTGTAGAAAAGACTATATTGAAAAAATGGTAAACCAATACATTCCTTGGGATGTGGCTAATGGTTTCCTGGGGATGGCAAAGAGGAATAATAGAGAATGAGGTAGCTTTGAGTGGTGGATAGGTTCATCATGACAACAGTGTTGGTTCCCTGAGTATACACATATTTAAAAACTTATCAAAGAGTACACATCAAATGTGTACAGTCAATTATTTGCTGATAATTTTATCTCAACAAAGCATTAAAAGAAATAGTTGCACATAAAAACCTGATTTCCATTCATTATGGAAAACTGGAAGATGTGGCAACCTAATATTGACTCTACTATCTCTCCTTGCCTTGGCAGCAAAAGTGGCTGTCACAAATACTTTATCCCTAGAGTACAGGATCTACCTCTTCTCAATCACCATTTTCCTGCCATTGCAGCAATGACCTTGAGATGAATAGTGCAGTGAGCCTGCAATAATTAAAAAAACCCTTAGATTATTTACTCTGCCAATAGGACAGAAGTCTGGAGGTCTTGGATATTTCTGCAAAGTTTGAATTCTGCACAGTCAGATTCAAGGGAACATTTGAGGATGCAGTTTTAGAACAGGTACATTCTCTCTAGTTTGCTGCAGTCTCATTTACTCCCTGTTATCACCCCTGCCCAGTGTTTCTATACAAATTATGATCCCAACTGGGCCCAGTAAGTCTTACAGTTAGAGAAACCTGTATACCAGATGTTAGACTTCAAGGTGTATGGCTCCATGGCAGGTGCCAGGTAAACAGTGTCTGTTCAACACAGCTAGGGAATATGAGGCATCCCCTGAAAACAAGGGGGCAAATTTGTACTGCTCTCAGATGCACTAGAGTTTGTTGCAAATGCCTCCACCTCAGGGTAATTTCTAATCCACAAACATTTATGCCATTCAGACCACATTAGGCCAAAAGCCCTACCATTTTACCTAGGAGGACTTGCATAGTAATACAATTGAAGCCAAATCTGGACTGAGAGCTCTTCTCTGCCATCCTGCTGTTCTCTGCCATTCTACTGTTCCTTCTGAGGCAACAAATTTGGAAACCCTGTTCATTTGGTAGCCCTAATTCTGGTCTCAATCCATTACACATAGTGATCAGAACACAGAAGATTAAAGGTGGCTTTATCAATGAGACCCTTATTATCACTGATACCAGAGCAATTTAAAATAGGTAGTTGTTGGAATGGGTAATACAGTGGCTGGATAAATTCACCATGAGCATCATATGAGATCAACAATGTTCTTCAAAAAGGGAAACCTCAACAAGCTGCCAGCAGAACCCAGTTCAAGTCTTCATGGCCAAAGATGGGTCATGAGCACAGCTAAACCAGTCGCAATGGAATGGAATGAGGCACTCTAATGGCCACAGGCTACTTGCATTCCCTCTTAGAGAGGACAGAGGTCTGCATTCCCTGAGCGCAAGGAAGCAGCTGACATACACTCTAGAGACCTGCCAGTGGGTAGAGCTAAGATGGCTTCTGCCACAAACACCAGCAGTGACAAAACTCTGGTAAAGTCCATGGTCTGAAAATGCAATTTAGCTCCAGAAAGCTTCCAACATATCTAGCATTCATAGGGAATCTCCCCAGTGTG
>NW_011888977.1:36426-36756 GCF_000151845.1 Pteropus vampyrus | reverse complement strand
TGGGTAATACAGTGGCTGGATAAATTCACCATGAGCATCATATGAGATCAACAATGTTCTTCAAAAAGGGAAACCTCAGCAAGCTGCCAGCAGAACCCAGTTCAAGTCTTCATGGCCAAAGATGGGTCATGAGCACAGCTAAACCAGTCGCAATGGAATGGAATGAGACACTCTAATGGCCACAGGCTACTTGCATTCTCTTTTAGAGAGGACAGAGGTCTGCATTCCCTGAGCACAAGGAAGCAGCTGACATACACTCTAGAGACCTGCCAGTGGGTAGAGCTAAGATGGCTTCTGCCACAAACACCAGCAGTGACAAAACTCTGGTAA
>NW_011888977.1:34027-35126 GCF_000151845.1 Pteropus vampyrus | reverse complement strand
AGCAGTGACAAAACTCTGGTAAAGTCCATGGTCTGAAAATGCAATTTAGCTCCAGAAAGCTTCCAACATATCTAGCATTCATAGGGAATCTCCCCAGTGTGAATATTTGGATGAACAAGGTTCAACTTCTGGCTGATGGCTCCCTTATAAAAACTACTCTCAGAGCTTCTCTCTAGTGTGTGTTCTTGAATTGAAGGAGGTAGCACATTCTCTGCACTCCTTTCCCTAGTGTGAATTTTCTGATGCCGAATGAGGGTAGGCCTTTGGCTAAAGGCTTTTCCACATTCACTGCACTTATATGGCCTGTCTGGTTTGTGAACTTTCTGGTGCTGTCTCAGATTAGACCTTTGTCTGAAGGTTTTCCCACATTCCAGGCATTCATAAGGCCGCTCACCGGTGTGAAGTCTCCGATGATTATTGAGGCTGGAGCTTTGGTTAAAGAATTTCCCACATTCAGGGCACCGGTAAGGCCGTTCACCAGTGTGAAGTCTCCGATGGCTATTGAGGCTGGAGCTTTGGCTAAATGATTTCCCACATTCAGGGCACTGATAAGGCCGTTCACCAGTGTGGACTCTCTGATGTTTCATGAGATCAGAGCTTCGACTGAAGGCTTTCTCACATTCGCTGCACCCATAAGGCCGTTCACCAGTGTGAACTACCTGATGTTGAATGAGACTGGCAATGTGGCTAAAGAATTTCCCACATTCATTGCATTTATAAGGTCTTTCTCCAGTGTGAACTCTCCAATGTTTAATTAGGCTTGAGTTGCAGTTGAAGGATTTCCCACATTCACTGCACTCATGAGCACTTTTACCAGTATGAACCCTCTTATGATGAATGAGGTTGGAGCGCTGGCTAAAGAATTTCCCACATTCATTGCACTCATAAGGCTTTTCTCCAGTGTGAACCCTCTTATGTTGAATGAGATTGGAGCTTCGGCTAAAGAATTTCCCACATTCGCTGCACACATGAGGGCTTTCACCAGTGTGGACTCTCTGATGTTTAATGAGACTGGAGTGTTGGCTAAAGAATTTCCCACATTCACAGCACTCATAAGGCTTTCCTCTATTATGATCTCTCTGGTGTTGTAAGAGGCCAG
>NW_011888977.1:22262-31492 GCF_000151845.1 Pteropus vampyrus | reverse complement strand
CCCTGTCTGTCCCCTGCTAACCCTCCTCTCCAGCTCCCCAACTCAGAAGAGATCCCAGGTCCTGGTTCCACTGGCATGTGCTTTTTTCTCAAGCTTCATATAACTGCTGGGTCAGCCCACAGCACCAACAGGCAGGTGGGCAGAGAGACACCAGATAAGCTCTGGGCCTGAAGTGCAGGGCCCAGTCCCCTCTTCCGTGGATCCCTTCCCCTAATGTCACCAATGGCTTCCCTCCCAGATGGAAATGTGGGCTCATTCTTCTCCCATAATCCCCAGTACCAGGGCTCTAACGCATATCATTTTTGGTTTGCATTTCCCTCAAACTCTGCACCTCACCACTGCATCGCCATCACAGCCATCTCCATGATCCCCTACATGTCACTCTGCACAAAGTATCCAGAGAATTCTTGGCAAATGCAACCATGACCCCATGCTGCCTCAGACCTTCAATGTTCCCATTGCCAAGGACAATACCCACTATTGATTTGGGGGCCTCCTCAGCTGGCCCTGTTCCTGGCTTCAATCTAAGCCACCCAGAACAACACACAGAATCAGATCCCCAGGACCCCTTCGTCTTCTGTTCCACATTCTGTGCCTTCATCAGTCACACTCATTCCAAAACCAACCCCTCTGGTCCTCCCGCCCATATCTACCCTGCGTCTAGTGACTTCCCCAGCTGACCCTATTTGCCCCGACCTCATTTCCCAGAGTGACTGAAAATCTCCAGGCCCCACTCAGAGTTACCACAAGGGCCTGGTGAGAACAATGGGGAATAAGCACCAGCCCAAGCCTCACTGTAATATTACTACCATTATGATTAAACCTCAGAACTTCTCTTACCTCTACGTCTCCAGGGAAATTTGGCCACCTGCCAGACCCCTTTTCCCCTAAAACCCTGCCCCCCCCACCACAGCTACCACCACAGCCACCACCACTTTTCCTTGTCTGTGGTTATGAAGCCAAACAAGCCAACGATGATCCCTAACCAAGAAGCCCTGTGCTCAGTTCTCAAGCCCCACCCTTCTCTTTCCTCCTAATGTCATTGCCAGCAGGACCTGAAGGGTCACCCTCCTAAATCAGACTCAGAGCTACACCCTTGTCCAGAGATCAGATGCCACATTTTGGATGTATTTAACTGTCGAAATAAATTAAGAGCAACCAAGTAAGAAAAGCAAAGCCTATTTATTCTGGGCTTGCTTTAACAAAGGATTCAGCCAATGTTGCTTAGGTTTTGAAGACTCAAAGGCAGGCAGATGAGTGGGGAAGCTTTAGAGTGGACAAAGGGATGGCTTCGGTTGGGCCCTATTGGCATGGTGGAGCTGTAGACAGGCTAACTAGAAGCAAGGAGGCCCATGTGATTGGCTAGCATGCACATTTGACCTCTAGAAGGTTAAGTTGGAAGAAGGAAGAAAAGTCAGAGAGGCTGTCAGTTATTAATCAAGCCCTGGCCACTGGGACCAGTTATTACAAAGGTTGTTGTTTATCTTTCTTGATTGTCACTAGAGATAGTAATCTGACTTCTTGCAAGTCTGACTTATAGCAGGCTGGCTTACTGGGCTGTTTATTGTAGATAAAGGGTTGGTTTCCTGGGCAAGATGCTGTAGGCTGTGGACCAAAGTTCTATTTGTATATATGGTTTGGCCTCTGTCCCTTTGTGTATTCAGTCTCTCATTACTTTAACTACTTCCCCAGGATACCATAACTGTGTGTCTAGCTGCCCACTCTTCACTTCCACTCGGGTCTCTGGAACATCAGAGCTCAACATGTCTAAAACCTAACTTCTGTTTTCCACTGAAAATTCCTCCTTTAAGCAACTTCTCCATCTCAGCTGATGGCTAATACATCCTTTCATCTGCTAAAACCCAAAGCCATGGAGTTATCCCTCCTCTTTCTCACCCTCCACATCAAAAAATCTGGTTTGCCCTACTTAAAACACAGACTTAGAATCCGATCACTTCTGTCTGCAGCCACTTGCACTATTCACCTTGACAACTGCAGTAGCCTCACCCCACAGTCAGTTTTCCATTCTGCATCCACAGGGATAAGACCTGAGTCAGATCACTTTCCTCCTCTGCTGTGCAACTTCTGTGGCTCCCAATACCCTCAGAATAGAGGCCCACCTGCTCGCTGGACACTCCCAACTCAATCTAATTCTAGGCATGTGCACTGGACTCTGGGCCTAGGAAACCTTTTCCTACCTCATCTTACTAAATTTCAGAAATAAGAACGGCTCTATGATCCTTGGCCTGGATTAAGGACCCTAGGCTAGGAGTGACTCCCCGCTAGGCCCCCAGACTCAAAAGCAGAGCTATGAGAAAGGCCGAGAGCCGTAGACCACGCCCATCTTTTCCATCCGGGCGCCAGGCTCCTGCCGGTGGGGGTCTGAGCAGCTGAGGGCCTGAAGCCGATACTCACCTGCGCCTGGTGCCTCAACGCCGCCGCCATCGAGGCGGGTGACTGAGGTGGGTGTCGTGGGCTCAACCTACTTGCTTTGCACTGGGCGAGGTGTGAGCTGGGCTGGGGGTCGCACTCCTAGCCTCGGTCTCCCGGGTGTAAAAGGCTCACTGGGCCCGGGGCGCCCACTTTGGGCGCGCGGAGAGCGCGCGGCCAGTCCGGACCCTGGGGACCTCGCGTCACAGCGGTCAAGGCTCGTTCGAAGGCGCGGAGGAGGGTCCTGGCCCGGAAAAGACGCCTGCAACGCGCCACGGCCCCGGGAGCACAGACCCGCCAGGGAAATGACTTCGGGGCCGAAACGCAGGAAGTTCCGGCCCCCACCTCTCCGGCCCCCACCTCTCCGGTCCGAGGAAACGCCACTCTCCTGGGCTGTCATTGGCCCTGCGCCAGCCGGTGACGCACAAGCACAGCCTCCGGGATTGTGTGCTTTCCATCTAGCATCCGGCCGGGCAGTTGGGGACGACAGAGGACCTTGCGGTTTCTCCATGACATTGGCCCAGCTGCCCTGCGAGCGTTTCCTCTTAAAGGGGCTGGCCGCAGACTTCTGTGACCGCTGGCGCCAAGTCCCACCCGCCCTCGAGGTCTATAAAAGACTCACTTTTGCCTGTGGGCGTAGGTGAGTGAGCCTCTTCACTTCTCAACACCCAGAGACCTAGATTCACGTTGAAAATGAACATTATATCTAATTTGCGGGATCTGTGTGCTAGCAGTAAATGTTGCTCTAATTCGGTGCTTCTCAAACCAGTAACATCAGCATCATTTGGGAATTTATTAAAAATACCAGTTCTTGGGCAACAACCCAAAAGAGAATCAGAAATTCGGGGGTGGGGCCCAGCCTTCTGTGTGTCAGCAAGCTCGCCAGGGACTGCAGTTTGGGAAAAAGGGACTCTCATTAAATCCTGTAAACAAAATGGGGAAAATAACACTGTATGTCTCATGATAAGTCAAGGCTTGACTCGTAGTTACTGCTTGATACTTAGAACTGTTGTTACTATTATCATCATCAAAGTCACAAACACTGCTGTGGGAGGAAAAGTCAGCGATACCTCTCTGCAGGGTAATTAGAATATTTGTCAAAATGTAAAGTACAACTCTGAATCAGCACGTAGCTGCATAGGTATTGATAATTTTTACATGAAAGCACACATTTACCACTTGGCTATTTTATTTTATTTATTTAAAATACATCATGCAGGAGAGTTTCATAAACTACAGGTGGGCCTATTGCCCAAGGGATGGATTTTTATAAGCTACATGGTTCAGCATTTGAGAATACCAGGGCTAAATGCCCTGTCATAAGTGGACAGTGAAGTTGACATGGTTTCAAGTGTGTGACAAGAGATGACTCATCTCTAATTCTCAGGCATTAAAAGTTATTCAAAACACTTGTTAAAGAATCGTAAGGCCGACTTCATTCAGGGGCACTATTGCAATTTTGAGACCACTGCAATAGGAGCTAACAGTGTGTCATTGTAAGAACATCCAAACTGTAGAGAATTTTTATAAGAACTTATCTAAGCCAACCTGATGACGTAGCCAGAAAGTAAAATCTCAAATGCTCTAGAGGACAGTTTTGCATTTTGTTATTGTTGTTGTTTATAACTGTGGCATAAGGGAGGGACTGTGATCGAAATTACATGAAGGTGAGAGAAAGTAAGATGCAGGATAGTTAAAGCCAAAGGTAAAAACTTGTGTGGATGAAAAAAATAAAAGGGTTCTATGGACAGTAAGTAACTTCACAGGATGATCTGATCGTAAATTCTTAACTGGGGAGGTCATGGTGGGCAGGTCATGCCCATAGGAGCTTCTTTTTAAAGTAAGTCCACTTCTTTTGGTAATAGTAAGTCCTCTAAGAAGATAGCCAGCCACCTGTTACTTATCTTTAATTGGTGTTCCAGTTGCAGTTTTAAATCTCCTGGATTTCTGTAACATACCAGTCATGTACTAACTCAAAAACATATCTGCTGACAAAGTAGACGTTAATTCTCTTAATGTCTTAATTGTTCACTAAAGTACAGGCCTTTGCAAGAATTAATGTAAGTTCTGCTAACTGGGATGATTTGGTGTCAGGCAAAGACTCATACTCAGCAGGGTTTTGGAAATGTGTAATGGTATATCCTGCACTTCCTAGAAAGTTCCTCCTGAGCCATGAGTGGAGATAAGATCCATCAACAAAGAAGGTGAGGTCTGGTCTATAAGAGGAACCACTAACAGGTCAGGATGAGAAATAGTTAAAGTGTAGATGGCTGTCCTTTAGTTAGGAAAGGAAGAAGAACAGCAAGGGTAAGATTTTGAACAACAGGAGATAGTGATGTGAGAAGGAGAAAGCAAAAGAATGTCAAGAGAGAGATAATGAGAGGTAAAGAAATATTGGGTGTTTCAGTTAGGAGAAGGATTTGGGCAATGTAGGGAACATTAATTTCAGGGTATGACCTAGTACTAGATCTGCTGTAGCTTGAACCAATTTTGCTGTTGCTGCAACAGCTCAAAAACAAGAAGGGAAAGCTTCAACTATAGGGTCTAGAGTGAGGCTGAAATACCCAATGGGCCTTTGGTTTCCGTTTTGCTTCTGAATTAGGGCACCTAAGGCATGCCCTTCTCTCTCTTGAATAAATAGGGAAAGGGCAAGGAATGGTTTGGGAGCCCCAAGGTGGGGGCAGATAAAAAGGGTGGTTTTTAAGGATTCAAATAGCATTATGGAAAGTGAGTTGCATTGTAGAAGATCAAACACAATGTCCTAAGTTATGCCATATAAAGAGAATGGTATAGCAGAAAGTTAAGAATCCAGCTCCTACAATATTCATTTAATTCTAGGAAGTCCTAGAGTTGTCTTTTTAATTCAGGCAAAGGGTAATTAGGGATGGTCTTGATAGTTCTGAGGATAAGGTTTTTCTCTCAAGGGAGATATCATGTCCTAAAATTGCACCTGAGGATAGCAAAGTCGTGTTTCGTCCCTTGAAACCTTATATTCCTTGCAAGCCAGAGTTTCTCATGAGTATTGAGTGTCTATGAGTTGCTGAACCTAGTAGAACAAAGAAGTTCATCCACATATCGAATTAAGATTGAATTTCGAGGGAACACCAAATTCTTTAGATTTACATTTATTGTATGGCCAAGATAAGTGGGGCTTCCAACAATCTCTAGAGCACGAGTGTCCAAGCATACTGTTGTTTTTCTCATATAAAGGTGACTAGGTATTGGGAGTTAGGATAAAGGGGTATGCTGAAGAAGGGAGAGCGTAAGTCAACAATGATGAAATACACAGTGTCAGAGGGCATAGAAGCAAAGATAGTATTGGTGTTTGGGAACAAAAGCAATATAGATTTTACAATTTTATTTATGGCTCCTAATTCTTGGATCAATTGGTAACCCTTTCCATCAGGTTTCCTTACAGGTAGAATCAGTGTGTGGTGGAGGCTAGATGTGGAGATAAGAAGCCCCTTGTCAAGGAATCCATGAGTAATAGGTATGAGACCATAATTGCTTCAGGTTTTAGGGTATTGAGTTCGTTTAGGGAGAGGTATAGTGAAGCATTTGCAGATGAGGCTTTTGGAGGCCGAGGCAAACTACTAAGCAGCTGAGCCAGGAATCAAGTCTGTGCCTGATTCCAGACATAAAGTGTAGCTGTTACTGCACTTCATCTCCTCAGACAGCATTATAACAAATTTATTAGAAAATGTACAAAATTACATTTATTAAAGGCTCTGCTTCTCAGATGTGTCCTACATCTGTCATTTCTTTAGGTTAATGTGAGTCAGGAATATGAATTAGTACATCTTGAATGTGTGTGTTAGCAAGGGCCTGGGGAGCTGTGAAAGTTTGGGAAGATTTGGGTAATCCATGAAAGCTGTCAGAGGGCAAATGAGTTGCGGGGCAGAGAGTCTAGACTTCAAAGGTTAGTCTCTTGGAGCAACGTGAAATATTAACATTTAATATTAAATCTCTGCCCAATAGCTTAAAAGGGGTTGTGGAGCTTAACAACAACAATGACAACAACAACAACAACAAGAAGCTATGTTGGGCATTATGGAGTCAGATACGAAAAGGTTAGGTTTTAAAAGAGACAAATCGGTAAATTATCTAACCTCACTACAGAGGTGACTTGTGTTCTCTGAGAAATTACAGTGGGGAGTTGTGAGGTGTTGAGTGAGGGTGGAGTAAGTGGCTCCAGTGTTTACCAGAAATGGAGGGGGTGCCCTTTGAAGTTATAATTTCACCCAGCGTGAATTCAAGGGAATGGGGAGGCGGGGAGGAGCAGATTCCTCACAGGGGAATCATGTGGACTCCTGTGATTGTTTTTCTTTTCTTTTCTTTAAAATTGGACAATCTTTAGGTCCAATGGCCCTTTTCCTTGCAGTTTCTGCGTGTACATCTCTATTAAAGATCTTGATGAAAAGGAGACTATCCCTGAGGCTTTGGGACACTTTCCCTTGAGTGATTTAAGTTAAAGAGCCATGAGTTTGCATTGTGTGGATTTAGTTTTGCCAGGTTTTGCATTTAGTTTTTGCAAAACATTTAGTTTTGCAAAACCTCATGGTGCTGCACTAAGCATGGATCTCAGAGAGAAGAGCATTTTGCCAATTAAGACTAGGTTTTTGAATAGCCTCTCTCAGTTCCATATGGAACCTATTAGCAAAGTGACTTCTTAAAGCAGACAGCATAGGATCATCTAGGGTTAGACCCAAGTAATCCTTCCAGACCCTTTCTAAATAGCGCCTCTTGTTAAAGAGCAATTCTTCTCTGTTTCCTGCATTTTTGAATCTTGACCTGTCTGTTTTACATGGGTGGTCTGTAGAGGTGGAACCCAAGAGCTTGTCTCCAATTTCCTTAACTCTGTGATAGATCTTGGGTGTATTTTTATTTCATTGTAAACATTCATTGACTCTGATGCATTTGGCCTTTTCGAACCATAAGTTGGCATCTCCAGGACTCTCAAGAGTTTGGACTAATGGGTAAAGTTCTGAAAACCTGCAGAATTTACCCCCAAGACTAATCTGAGTTGTGTCAAAAATTCCTCTCTATTTTTTTCACGGGCCAGGGAAGTCTTTTATTACAGCTTGTAAGTCAGATGGAGACCAAGGCTTTATAATGACTTGTTTGGCAGTTGAGGTCCTTCCCTTCCTGTCTCTTCCATGGGGTCTGCATCCTAGGTGAGCAAGACTAGGTTCTCAAAAATCTATAGGAACCTGGGGACAGGTTCAGGGAGAGGCGTGTACAAGGGGGGTCAGAACACAGTGGCGTGGGAGGCAGGGTCAAGTTCAGAGGAGTGGAGGGACAAGCAGAGGAAAAGGAGGGAAGTGGGCATGTCTTCAGGTTGGTGTGAATGAGGGAGTAACGGTTGAGGAGGATGGTGACTTTGAGAGATTACCTCTGATAAGGTAGACTCAGATTGTTGGATGATCTGTTTAAGGTTTGACTGGAAAGGCTGGTTTTCAACTTTATACTGGGAGAAGTAAGTACATCATTGTTTAGTGGGAATTTTGGACCCTCAGTATTCCTCCCAATTATTCTTTCCATTGAAATTTAGAAATCCCTTTTCAAGTACCAAAAATTTTTTCTAAAAATTTTAAAGAACATGAAAGTTAAAGTGCTTACATCGATGCTCTTTTGTTTGTGTTATGAGATAAGAAATAGTACCTCTTTCATTACCTTTAAAATTTCTTTGGGGGTTATAGTTCTTTAGGTTTCCTCTCTCTTTTTCAGTCTATTTTTATAAACTATAGTGCCCAGATTAATGTTTATTTTAACGTACTAGTGTAATTTTGTACATTTTCTAATGAATGTTATGATGCTATCTGAGGCGAAGTGCAGTGACAGTTGATATCTGTGTCTGGAATCAGGCACAGACTTGATTCCTGGCTCAGCTGCTTATTAGCTTGTCTCGGCCTCCAAATGCCTCATCTGCAGATGCCTCCAAACATCCTGTTGTGAACTTTAATGAGAAAATGTATCTAAGCGCAGCCCAGAGGATATAGTCTATGATATTGTAATAAGTTTGCCGGTGACAGATGGTTACTAGACATAGTGTGGTCATCACATCATAAGGTATGTAAATGTCGAATCACACTATGCTGTACACCTGAAACTAATATAGTATTGTATGCCAACTATACTTTAAAAATTTTTTGAATTAAAGAAAGATAAAATCATTACATAAAATCATTACAATAAAATCATTACATAAAAAAGGAAAGAAAATATCTAAAGCAATCAAGTTGCTAGTAATCAAGTTTCTTTTATGCTAGTTTTTCGGATGTTGTTCCTTTCAAAACAGATTTTTATACAAATTCTCCACTATAACTGCCTCAGATGATAACGGCATCAGTTCTGGTTCCACACAGGTATCCCAGACTTGACCCCTGTATTATATGCCAGCATCACATGACTTCTCACTGTCCTCTCCAAATTCTCAGCCAAGGCCCCCTGTACATAAGAGGGCCATTCTTCTGGGTCCCAGTCTCTGGGAATTAAGTGGAGTCACCAAGCTATTTACCAAAATTTCTTACCTTCCTCTTTTCGCATAACTCACCTACAGCACTCAAATATTCCTGTGTCAACTAGCTGTTTTCCAATAATCCCTGGAATTTTAAATCTCTGAGATGCCTTTAACACAAGGCCATGCAGAGTTAGGGGTTCAATTTTTATGTAATTTGGCTATCGTGTTGCTGCAGATTCTAGTTTCCGAGGTAAGGGGTACATGGCTCAGGCAGTTGGAAGAAAATGCAGGGAGCCATAGGCAATTGTGACATAGCTCTTTATTCCAGCAAGGGCACAGC
>NW_011888977.1:8377-20202 GCF_000151845.1 Pteropus vampyrus | reverse complement strand
CCTGTTGTACCACTCAGTCATGCCCGCTGCCTGGGGATTATACGGGGCATGCAATTTCCACTGAATGTTTGTGTGCTTGGCCCACATTTGGACTTCTTGCCTGGTAAAATGAGCCTCTTGTTCGCTTTCCACCACTAATGGCCTGCCATAAAAGGCACATAAGCGTTTGAGAGCTTGGACAGCATGTTTTTGGTCTTTGGCCACAGACATGAAACAATAACCCAGTAGCTGGATCCACTGCTGTAAGGGCATAGGACGCCCCTTGAGCTTTTGGAAGAGGTCTTATGTAATCTATCTGCCACATGGTCCACGGGACCCTTTCCCTTGTTACTTGCGCATGCTCTTACGTCATGCAGAGAGGATGTGGCGTATCCCAGCTGCATACCAGACACTTGGCACAGGCTTCTGTGATATCTTCCCATTTCAGGGGCAGGCTCCATTGTTTTATTTTCCTGATAGTTTTGGCACCCGCGTGCTGCAATTGTCTGTGGAGCCAGTGTGCCACATCAGTGGCAGGAGCCTTTTCTAGACATCGCACACACAAGAGCACATCTGCCTCATCATTTCCTGGAGTCACCAAGGGCACATGATCCGTAACATGATATACAGCTATGTCCTTTTCTTGTTCTGTCTTCCAAAGGTCTTGCCATATGGCTTGTCCCCATAAGGACCTATGACCCACTAGCCAGTTTTGCCATTTCCACATAGGCAAACATAACATCAAACCTTTAAACACTGCCCAACTGTCAGTACAAATAGTCAACGGGCCATCTTCATGGGCTATACCACCATCCATACGGCCCACAGTTCAGCCCATTGGCTCCTTTGATCTGTACCTGTATCATAACAAATATGGTTAGTAGCTGGTTGCACCTCTATAACTATCCACTTGGCTCCCTGCCCCCTACTGGACCCATTTGTGTACCACACATCAGCAAGCATAGGTGGCTTCCCTTTTCTGTAGGTGAACACTTCTTGATCTGTAGGAACTTCGGCATCCAGTAAATTGTCAGTGGTAAACTCAACAGGACCTAAAACTGTCTGTAATTCCATGGCCAGAAGGCTAGCAGCTATGATACTCCATTGTTCCAGATAGGCACCCCATTTCATCAGGGTAGGGGTTTGGGCCACCCCTATTTTGGGGGCCTGTATCCATGTGCATAACAAACCTTGTATTGGATAAGCGGCGCCTGCCTGCACTTTGTCCATGCCAGTCAATGTCCCAGTGGCCTGCAAGGCTGCATATACAGCTGCTGATTGCTTCTCTATTAGGGAGTACCAGTTTTCTAAGCCCTTCCATAGATGGGACCAAAAACTCCCTGGGGTTCTAGTTTGTTCCGAACATTGCCATGGGCCCCAGCAGTATCCTTCTGCTGTTTACATGCACGTCCAATTCAAAGGGTTTACCTGGATCTGTTACCTGTAAGGTTTGTGCTTGTTGCACTGCCCACTTGGTGGCGGTAAACACCTTCTCCACTGTTTCATCCCAGTAGCTCCCTTCTTGATCAGGCCAAATGATGGCTGTGCTACCTGTGCTAAGTGGGGCCCAAACACTCTCCAGTAGCCCGAAAGGCCCACATAACTCTGCAATTCTTTAACTGTAGCGGGTCGTGGATACACTTGTATCTTATCAATTATGGCATCAGAGATTCCTTTCGTCTTACCCAACCAGACAACACCTAAGAATTTGACAGATAAGCCAGGTTCCTGAACCTTGGTTGCATTTACCACCCAGCCACATGTTTTCAGATGCTGCAACAGCACCGGTGCCACTTGTTCTGGATGTGTAAGGGAAGCAGAGGTTAACGTGATATCATCAACATGATGAAACAATTCCACCGTTGCTGGTTGGATCCAGGTGGCCAAATCCTAAGCTACGAACCCATGGCAAATTGTTGAGCTGTGTAAGTAGCCTTGGGGTAGTACCACAAAAGTCCATTGTCTCCCTTCCCACGTGAAGGCAATGGAGAAAAAAGTGTTAGCCAAGTCAAGACATAGTACTATGTTCCTAGCCTTATAGTCGGTTGATCCATTAGATCATGAATGGATGGTACTGCTGCATGCAGTGGGGGAGTCACTTTATTCATTTCCTAATAGTTCACAGTCATTCTCCACAAGCCATCAGTCTTCTTCACTGGCCACACAGGGGATTATGACTATGGGTAGGGAGCACAATCTGAGCTTTCTCCAATTTGTGAATCGTAGCCCCGATTTCATCATATCCACCAGGCAAGTGATATTGCTTAACATTGACAGTGCGCCTTGGTTTTGGCACTTTCTGTGGTGGGTGATGAGTATGTCCTTGTACTCTAGCCTTCACCACCCCAACTCACAACCAGAATTCACCAGCAGAGATCTGCAGATTGAGCTCTTGCAACACATCCACCCCTAGGATATATTCTGGCACTGGAGAAACATACACTTTACACAGACATGGGGGCAAATGTTCTATTCTAAGAGGCAGTCACAGCTTTGGTCTTAATAGTCTTACTCCCGTAGCTGTCTGTATAGGTGGCTGGTCCAGGGAATCTGTCTGGATTTGCACAGATGAGGCTATAGTTGGCTTGGTATCCACCAGTGCTGGGACTTTTGGCACATTTTGTGGGGACCAGTGGATTACCAATTCCACATGCAGCCTCCGGTCTCCACCTATCCCCCTCCAGATGGGCACTTGGGCCTTCTCTCTAATCATGTAGTGTCAACAGAGAGTCCTGGGATTTCAAAAAGTCCTTCAAGACCACAGGCCTAGCTCTTTGCGTGGGAGGTTTCTGCCCACGCCTGAATTGCTGTTCAGGTTTCACTTGTCACCACAACTCTAAAAATACTGCATTAATGGCGTTTGTCTTGTCTTGAATCCTGCAACTATCAAATCAGTCCACAATTGTATTCTGGTTACCCTACATAGGTGCTTTTCTTTTTCCTCTTGGCCCTTGAGGGTCTGGGTGTTACTGTATGGACATTTCTGCACCCCACCTCACGGCATCTCCCCTCTACATCTCCCAGAGCAGCCATTGCTGTAGTCACTTCAGGTACACGGTTCCTCACATAGGGAGCCAAGAAGGCGACCAAAGAGCTAAAAGCGGTGGAGGGAGCGGTCCCTAACACTGTGCTGGCTGGAAAATTACTGTTTGGCTCTCGCCCATGGGAACATAACGCTCTAACGATAAGCTTTCTGCTTCTGTATCCACCGCTTGCACAACCGACTTGTGGGTTGACAGTTAGTAAAGAGAAGAAAAATAGACTTGTGTGTTCGAACAGGATGAAGAATGGGGTTTAGGGCTTAAAAACCCTGTACTTCTACATTTCAGGGCTGCTTAATTTGGGGTCTGCGTACCCCTGGCAGAACCACCTGGCTGAAGAAAGAGTATGTTTCCTATAACTTACTGATTTCTGGTGGTCTGTGTATCTATCGGGGGCTGGTGGCTACAACAACACTAGGTCCCGCATGCCATCGGTAAACCGTTCATCATCTGGTCCCCGCGTATTCTAATTAAACATAGCTTGTTGCATGCCCAGTTCACGAATAATCTGCGTTAGTTCAGCATACATTTGCCATTTTCTCACATGGTCTGGGAGTTCCCTGGTGTCATTCTAAACTGTCCACACAGTGGCAGTAAGCCATTCCAGCAGGGTGTGGTTCCCCTGCCTTTGGGCCAAGCAGTGATTATTCTGCAGACACTGCCATAATGAGGGCTGTATGGTTATGGATGCCAATTTCTCCATCTCATCAGAAGAGCATGAGATTCTATGGGCCCCATCATCCCAAAGGTGCAGCAACCAGGCCAGCAATAGTTCACTGGGTTACTGCCAAATACTGCAATTCCGTGAGTGTATACGGGGCATGCGTGGTGAATTCTGTTACCATGGGGCTGCCAGCTTGCACCCACCTGGACACAGGAGTTGTTCATGCTTTACCTTTTGGTGTATTATGGGCCGTAATTGAGGGTGGACTTCTTCTGGGACGTCTTCTCCTACCTCAGAGGGCGACTCTGAGGGTAGACCTCTTTGGAGCTCAGCTTCTAATTGTACCTGTGCGTCCAAGACATCTGCCTTTTGTCGAAGCTTCTGTACCTGCGTGGCTTCTTTTAGAGCTTCGTCCATGTTCTGCTTCAAAGCCATTAAAAGCACGCAGCCCACTTGGCTGGCTGCAGCCTGTGCGTTTCCCAGCAGCTGCTCCTCCAGGGAGTGGAGCGCCTTCTCAATACTTATTGGGGACCCATCAACTGTCTCCCAAGGCTCAGGTGGGATCCAGGTCGCCAAAGCACCACCACGGGATACCATATGCCATGTGGAGGCCACATGTCCCTTCTGTCCTCGGGTGGGGCAGACGGCCCCCTCACCTGGGAATCCTGCTTGTGACCATGCCAAGTGTTTTGCTGCAGATTCGAGGTTCCGAGGTAAGTGGTACATGCCTCAGGTAGTAGGAAGAAAATGCGGGGAGCCGTAGGCAACTGCAGCATAGCTCTTTATTCCAGCAGGGGCACACCAACCGTGCAGGGTGGTGGTGCACTTTCATACACAGGTTAAACAACAGTGGCACATGCCAGATCATGGAAGCCCGCGCATGTGTACCCGGCACACGGTTGCATAAGGGGAGAAGTGCTGAGTCGCTCAGAAGTTAGCTGCTAATGGTGTTGGGAGGGAGCCTGACTACAACGATCTTTCTTTCTCTGCACATCTATCCATGGGATTAGGCTTTGGGTTTAATTTTCAGAAATCTCAACCATGCAGTTAAGGAGATAAATATTTTTTTTTCTTTAGGACAGTCATAGAAGCTTTCTGTCTCTTACCTTAATCTTGAGCTCCAAATGTAATCTTGAGTTTATTTTCTTTCTACACTTAGAAGCAACACTTCGAAACCAACCACATTACACTCCTTTTCTAAATTTTCACTAATATGTTCTCTGGAAGCAATTACTTGGTCACCTAGAACCTTGTTTCCTCAATCGCTTCATTATAGGGATCCTGTGGTCCCAGCCTATTGATGGTGATGCTAACAGCTAGGAACACCTGAAGCCTTACCCAGCCCATATTACTTGTAGTAAGCCTATTAGACAATTCCCCTACCAGGACCAATGTTGTGGCTGGACTGGCCTTTGTGATTCTTATTATAATTGCAGGACACACTTCAGCAAAAACCATCAGAGAACTTTGAAAAGCAAGATTTATTACCCACAGGTCCTGGAGAATACATTGCATGCTCAGGGAGGGCCCACACAGTAAGATTTGGGGTCGGGGTGTGGGGTGGCAGGGAAGAGAGAGGAGACCTGGGGCTCTGCATTTATTAAAGTCTAAGTGAGAGGTGTCTGGAGCTTCATGGGGTCACTCATTATTGGTCAGTTTGAAGCATAAGAGTGGAAATTAGGGCACAGGAGACTGGAGGCAGTTTCACCGAAGTGGTCTGTTATCTACATCACCCAGGGTTTTCTGAAAGGGGAACTTCATGGGTGTGGGGAACCTCATTTCTTATCTAGTTGTTTTGCTAGTAGCTGTGTCGTACAGCTGGCAAAATGTTTATTTGAGTTGGATATCTTTTGAAATGGATGTCTTGGCAATCAGCACTTAATGTTAGGCACCCACACTACTACAGGCAATAATTTTAGTAATTGTTTTGCCACTGCATGCCATAGATAACCAATGTCTCCTTCACCACTGGAAAAGAAGTCATGAACAAGGTTAGATCTAGTCGCATCAGAGAATCAATTCTGGATTTCTATCCTTAAGGTTCTGTTCCCTTGGAGCCATTCACAGTACTGATAACTGCCTATCAGTCAGGATTCAGCTAGAGAAGTAGAACCTCAATGAGTATCCTGAGAAAGGGATTCATTATAAGAATTAGACATTGTACAGCCATGAGAGGAGCTAGGAAAAGAAGGCCCGAAAGAGGAGCTGGAGTTTCAGAGGTGTCACCAATCCATCAATCTGAGAAGCCATGAGCATGTTGCTGCCAAACTGTGACTGCAAAGTGGGAGCTGGTGGAGAAGTCCATATAAGAGAGTGTTGCCTTTCTGGGTCTACAGTCAGATACTTGGTGATGGGCCTGGGCCACTGCTGGTCAGCACGGTCAGAGCTGAGAAGAGCTGGACATGGAGTGAAGTTGAAACCCCCGGCGTCTCTGCGTCCGTCACTGCATTTGACCATGAAGACTCAGACAATGATGGCCGCTGCTTCTCTTCCATCACCCAAATCTCATACAAAGTGCTTTTCTGGCCAGCTCTCACCCAAAATGACCCAGGAAAAGGATTTCTGAGGAAGATAGTTCTAGTCTAACCATGGTAACACAATATCCACCACAATACCTATGCAGTGACTTTAAATATGGAGCTATTTAAATAAATGAAATAGGAAGTGAATTAGGAGGATTATGAGAGAATTGTTATTACAATTATGACACTCATATTCAATTGCTCATAAAGTATTTGAATGGACATTCTAGTACTTAATCTTCACTTTCACCTTATGAATTATGTTCATTTAGTTGTTGAAGAAACTGAGTAATGTGTTGAGAGTTCTCTGATGGCACTTATTTAATAAGGCAGAACTGATACGGGGTCTAGCTTCCTTATTTCCAAATGCTATGCTCCTTCCTAGATACAGTGATACATAACTTCAGCCCTCACGTCCTATACAGCGGAGATGAGTCTCTGAACACCAAATCCTCATTTTCTCTTTTACAATTTCATCGCTCCTTCATTTTCATTTTATAAATGTCTTTATGTTTGCTCTCTCTGTACTTATTTTATTCATTTACTCTCCCACAAAATGTCCACTAACTTATAAGATTCCCCTTGTTCTACAGAACCCCTCACCCCCTTTTTTCACTTACCTTGCCGATCCTCTGATATTGTTCTCAAACTTTCTCTCTACTACAGGACCTCTTACATGGAAACATGTTAAGTTTGGTTCCAAAAAGTCTGAAGATTTGAGTTCTAATTTTGTATTCACCTTTCACTCAGGCCATTACTTTTCCCTGCAAGCTTTAGATTCCTCATGTTTCAGCTGAGAACAGTAGCTACCACCAGAATTGTTGAGAACATTAATTAGGATACTACATATGAGAACATTTGAAAATTCTAGAGCGCTAGAGAAATGCCACTGATTGTTACCATTTCCTTTGTGATTCTCGAATTAAAAAGTTGATGCCAAAGGATCCACTAAATAAAAAACATTGCTTGAATTTGACAGGAGCAGCAGACTTCCTGAATGCGACCCACCCAGAGTTGACCCAGAGGAAGTTGTGCACACTGAAGAAGCATGTACTGACAGCAGCTGGGTGGAAAGTCGGGAAGAGAAAAACACAAGGGTACAACTTCGGCTGCCTTGGTTTGGGTTCCCTGTGTGGAGTGGAGGTGCAGAATGGCTTCTGTCTAGTTCTGGGTCCAACTCTGGAGTGCACAGATTGTCCAGACTGAGTTAAGGCCACATTTTGATCCAGCGCATATTAGAAAACACGTAATAATAAGGGCTTTCGAGTCTGATAAGTCTGCTTCGGATCCTCATAAAAACTGTGTCATTGGCCAGATCACCTAGTTTTCCTGTACTTCAGAGTTTTAAACTGTAAAATAGGGGAGACAGGAGGGGAAAAGATAATTGACAGCATTTGTGAAAACATTAAACATAAAGGACTTAGTCATGATAGGTGCTTAATGTTATCTGCGATAAGAAACATTTCATTATATTAGCTCGTTCAGCACAGCAACATACCTTATTCATTGATGTAACTCCAAATCTTAGCCCAATGCTGACACAATATAGCCACAACAAAAATGTTCTGAATGAATAAGTGAATAAATAATCCAGTAAATAAAGAGCTCATAAAGCTAAATGTGATTGTGGGAGGAACCAAAAGCTAAAATGTAATCTGGTATGGGGTCTACAGTTGATGAGTTTGTGGGGTCTCAGCTTCTCTGAACCATAAGTTGTTCTGGAAAACAGTGCATGTGTATGGAAGGCCATTTGGCAGACAAATTCTTGTGGGAATGGCCTAAACCCACGCCATTCCAGGCTCCTCCCTTTGTCGCCTCTTCCAACTCCCAGACCTGTCATTCCAGGAAGATTCGTCATTCTAGGAAATTGCTTCTCGGTCCTCCACAGCCTCGCATCGAGGGTCCGGTTCCGGCATCAAGGGCCCAGTTCAGGCATCAAGGGCCCAGTTCAGGCATCACTCACTTAATTTTGAATCCTGGACAAAATTCCAGTGGCTCAGCTCTGTGGCACCTCCTCTAGGAAGCATACGCCCCCTACTGCTTTCCTCATCCATCATAAGGGATATATTTGGCTCTGACACTCTTGCAGAAGGCATTAGTGTTCATTGTCCAACCAACACTTCACTTTCTCCTAGGTAGTGAGTTTGGGTCCTTCCATCTCTGTCTACACCTAATCCCCTAGTGCACAAAAAGCAGTTAGTGTGAGGATTAAATTAATGAAGGATAAGTCAGTTCATGATTAAAAAGATGCATGGTTAAAAGAATAATGACCCTATTGATTAATGAAAATTTGGAGGGTTACTATTGAATTGATGAGAAGGTATAGATAGCTGAATGAATAAATGACCTAGAAAATGAAATATTTTACTGTCTTTCAGCAGCATTTGACCCAAATGCTTTGTCCTACACCTATTTCCTCTCCTACCTTCTTAGACAGCACATTGTCCTTGTTTTCCTCTTGCCTCCCTAGCTACATCACTCCTTTTAACAAGTCAGGCATTGATACTGTCCACCAACCCTGATCTCCCTGTCACCCCTCCTCCACCCAAACGCTACGTATTGGGGCCTTTGCGGTATAATTGTGGAGCCTCTTGTCTTTCTATTTCCTCAGATGAGTTCGCTCATTTCCCCTAACTACTATACGTTTCCCCTGATTTCCAAAGTTATGCAGTTGACCCTTGAATAATGTGAGGGTTAGAGTTACTGACCCCTGTGCAGTTGAAAATTCACATATAAAGTTTGACTCTCAAACTTAACTACAGTCGTTCCTTGTCCATTGGTGTTCATGGGGGATTGGTTCCAAGACCCCAGCAGATTCTAAAATCTGTGGATGCTCAAGTCCCTTATGTAAAATGGCGTAGAACAATGCATACAGTTAGCTCTCCTCATTTGCAGACTCCCAACCATAGATTGAAAATACTGTTTTTTTAAAAAATTAATTTATTTAAATTAGTTTCAAGTATATAGTACATTGGTTAGACATCTCTATAGTTCATAGGACGATCCTCCCAATTGCTCCCTCCCTCCCCTGGTCCGTCACCTAGCTATCATATTCATGCTAACTGCATTCTGTATGCCGTGCTTCCCATCCCTGTGACCATCTATTAACTACTAATTTGTACTTCTTTAACCCTTCACCCCATTTTCCCAGCCCCTCAACCCCCCTACCCTTTGTGCATCACCAAATTGTCCACTATATTTGTGAGTCTGTTTTTGATTAATTTGTTCTTGTTCCTTAGATTCCACATATAAGTGAAATCATGTGGTATTTATCTTTCTCTGTCTGACTTATTTCACTCAGCATAATAACCTCTAGGTCCATCCATGTTGTTGCAAATGGTGGGATTTCATTTTTTTAAATGGCTGAGTAATATTCCATTGTATATATGAACCATAATTTTTTTATCCAATCATCTGTTGATGGGCATTTAGATTGCTTCTATATCTTAGCTATATTAATTTGTGCTGCCATGAATATTGAGGTGCATAGATCTTTATGAATTATTGTTTTGGTTTCTTTGGATAAATATCCAGAAGTTCGATTGCTGGGTCAAAAGGTATATCTGTTTTTAATTTTTTGAGAAACCTCCATACTGTTTTCCATAGAGGCTGTACTTATGTTTAAGAGGCCTTAGATTTTTGTTTTCTATGAACTACTTTTTCATAGTATTTGGCCATTTTTTAACTGGATTTTTGTTTTTTTTCTTATTGATTTTAGGAGCTCTTTATACATGTGGAGAATTAACTCTTTGTTATATGACTAGCAATTATTTTTATCAGCATGTCATTTGTGTTTTATTTATAACATTATTTAATATGAACTTTAAAAATTTTTATGACATTATAAATAGAAAGGCAATCCCAAAGCTGAGAATAATTTTAAAAAATACTCTTCCATGTTTACATATAGTATTTCATGGTTTTGTGCTTTATAGTTACATCTTTTCCCCATTTGGAATGGATCTGCATTTGAGATGTTGGCTTTGTGGGGATAGGAAAAAATTCCCCCTTCCTTTCCCTGGTTCTTTTGGCTGGTCGAACAATCAGATCAACATGACACATTAACAAGAGAAAATCAAATTTAATTTCATGCACACAGGAGCCCCATATACATGAGAAAGTCAGGGACCTTGCATACATGATAGGTTCAGATACAAAAGTTAAAATGAGGTGTATGTGACATTCTGAGCCAAGGATGAGGTAAGGCACCCTATGGCTTCAGAGGGGAAAAAGGTCATTGCAGGATGATAAAAAGAGCAGATGTTCAGTAATTAGGAGTTTGACCTGCTCTATAGATGGGTCATAAAAAGTTACTTCTGGTAATAACTTTTTTTATGTGCAAGGCCTCTAATTAAATTCTTCTGGGTAGTAGAGGGAGGTGGGTGGGGATGTGGCGGGGGTGGGGCACAGAAGTTTCTCTTGAGCCTGAAGGGTCTCAGTTGCTCAAAATAATCCTCATGCTACAGAGGCACATCTTGGGGCAACTCTTTCTGAACCCCTAAAGCTCTACGTGTCTTAATCTCCTCTGTAGCACCAATTACTAATGTTGCAGAAACAATCATCTGTTGATCTGTTGAGCTCCTAAAATCAATAAGAAACAAGACCGAAAATTCCTGTACACAACTTAAACAGCATAGTCCTTTAACTTCTTCACATTCATGGTTATACCTGAGTAATAGGTTGTCTATAGCAGCCCTGTTTTCAATGATAGCTTCTCTGACCTGTCCTAATTCGTCTTCCATGGCATGGATGGTCTGAGGCTTTTGCCATGGAGCAGGCTATTCTGTTGGCACCAAGGCAGCCTGTGAGGTTTGGGTCTAGGCCCCAAATTTTGGAGCTTCTTTTGAATATTGGGCACAGACCAAATTTTGAAATGTATAGCCAGGAGTGTCTGGCCCTCAGATTTTGGGCCAATGTTAGTATATTCTCTAAAAGTCTCAGAAAACTGGTCAAGACAACATAAAACAGAAATTATTTTGATGAAGTACAGAGTCTTTGTTTCCTACTCAGAAAACTTTTCCATACCATCAGTAGCAGACCAATAGTCTAAAAACATTAAAAATTTTGCATTAGCTTACTTTTGGCATTTAAATTTCCAATCTTATTTAGCTTAATCACATAAAATTTCTCTCAAGATTTCTCTTCACAAACCTTCTACCACTTTCCTCATTCCTTCAGTTTGCCTCTCCCCACTCATTCAGAAATAACCAACTTTATGACAAACACCTTTCCTTCAATTCTCTTCAAAATAAATCTCCATACTTTATACCTTCTGTTACCAAAAACATTTTCCTTTCCATCATAATTAGAATTTTAATTGAACCACCATATTATATTTAACACAGACAAATATAGATATTCTTGAAACATTAAAAGTCTGGGGGGTCTATACCCGAGGTATAATATTGCTCCTCATTTAGTTAAAATATCCCGCCCTAACAAGAGAGCTGGGCAGATTGGAACTATTAAAAACTCCTGCCGTGAGATGTGATCTTCAGATTGGCAGGTCAGTGGTGGAGTAAAATGGATGACCTTGCCTTCTCCTTCTACTCCTATGATAATCATAGTTCATGAGGAGGGTTTTTCCGCAAATGCAGGGAGAACAGAATAGGTTGCTTA
>NW_011888977.1:5350-8327 GCF_000151845.1 Pteropus vampyrus | reverse complement strand
CCATTATGTCCAGAATTACCTGAGGTTCCTCGATAGTGATGACCACATTCCCAGACAAGGACGGTGAAGATGGCCCCGGGCCTCTTCAGTCACACAGTTCCCAGTCCTGGGCTACTAGGGTGTTGGCTGGCCGCCCTCCTCTCTGGGAGCATGGACAGTCAACTCTCCAATGCCAGGGATTAGTATTGGTTTCTTTGCATGTGCGGCAGGAGTTTGGGGGCTTTTAGGTACAGTCCTTTGCCCAATGTCCTACTTTCTTGCATTTGAAGCAAGAACTCAATGTCTCCTTATTCCCTGGTCTCTTAAGGGACGCTTGTCGGGTACCAAGGGCCTGGCCAATTGCAACAGCCATAATCCTGGCTTGTCGTTTTTCTTTATTCTGTTCTCTTTTTCCCTCTTCAAGATCTCAAGTGTTATAGACCATGAAGGCAATATATAGTATTTGGTTAGTCTGTGGCCCCATTTGCAGAGCTTGCATCCGATATCAGGGGCTGACTGGCTAATAAAATGCTGGCATAACAAAGCTAACCCTGCAGGGGAAGTGGGGTCATTACTATACCTCCTAAAAGATTCTTCCAGCTGGCTAAAAAGCTGGCTGGGTTCTCATACTTTTCTTGAGTTCTAAACTTCACGGCTTTTGTATTTTTTTTTTTCTTTTCACCCATGAGGGTCTCTAGAAATTTGGCACATCTAGCCATTCCCTCTTGGGTATTATAATTCCAATCAGGATCAGCTAAAGGTACTACCTCTGTTCCAGGGGGATGGCCCTGGGGGTTCAAAGGCCTCATCTGCCTCCTGACAGGCCACTGTTAGAATGTGGTCCTTTTCAATGATTGTACAGAAGTTGGCTAAAATAAATTGGAAGTCTTTTGCTGGCTCTTCCTTGTTCTTTCCCGAGTCAGGCAACTCAAGCTCCTATAGAGTACGAAGTTTTCCTGGGGTCAACTTGACCCTGTAATCCCCTGAGAAGCCTTAAAAAAATTTTTTTTTCAACATACAATTTAAGACAGGTGGCTTAGAGGAAACTTCCCCCATATTTGCTTTAGGGAACTTCCTAATGGAGGGTGAATATAGACCTTAAAATTTCAAGAAAATAATTCTACAGAGGGCCCCTATGTCAAAAGGGCTGTTTGGAGATAGACTATTCTTAAGCCGAATCATCAATTAATTGCCCCCCACCGTGTATCCCACTCTGTGTTGGTGACGCAAAGACAAACAAGGGTGGGTGCCTCCTCCAGAGAGGAGACCACTCAGGTGCTCATCTGGCTGTGTTCCAAAGGAGCTTAGGAGACGCTTGGCTGTAGTGAACTCAGCTTTGTAACTTACTATTAGACACTAGTCCAGTGCTGCCCTAGATCATATGCCATACAATACAGCGTCGCAGATGAGCCCACTCGGATCCATTGCCTTTAGGAGACCTTAAGGGTGCCCAGACATGGAGCCACAAATTCCTGACTGAGTCAAGCCGGCCAGACTGCCCATTCACTCACTCATTCACACACCAGGTTAAAACATTGCCTCCCCCATTTTGGAAGGCCCTGACCTATGTCTTCCCTTCCTAGGAAGACCCTGCTATCTCCCCTGCTAGGGAGACCCTGATGTTTTCCCCCACTGGGAAGACCCTGACATGTGTCTTCTAACTGAAGACTAGGAGGTGATCAAGCTCCTATTCCATTCGGGGATGGGATCTGACTAGGGGGCTGAGTCCCGGGGCCTTACCTTATCCTGCAGCTACTCCTAGTGAGGTAGTCCGTCCCTCCTATGAGTCCGGTCAAGGTCTTGGCTGTCCTGGGAGTCGGGGCACTGGTCCGAAAGAGAACCCGGAATTACCATCAGGTGGTACGCCTCCTCGTTCATCTCAGAGCCCCTCCGCCCCTGCCTGGCTGAGCTACCAGTCCAGCGGCTCAAAGGTTGGAATCTAGCTGGGGCCTGGTTGGAATCTTGCTGGGGCCTCCAGAAATGTTGCAGAAACAAGATCAAAAATTCCTATACACAACTTAAACAGCATAGTCCTTTAACTTCTTCATATCCATGGTTATGTCTGAGTAATAGGTTGTCTATAGCAGCCCAGATCTTCAGAGCACTAGCTCCTCTGGGACCGCTGGCATAATAAACCTGAGTCCTCCAACTCTCTGAGTGCTGCTTGGTTTCTTGCCGGTCTGATTTTTACAACTTTTCTGCAACACTAAGACAGTGTCTGATACCTAGTAGATACTCAATAAATATTTGTTAAATGCACAAAAAAATTAGCACACAGATCTGCTAATGCATCTCCTAAAAACCACTATTTTCTGTTGCCTGTGATGTTTTATTGCATCACAGGAACCTCTGTACTGCATGCCCCCCCCCCCATTTCCCTTGTTTCTCACAGAAGAACTCGCTCAGACCATTTCCTCACAGAGCAGTGTGCATTGACGTTTCTCAGAGTCTCTCTTCAGCTGGGGGCCTCTGATGGAGAAGACACCACGGCTCTGATTGCAGCTGTCTGTGTGGTGGTTACATAACTAGTCTTGCTGAATCCTTTTTCATAGTGTGAGGTGGTAACTAGGTGGTAAGTACAGGATGCCTAGCTCCAGAGTATAGAAAACATCCTCTTCTATGGCTGGTCCTGAAAACCATTGCAGATGTAAACCCAAAAGTCCTGGGAAAATGCTCTTTTCTCCGGTACTTGAGAATCAAAGCAAGCAAGTCCGCTTTTCTTGGTACATATCACTTGGTTCTGGTTTACAGAATGTAAATTAAGAATGTAATATGTGAAGACAAAAGGAAGGATCTGGAGTATGAAGACAAACTGTCTGAGGGAAACAACTTAAGTTGTGACATAATATAAGTGGGTAGAAGTCGGAGCAGAGAGGGGAGGCAGGGAGGCCCAGCAGAAATACCCAGGTGGCCCCAACTTTTACTATCCTGCTTCCAAAAGTTCTTTTTCCAACGAAACTTAGCCAGAAGCCCAGTTTTGCTCCTCTTGCCCTCTGGC
>NW_011888977.1:2860-3445 GCF_000151845.1 Pteropus vampyrus | reverse complement strand
TCATCTTTCCTGCTGTTGTAAAGCCTGTCAAATTCCCTGTGTTGGTTTCCTATTGCTGCAAAACAAATTTCTAAAAATTTATCAGTTTAAACAATGCCCATTTATTATTTCACAGTTTTATAGGTCAGGAGTCCAGGGAGGTTTGGCCCGGCTCTGCTTAGGTTACATGGCTGAAATGAAGACGTCGGTGGCTCCAAAAATTACATCCATTAGAGGAGGCTTCTCACATCAGCTCCTCTCTCCTGGATGCTGCTAGGGAGGTTTTGACCACCAGGGGGCGGACGAACAGCAATCCTTGTCGGGTGGGAGCATTGCCAGCATTGCAGCTCCTTTCTGCCACTGTGGTCTGGTTACCTGCACACAACATTAGCATCTCCTGGAAACTTAGAAAAGCAGAATCTCATGCCCCAAACCCAGACCTGGTGAGTCAAAATCTACTTTTTGTCAAGATCCAAGCAATTTGTGTGCACATTGAAGTTTGCGGGGCACTCCAGCTCAGTGGTTTTCACCCTCCTCTGCTAGTTAGAATCACCCCAGAAGCTTTAAAAACTCCCAATACAAGGGCAAGCCCACCCCTGAGATTCT
>NW_011888977.1:2501-2810 GCF_000151845.1 Pteropus vampyrus | reverse complement strand
TAGGGAGGTTTTGACCACCAGGGGGCGGACGAACAGCAATCCTTGTCGGGTGGGAGCATTGCCAGCATTGCAGCTCCTTTCTGCCACTGTGGTCTAGTTACCTGCACACAGCATTAGCATCGCCTGGAAACTTAGAAAAGCAGAATCTCATGCCCCAAACCCAGACCTGCTGAGTCAAAATCTACTTTTTGTCAAGATCCAAGCAATTTGTGTGCACATTGAAGTTTGCGGGGCATGCCAGCTCAGTGGTTTTCACCCTCCTCTGCTAGTTAGAATCACCCCAGAAGCTTTAAAAACTCCCAATACAAG
>NW_011888977.1:0-305 GCF_000151845.1 Pteropus vampyrus | reverse complement strand
TATAGCTGCACAGCTCGGATTGGATGGGGAAAGTCTCAGTTCTACTGGTTGAAATGGGATTCCAGGAACTCCTTTACAGGGGTTGGCTCAGCCAGGAGAAACGCAGTGCAGGCAGGCGGTTCCGTGCAGTGCAGTTGGCAGACAGTTTAGTACAGGCCTTTCCTGAAATGGGGCCTGTGTGAGAGACCCCTGTTCAGCAATAGGTGCTACGTTCTGTTTTGAAATTTCAGCCCAATTAGCCACCAGGACTCTTTCTTTGTAGGTATTTTCTTTCTCAGGGTTCGGAGAGAGGAGATCCCCAACAG
>NW_011888976.1:3661991-3674682 GCF_000151845.1 Pteropus vampyrus | reverse complement strand
TGCTAAACAAATGCTTGCCACATGGTGTTGCGAATACAGCATCAGATTCTGCCTACAGTCCAACTGAAATCCCTTGTGTTGTAGTTTAAACGCTTTTTCTACTGCCATCCAGTCAACTTACTTTCTTCTTACCTGGGATAAATCTGGTGGAAAGATTCCTCTGAGTCATTTCTTTTCAAAACCCTATAAACCTCTTCTCCAAGGGCATGTTTCTGAGACCGTGGCCATTTAGTTTGTTCTTCTTTACACCGATTTCAGTGTCTCTTCAGCTCATGCTTGAGCCCTGGGTTCCCAAACCAAGCCCAGCTCACCTGCCACCTAAGAGCACAGGCTGAAGGAGAGAGAGAGAGAGAAGGAGAGAGAGAGAGAGAAGGAGAGAGAGAGAGAGAGACCAAGACAGAGCCTTAAACAGAGAGACAGAGAGGATTTATTGTATAGATGCTCTGTGCCAAGTCTGTTTTCATATTCTGATTGAAAGCTCATTTGAGAATATCAGACCTGTTTATCTACTGCTTCTTCCTTTCCCTTTAATCTGTTGGCTTGGCCAGGGTTGAATGTCATTAGGGACTTGGAAGTGCATGTTGTTTGTTCACTAGAAAAAGTGAGGCTCATGTTCTGATGCATATAATGAACCATTAGGAGAATAAGCTATCATTACATAATTCTACACAAAACCTAAGGTGATCAACGGATCTCTGGGGAAAGCTTCCTTAATGAACTCTAACGTGAGAGGAGAGCTGCAGGTTCACAGTGGAGCCAGAAGCATGGCCACCAGCTATAATGGTCATTAGTAAAGTGGGTGCTTTGAATGGTCAGCAAAGCTGCTTTAGCTTCAGAGAGACAGACTCACTAGGGGGCCTGGGAAGCATACCTGACCTGGATAACGCAATGCCCAGGGGAAGGAAGGTGGTTCCTGGAGATCTGGGAGCCTGATCACAGTCTCCAGATTACTGTTTTCAGCCTGAAGAGGTTTGATCTTTATTTTATCTACCGCACTGTGGTGAAAACTGCTTTAATGTCCACTGCATTAAATACTTGCAGATGTTTGATAACTGATAGGGGAAGATAAAGGTATATCACTGATGTTTTAATTTGCCTTTCTTTGACTATGTGTTAAGTTGAACATCTGCATATGTGATTTTTTATTTTTATTTTTTTGATGACTACATAATATTCTAACATTTGAGCATGCCCAAACTTGTTTGGAAATTTTCCTCTGCCAGACCCCTTTCATTTCTCCAGTTGCTCATTTCTGTAATCCAGGCAGTGGCAAGATCTGGGAACATTTGGACATCTCTGAGAAGCCTTAGCGATCATGCCTTTCCTGCCCCCATGCCAGGACCAATATTGTTGTCACTCCCCACCGCTGTCATCTCTGCCCCAGGCACCATCTTAGAACCTAGACCCAGGGGCTAGTGGAGCCATTGACGTACCGAAGGACTTGGGGCCAAATGCCTCCCTTCACAAGCCTCACTCTCCCCAGATGGAAAAGCCACATTTCTAGACTGCTCCAGCCTCATAGTGCTATATTCTCTCACTAGTCTGTTGAAAAAGCACCAAAGCCCCTTCCATACTCTTGACAGTGAGGACAGAAAACCACCTTCCTGTCAGCCTCAGACCATAGGACCTAGAGCTTGTGAGAGAGCCTCCTGGGATATTAAAACCTCAGACTATTGCATGGTCAATGTTTAAAACTTTTTCTTTGATTAAAAAAAATCAAAAATAACAATACATCATTTTTATATTAACACTACAGCATTTTTATATTAATGCTTTGAATTTATCCAAATGCTTTCTCTCATTTGGAAAGAAGTAATAGGACAGGGGACAGGGGCTCAGGAAACAGAGGACCTATGCGACCTTAGACACGTGTCTTAACTTTGTGCCTCAGTTCCCCCCTGCTTTGAAATAGGGTTAATAATGGTACCTTAGAAGGTGATTTCGAGAGTTTTAAGACCTGTGCCTGGCACATAGTAAGAGCTCAGATATATCAGTATTAACCAAACTTCGTAAGCATCTGATAAGCAGTTTATACCATATCTGACAGGATCCCTGGGGTCTGGACGTCCTCATTCATGAACATTTTTGATGGAATGAATGAAAGATGAAAAAATTGAGCCACAGAGAGGTCACAGGACAGTGGTATGCATCACTGGTAAAACTTGAAACTTGACTTCTCTTTACCTTGGACTGCCTCTTTTTTAGTCTGTGCTAACCCAGAGGTGGTTAAGAGCAGCAGTTTTCAACCTGAGAAATTGGGGGATAGTCACAAAATCCATTTAGTTGTTCATGCTCAGCAATTAAAGGCAATGACGTCTATTAAGATAAGAGATATCAAAGGGCATCATCAGAGAAACTGCATTTCTTATGTGGCTCGCAGTCAAAAAAGAAGTTTGGAAAACATTGGTTTAGAGCCTGGGCATCTGTGTCAAGCAAACTCGAGTTTGAATCCTGATTCATTAAGTTGTTGAAAGGGGTCTGACAGTAAGGAAAAGTGAGAAGGATGATAATGAAGGGGATGATGCTTTTGGAGGGCAGCTAACATTCATCGAATGCTTAGAGAGTACCAGGCACTCTTGTAAATATTAGCTCCTCCAGTCCTCACTGCAACTCTGTGAGATGGGTGCTGTCACTAGTTCCATTTTGCAGAGAAACAGGCACAGAGAGGGTAAGTGATTCGTTTGCTATCACAGAGCTCTGGCTCGAGAGTCCATTTCTTAACCACAGTGCTATCCCGCCTCTTAAGCAGGTTTTCAAAAAGCGTGACCTGTTTTTATTACTATTGAAGAAAAAGGGAAGACTAGATAAGTCATCAAAGCATTTGCCTCTAGAAGGCATCAGTGACCCTGGCCTCGAATCCCCCACGCTGTTTGTTCTGTGCTACTGCGAGTTGGGGGTGGGGTGGCACGGAGGAGGCATGGAGAGGCTTACCTAATCTCTGACTTGCTCAGGGAATGTGAGAGGGGAAGGTCCCAAATGGCTTTAGGCAGGCACCAGAAAGAGGAAAAATGAAAACCATGTTAAAGATAAATTGAGCCGTTCTTAAAAGTTAGAAAGTAGACTTAATTAGGACCAGCTCTCCCCATCCAAAACCACAAAAGTTAAAATGGGAAAATATTTCCAGAAATGCCCATTATGTGTTGTTAAAAAATATCTAGAGTAAAATATATGTTTTATTTTATACATGCCTCCAGCTAAAAATTATTCTTTTACTCTCTCTCACAGAAGATGGGAATGTGAACCCAAATCTAGACAGCCCCGAATCAAATTTAGGTTGCTTGCAAGCATTGCAGTTTTCTATCGGCCAGATCTTATTCAGGCTCCTCAAAGAAGAAAGAGGAGGAAAGGATTTAAAAAAAAAAAAAAAAAAAAAAAGCATGAGGCTGGGAAAGAGCTTTTCCTGACAGGCTGTGGCATGTCAGTGTTTGCTCCTATTCCATTAAATGGCCTTCTCTGTCGTCTCCCATTGGTGCCCATGACGGCACATCTTTCATCACTGTGTCTGCTGTCCTTCTCTGAACTCACGGAAGGGCCATATGTAATTGGAAGAGGTCAGCCAGGGGTGGGGGCAGGGAGGCAGGCTCACCCTTCTAAATGGGACTTCCAAAAATCAGATACAGGGTCGCCCTGTTCAATGCCCGTCAGCATCAGCAAGGCCATTAATTGGCCCTGATTTCTTGGAGAGTATTCGAGGGCGATTCATGCTATGAAAAGCTAATCCCCTACTAAATGGTTGGCCTTTTGTTGTTGTTGTTGTTGTTTGTTATTGTTGTTTTTAACTACCGTGTAGGAAAATGTCTTTAACTTGATTAAGTTTTGAAAATGATTTCTTTGTGACAAACCTGTACTCTTTTTGAAATGTAACTTGTCCCCAGAGACATCGCTGCTTCCTGAGCATTTTCTCTCGTTGCTGGGGGTTCATTCTCTGACTCTCAGGATTCGTCAGCATCACACCAGCTTTTTTGAGGTTTACACGAGCACCCCAGATTGAAGTCGAAAGTCATTTGTTAATTGTAGTTAGCCTCTCTCCCCTGTACAGCAGCCACTGAATATTTATTCTTCTTTAGCCCTGTTTTAGAAATCTGAGTGCAATATGCAGACTTACTGCAAAAGCACGTAAGATTCAGTGGGAGATAGTCCACCCTTGTCACACCTCTGCTTTGCACAAGCCACCAAATGTGCCTCTGAGCTGGAGGACGCAAAGTGTCCAGATGACATGATAACCCAGGGAAGAACTAACACCATTTTCTTCTATCATTTTAGTTGAGAAACGCCATGGTGAATCGAAAGACTGGGAAGTTTTCCATGGAGGTGAAGAAGACAGTGGACAAAGGGGTACATTTTTCTCAAACATTCTTGCTGCCTAATTTAAAACAAACCACTGTGAAAAATTAGCTTTGAAAGCTCTATCTGGAATAAATATCTTTCGCTGAGATCATTTTTCTCTTGTCTTTACTTATCTCAAACAAGATTCATGTAGTACTGTTAACCTGATCATAGTGTGTCCATTTATTTTTATTTATTTCTGAAAACTTCACCTAGCAGACTAACCATGTTTTCTTTTCTCTACGACCTTTTTTTTTTTTCAATCTAGAAACGGGTTTTGGTGATGACAAATGACTACTATTATACAGACATCAAGGGTACTCCTTTCAGGTAGAGCTGACCATAATACATGGACATTCCATCAGACCCATCAGTTGTGTTTGTACAAAACCTGCTGACACTCTCAGAGCTCATCATCTGAAGATAACCAAACACCCTGCCAAAAGGCTGGAAAGAGTGAGGAAGGGGCTTTTCCCAGGCTGCTTTTTTGTTGTTGTTGTTTTCCAGAAGGGGGAAGATGGTTCAGGACCACGTAGGAGAACTCACTCAATTTGTCATGGCTTTGCATCTCATTACCAACAAAATAAGCTTTGGGGTTCCAACTACAGGGGAAAGTTAAATTCGGGGGGTTTCAGCGTCTCTAAATATCTAACTTGCTGCCCAGTGAGTTCCATTTCACCTTTTATTTCCATGACAAAAAAAAAAAAAAATTCTTCAAACTGGGAGGTAGCATATCCATCCCCACATGTTGTGCTTCCATTTTAATTTTTCTGAACTGTCCTGTGCTTGTCTGCCTTTGAATCTTGTTATTTCTCTTTGTAACAGTCCTGAAAAATGGCTTTGCCTCATTGCCTGCTTACAGATGTGTATGTGGCATTCTAAAGTCTCCCACTGCTATTAACTTAGTGTGGTAACACCTTTTATAAAAAGTTATTTCAGTGGGGCTGCTTTATGTTCCTGAACTGGTGCCTCACAGAGCTAAAGAGGGAAAGAATTTACCATCTATAGGTTAACCTGAAAAGTAAATTATGACATTGTTGTCATATACTGCCAGGGACCGTGGGTGGATTTGATTTGGAACCAGAGCAATCAAGGAAACACGGGACCACTAAATAGGTCTGCCAAATGAAGAGACTGTGTTTTTAAACATATTCTCTTTAGACAGAAACAAAAAGGAGCTTAAATCCAGCCAGTGAGAGTGTTAAAAAATCTATTAGACTAGGGAGAGGTGTGAGCAAAGAAGTTCACAGCACAGTAATGTGGCTACGCTAATATGGTGGTAGAAGCTTTCCTTTATGTCCCTGAGAAGGGGTTAATTTTCCCCGATCCCCACCTCTAAGATCTGTAAGGACCCATCTGGCTGAGTGTAGGGTATGTAAGGTGGTATTGAAGAGCAGGGCCGGTGACCCCTTAAAGGGCATCCAAGAGAAGGACTTGCTAGAGGGCTAAGCAGTTTACCACACCTCTTTAAAAACACAGGAGAGCAGCCAATTGCTGCTGGCACTTCCAATCAGAAAAATTACTTTGAAGCAGCTGATTGAACCTAAGAAGAACCAACACCAACTATAATCAGTGGGGTTTTGAAAATAAACTGTTGGAAAAATTGTTTACAGAACATAAAATGGAAATGTGAAAAGGGAAAATAAAAGTTAGCCCACAAGTCTATTCCAGTCGATGCCATGGATTTCAAGGTCTGCTTTGTCTCTCTGCACAGTTTAGGTGTGGCGCTCTCCAGAGGCCATGGGAAATATTTCTTCCGAGGGAATGTAACCGTTGAAGAAGGTAGGTGCCGCCTCGATCCATCTTTTCCTTTAGTGTGGGAAGGAAGCTCCAGAGACCGTCACTGGGTTAACCGAAGAACTTGCTCATCTGTCCAGCCTTCTGCCCAATCCCTAAGCAGTTGACTCAACTAAGTGCTCACTTGATGATGCCTTGCCTTCCTGGACTGATTCAGAATGGTGGGAACCCCAACTAGCAGTGGTCTTCCACATGATTTCATTTATTTATATTCTGCTTTAATGCACAGAGTTGTTGAGGCCACTCTGGAATCATCTGCTAACTATATTCTTCTCATCCATAAAAATCAGTACCAGGAAAAAAACAAATTAGTATAAAAATTCAAGCCAAGGGAAAAATTGAAAACAAAAATATGTGAGGCTTTGTCTTCTGTTTCACTTGGGTTTCATGGCAGCCTGGGTCCAAAGGGAAGTATTTAAATGATGTACAGAGGTCAGAGGAGTAAGTAGCACCTTGAAATTCCCAGATCGTCTTGTCTTCATAAAGCTTCAGCATAGCGTAACCTCCTGGTCAATGGTAGCAGTTGTTACAGCCCTTTAAACTTTAAAGTTGCTGTCGCATCCTTACCATACTTTTCAGCTCCCAACAACCCAGAGAAGTTACCTTTCTCCATATCACCAGCTCATAGGGAGGATGGGGCTGGCCTCTGAAGGGCTTTGCTACCTGAGTAGCCTTGAGTATGTCCCTTGCCCAATCTGAGTGTTAAATTTTGGATTTCCACAGAGAAGAGTTGGACCAGACTAGTGTTCTTTCTTGGGAGTATGGCCAAGAGCAAGAAGGCCTGTTACGAGTCAGTTTTTAATTGGTTAGAGCTATTGGTCAGATATATAGTAGAGAATGAAGAATGAGACTGGTTATACCTGAGATACCAAGTTCCATAGACAGCCTTCTGGTTTATTATTGACTCTCCATGCATTTTTTTTTCTCCCAAGTGATTGTGTGATCTTAAGGAATAGGAAGGGAGAATGAAGGGGTCATTTTGACCTGTGCAGAACCCATAGCGTGCCCACCGAAGAGCTAATCAATTGTATGGCCTCTGTTCTCAGACACATGCAAGAGAAAATAGGCAACATCTTCTTTAGGGAAAGATACTCAACAGGATGCATTCTCCAGGACCTTTTTCTTTTTCTTTTTTTTTTTTTAAATTTTAGAATTTTCTGGCTCTACAAGCCATGTGTAGCTTTGTGGATATCACTGCCTATGATGCCAGAAAGTTTACATCCAAGCCATCTGAGGTCAAGCTGTGGAAATAGCCCATGGTCAGAACAATAGAAGGAAAGATTATTAATGGATTATTTGCCTCTCATGTGCCCATATATTTAGTCAATCCTCAATACATGGGGCTGGAAGTTGTTTTGCATTCTTTTGGATCATTTCTTTAGTCACTATCTTCTCCCTGTATGTTCCACAGCTGTTAGGCTGAGAGGTCACATAGAGAGAATTTCAGAGCTAACTGTAACTACCATGCAAGAAATTAATTTGAATCCTCAGCAAGGGGGAGAGTGTCTGGTTATCCACACAAATGAGGTCAGATCTTCCTCTCTCTGTTGGTCCTCTATAAATAAGAGGGCTTACGATCCTGCCAACTTCGCTGAGTAACAGAGCCTGAGTAAGCTGCTTCCCCTAGGGCTAAATAGGAGAGGATCTTGTCATCAATAAGAGCCAAGGCATGATTGTTGCTCTGTTCTGTTCTTGGAGAAGGAAAGAGTACCCCGGGAATGGCAACCACACTTCTGTAGGATCTTCCATGAGGAATTCTGTCCCGCAGAATGTAGGCATTTTCAACATGCTTTGCCAATGCCAAATATTACAAACGTGGTGAACAGGCAGACTTTGCTCAAAATGTAAGAAGTCATTACTGAAGCCGAAGGCATGAGTCGTAGTTCTACCTGCTGAAATCACTCCTCTTCTGAATCTCCTTCACACTTGATTTGTATCTTTTATATACATTGTATGCAGTAATTGTTTCAGAAATTAGAGCTTATGTCATTTTTGTCATCATTATCAATCATCAGTAGATGATTTCGTTAGAAGGACCAAATAAGAGGTGAGAGAATTAGAGAACAATGAAATGTCTTTGATGCCCTAGGAACTCAGAGAGGAAGCAATCAAAAAGATTCGGGGTCTCATGTATAGGTCCTATGAAATATATAGCCAGAGAGGGCTTTGTGGATGAAAGTTGACGAGAACAGAAACTAGAAAAATAGATAGAATTGACATCATTAACCCGATATGACAGGATGGTAAGATACCTTTTGGGGGCCTTTGCACTTGCAATTCCTTTTGCCGTGAACATTTTCTCCCTAGTTATCTACATGGCTCTCTCCCTCACTTCCTTCAGGGTTTTGCTTAAAAGTCACTTTCTCAGTGAAGCCTTCTCTGACTTCCATGGCTAAAATCGAAACTTTCTTTCTCAACCCTTCCTGTCTCTTGACACTCCCTGTACTTCCATTCTCTCTTTTCCTTCATACCCCTCACCACTAACTAAGCTAGGTACTTTGATTTTATTTACTTATCTCTTTTCTGCTACTAGAAAGCGATCTTCGTTTAACTCTACTATATTCTCAAGACCTGGAATGATACTTTGCACAATAGTACTGAGCTGATGCTCAACAAATATGTAGAAGGAAGGAAAGGAGGGAGGGAGGAAGGAGAGAGGAGAGAGTAAGGGAGGGAAGAAAGGAGGACTGATGGATGCGTGGATTGTTGTAGGGACTATCACTGTCCCATTTAATCCTCTCATGGAATCTATGAGTGAGGCATTATTACCTGCATCTTCTGGCTGATGTAACTCAAAGAGCTGAAGAGACATTTTCAAGATCATTCAACCGGTAGGTTGAATGTGGCTAGAATATGGCCACTTGGATAATATGTGATGATATTCTAATCTATTTCCTACTTCCTATAAAATCAAGCAGGAGTTATGTGATGATAGGTCCAGTATTTTGCTATATTTTATACATCTGTATTTGAGGAGGAAACTGGAATCCTGAGTGCAGTAAGTTGGTCATTTGGGAAACTCTGACATCCTAAAACAGGCTATCAGCGTCATAGGGGCCCATGAGGTTATCACTCGAAAGTGTATGTCTGCTGATGACCCATCAAAATGAAGTTACAGGGAGATGCGAGGAAAGAGTGATTTCGCAGAGTTAGGGTGGTCTAGAGCAGTCTATAAAAACTCCCAAATTCACTGCTAGCCCTTGTTCTCCTAGCTAGCTTTACAGACTGATGACTCATTTTTACTTGGGATTCTGTAGCTACTAGCAGTTTTTGTTGGTCAAAACAGTTGTGTATTGATAAATTTATATCATTCAACCTATATTTTCACTGTAACAACTACATATCAGTTAGAAACTATTATTATTCCAGCTTTGCACTTGAAGAGACTGACATTTAAAAAAATAAAATGATCTGCTAATGTCACCCCAGTTCCCAACTCAGGCTACATAGGCCTCCAAAGTCAGCGTTTCTACCATCATGCTAAGCTGCTCTCCCATGACTCGCTTGTGTATCATTTCTCTACAAGGCGTTAAGGCTTTCCTGAGGCACATGGCTAGGGAAGTTAGCAGGTGGGGCTGAGCGAGGTGGAAGTGGGGAGAGAGTTCTGCCCAGGCAGAGAACTTGTTTCCTTTGTTTAGAGTCCCTTTTCCCAGGCAGATGTCTTTGGGGTTGGTATCTGCCCTTAACCACCCCATGGCCCTGCCCTAGAACTTTTAAAGCACACGAGAGGATGCAGGGAAGGGTGGAGACTGTGCCCCACACATATGGCATTTAACTCATTAACTTCTCCTTGACCTCCAGGCCTACATGACTTAGAACACCCTGATGTGTCCTTGGCAGACGAATGGTAAGAATTAAACGGTCCTTTATCAGTATTGGTATTTGGTGCCCTCTTTGATTTCAAATTGTCTATATTCTCTTGCCCAGTCCTCCTGGTTCAAAGGCAAAGGAATGTGATGCTATAAATATTTACATGCTCTTGTTTTGGGCCATGTCATGTTCTTAGGTCCTACTGCAACACTGACCTACATCCAGAGCACCGTCATCTGTCTCAGTTAGAAGCTATTAAGCTGTATCTCAAAGGCAAAGAACCCCTGCTCCAATGTGAGTGTGCCTCCAAATGTGTGTTGTGTGTGCATGTGGCGGTGGTGGGAATGAACTCAATACCATACTTTGCTTCAGTTTTCAGGGGAAGCTTTGCTTTATTGGAAATTACCAGTCACATTAAATCCAGTCAAATGTCTGCTTCCTGTAGAAATAGGAGGAAGAATGTGGGTTAGGGAAAGTCATACAGAATATCTAATCCTGGTTTAATCCTTTGCATTGGATTTGTCCCCCTTCTGAGCCGTTTACTCAAACGACTGAATAGGATGAAAATGTTACAGTGGGGAAGGGACTGTAAATATCTGCTCATCCAGATCCCTTATTTTACAAATGAAAAGCCAGGCTGGACATAGGACTTGTCTCATTCAAGGCCATAATCTAGGGTTCCTGTTTCTCTCCAGAGTGGGATTGCCACTGTGAACTGTTGTCTCTGGTGGGCTGTGATCTGCTGCCTCTACTCCCACCAAGTGCCCTCTGAGGGAGCTCAAGGAGTCAGAATTGCCAGTTGGCTGATGCGGAAGGGTGGGGAGAGCAGCAGCAGGCCTGCAGCTCACCAACTGCGGGATCAGACCCTGCAATAGCGTAAGATAGTTGTACTAGCTAAAGATTGGGCAGGGGGAGACTTACCAAGATGAGCATGGCACCTGTCTCTATCCATAACAGATGTTACTTATTCAGTGACATGAAATGTTCTTTATATATGTTACCTTATAGAATAACCACAGTAGCCCTGTGGGAAGTGTAAGGAGGTTATCCAATTTCTAAACAGCATCTTTATGGAATGGATTAACTTTTTGGGATATGCTCTGGTGGAGAAAGGATAGATGGGCATCAGTAAACCTAATTTTTTATTTTGTTTGACCTTTTTAATGACATATTGCAAAACAAATGTATAGAGATAATATTTTAAAAGCTTTTATATTTACCATCCAGCTTTATCGGGTCTTAATGTTTTGCCGTACTTGCTTCAGGTACCTATTAAGGAGTGAAACATTACAGACAGCATTGAAGCCCCTGAGTGTCCTTGCCCAGTCTTATTTCCTTCCCAGAGAGAATTACCATCCTATATTTGTTCACCATACCCATACATTTTATACTATTACTATATATACATATATCCATTAACAGTATGTATTTATTTTTATTATTTTGGAGATGTATTTGTGCTGATCATTTAGCTCTAATGCATATATTTGAATTACTACATAGTATTCCACTACATGACTGTATCTGAATTTATCCATTGTCTTTTTGGTGTTGTTTTCAGTTTTTACTTTTATAACTAAGCTCCACTGTCTTCTTGGCCCTGAGCCAAGGGGAGAACTGGCCCACTCTGTGTGATAATTAGTTGCCCCACTTCCTGGGGTGATTGGAGGGGTCTAGGGTGCCTCTGTTAGACTAATGATATCCCCCTGATTCTTCCAAGAGCTCTACCAAGAGACCTTTTGCATAGGGACTTATTTCTCCCACTAAAATGAAAAAAAAAAAATTTTTTTTCTTAAATGAAATGAATCACAAAATAAGAGTCCCAGGAGTTATAAAGTTATTATTTCCCTTTCCCATTCTTACATCCGATTGAAATCAGAGCCCTGAAGAATCACAGATTTTGATAGAGGATAGAAATGGAGGTGAGAAGAACAAACATGCCTGCTGGTCTCCAAATCCCAGAGTTGACATGAGGTCTATGGCATGAGCTACTAGAGGGGAAGAGAAAGCAGAAAACTGAAGTGTGAGATACCCAAGACTCTACATTTACTATCATCTCATCCACATGCTCTGTTGGCATATCAGGTGTCAGAACTGTTTCATGTTTTCAGCTGGTGGGAGATTAATGCATAAAGCAACACACTGTGTGAGAAAGTAGCCTGCAGACACTGCAAAATGAGCCCAGTGAATACCTCTTGTGCCCCTTTCTGGGACCCGGCTAAAGCCATCTTCTCAAGTGTGTCCCTCCCAACAGGTGATAAAGAATTGATACAAGAAGTCCTTTTTGATGCTGTGGTGAGTGCTCCCATTGAAGCCTATTGGACCAGCCTTGCCCTCAACAAATCTGAGTAAGTGGTTGCACGTGTCCCCCTTTCATGGCCATTTCCCCACAAACAGTCCGAAATATGGTTATAGTTTAAAGAACTAAACTGTTTTAGGAGCCTGGTGTTAAAGTTCTTTAATTTTCCCCAAAGCTCCAAACCACAAGAGCTAGAGCAGATTAGCGGCTCGGGTTTGGATGGCAAGCTACTGGGTTTGACATATAATTTGTTTGAGTTTTAACATTACATGAAATTTGGTATGCTGAGGTAGGGTGACACTTCCGAGAGAGAGGGAGGTGGAAGGAGCATTTTGCTTCCTGGCCTGCCATGGCTCCCTCTACTTCACAGTCTGGAGGGAACTTGAGATCTGGGCCAGGTTAGGTTGTGAGAAAGATAGGGAAGTGAGAGCTCTATTTCATTAAGGTATCAGATATAAC
>NW_011888976.1:3656611-3661941 GCF_000151845.1 Pteropus vampyrus | reverse complement strand
TTTTTTCTTAAATGAAATGAATCACAAAATAAGAGTCCCAGGAGTTATAAAGTTATTATTTCCCTTTCCCATTCTTACATCCGATTGAAATCAGAGCCCTGAAGAATCACAGATTTTGATAGAGGATAGAAATGGAGGTGAGAAGAACAAACATGCCTGCTGGTCTCCAAATCCCAGAGTTGACATGAGGTCTATGGCATGAGCTACTAGAGGGGAAGAGAAAGCAGAAAACTGAAGTGTGAGATACCCAAGACTCTACATTTACTATCATCTCATCCACATGCTCTGTTGGCATATCAGGTGTCAGAACTGTTTCATGTTTTCAGCTGGTGGGAGATTAATGCATAAAGCAACACACTGTGTGAGAAAGTAGCCTGCAGACACTGCAAAATGAGCCCAGTGAATACCTCTTGTGCCCCTTTCTGGGACCCGGCTAAAGCCATCTTCTCAAGTGTGTCCCTCCCAACAGGTGATAAAGAATTGATACAAGAAGTCCTTTTTGATGCTGTGGTGAGTGCTCCCATTGAAGCCTATTGGACCAGCCTTGCCCTCAACAAATCTGAGTAAGTGGTTGCACGTGTCCCCCTTTCATGGCCATTTCCCCACAAACAGTCCGAAATATGGTTATAGTTTAAAGAACTAAACTGTTTTAGGAGCCTGGTGTTAAAGTTCTTTAATTTTCCCCAAAGCTCCAAACCACAAGAGCTAGAGCAGATTAGCGGCTCGGGTTTGGATGGCAAGCTACTGGGTTTGACATATAATTTGTTTGAGTTTTAACATTACATGAAATTTGGTATGCTGAGGTAGGGTGACACTTCCGAGAGAGAGGGAGGTGGAAGGAGCATTTTGCTTCCTGGCCTGCCATGGCTCCCTCTACTTCACAGTCTGGAGGGAACTTGAGATCTGGGCCAGGTTAGGTTGTGAGAAAGATAGGGAAGTGAGAGCTCTATTTCATTAAGGTATCAGATATAACTCTGTGGTTTAATTTCTGAAGTGGAGGATGTAGGAGGAGGAGGGTGGGCAAGAGTAGTTCTTATTAAAGACTAGGGTGAGAACTGCTTCAGCAGCTTATTATTGTTATTTTATTACCATCATTTTACTACTATTTTTACTAGGTTATTGAAGGTTAACAATAAGAAGAAAAATCTTTTTTTTTTTTTTGACATCTTCACATCATACAATTATTCAGTTCTCTCTCCTTTTCTGGTCTTTATTAGTTTATTTTCTTTTTTCTTTTTTTCTTCCATTCTGTATATTCTCTTCTATCCTACCTATTTTTTATTCTTTCTTATTGCCATTCATTCATATATTCATCCAATATTGATGGCATGTTTTGTTATGTGCTAGGCATGGGGCTAGGTGTTGGTGAATGAAGATAACTCAATTAAACATAGTCCCTGCCATCATGGTACCTGTGATATATAGTGTGCTAGATCATTAAGAATTGTGATAACTACTCTGAAGGAAAAGTAAAGATGTGTAGACTGTAGCAAGACCAAGAGTGGAGATGGAAGAGTGGAAGCTTTTCTGAGTTGAAGGTTTGGAGAGAATTCCAGGGAAATGGAACAGCATGTGCAAAGGCCCTGAGTCGAGAAAGTTTTTGACACATTTGAGGAATTTAAAGAAAACCAGTGGAGCTGAAATATAGAAGGTAGGGTGCAAGATCTCGGGAGATGCGGCTGCAGAGGTCCCAAGTGGTTCGAGACCGCGAGAGTCAAGTTAAAGATTGTGGATTTTATACTCAGAGCATTAGAAAATTATTGAGGGTTTTAAGAAGGACATTTTAGGAAGGACGTAATTAGATCTGTATTAAAAGATTCTTGTGCTGCTCTGTGAAGAATGGAGAATAGAATGTAATGGGAAAAGAACAATGGTGATGTCTCCTACAGCATTCCAAGGGACCTGCCACTTGGACAGGGCAGTGGCAGTGGGCACAGAGAAAAGAGATGTACCTGTGGCACACTTCAGTACTAAGATGCCCAGGACCTGATAGTGGGTTTGCTGTGTGGAGAGGGCAGCTGAAGGATGGTTCTCAGGTTTAGGACATGATTAACCGGGTAGATAGTGGAACCTTTTTCTAGGACAGGAGACAATGAAGGAGTGACAGGTTTGGGACCAGATGTGACCAAAGCTCTTTTCAAGACATTTTAGGCTTAAAATCCCAAGTGGAGATATAAGGTAAGCAGTTTAATACATGAGCATAAAGTCCCAAAGAGAGACTACCATTCGCATTATATTTGGAGTGTTTTAGTCTGCTTACCTGCATGGATCTTATTCTCTGGGATGTTGGGAAAGAGTCAGAGCTTTTCCTGTGACTGCATTCTCTAGGGGATGTAGAAATGTTTCTTTTAGGCTTTTATGAAACTCAAAATCCTGTGCAAAGACTGCCGATTCACTCCTAACACATGCAAAAGATTTCCAAGATGGTAGCTTGCTTTGTAGTCCACATCTGCAAGTGATTGGGCAGCCTGGCTTTCCAATTTGGTGTAGGCTACAAGCAGAAACAAATGCGTAGTGTTGGTTTTTATTCACCCTTTAAATGCTTAAAGCTAATATTGGCCACTTTTGACTACCATCAAAGGTTAAGTAACCAAGTGATCTTATATTGCAGATGACATCGATAATGCTTCTAATCAAATTGCTAGTAGCATCTAGGGCAAGGAAGCAAACTCAAAAATCAGTATGTTCTTCATATTTTTATTGTAGAATAAATTATGTATTTGTTGAGAAAGGCCATTTGCTTTTTATTTTATTTACTTTTATTTATTTTTTATTTTACTTAAAAATTTTTTTTATTAGTTTCAAGTATGCAGTACATTATGAGACATTTATATAGTTTATAAAATGATTGCCCTAATTGCTCCTTCTCTACTCTGGTTTTCCACCTAGCCAATTTATTAATGCTAACCGAATTCTCTATGCTGTGCTCCCCATCCCTGTGACCATTTCTCAACTACTAATTTGTACTTCTTTAACCCTTCACCCCATTCTCCCAGTTCCCCAACCCCCCATATCCTCTGTCCATCACCAAATTGTCCTCTATATTTGTGAATCAGGTTTTGATTAGTTTGTTCTTTTTGTTCTTTAGATTCTGCATTTAAGTGAAATCATATGTTATTTATCTCTGTCTGACTTATTACATTGAGCATAATAACCTCTAGGTCCATCCATGTCGTTGCAAATGGTAGGATTTCATTTTTCATAATGGCTAAGTAATATTCCATTGTATATATGAACTAGTTGTCTGTTGATGGGCATTTACGTTGCTTCCATATCTTGGCTATTGTAAATTGTGCTGCCATGAACATAGGGGTGCATAGATCTTTACGAATTATTGTTTTGGTTTTCTTTGGATAAATACCCAGAAGTGCAATTGCTGGGTCAAAACTTATATCATTTTAACTTTTTGAGAAACATCCAGACTGTTTTCCATAGCAGCTATACCAATTTGTAATCCCACCAACAATGTATGAGAGTTCCTTTTTCTCCACATCTTCGCCAACTCTTGTTCTTCGATTTAATGATGATAGCCATTCTGACAGGTGTCAGGTGATATCTCATTGTGGTTTTAATTTGCATTTATTTGATGATTAGTGACCTTGAACATCTTTTCATATGTCTGTTGGCCATCTGTATTTCCTCTTTGGAGAAGTACTTGTTCAGGTCTTCTGCTCATTTTTTTAATTGGATTGTTTGCTTTTTTTGTCATTGAGTTGTATGAGTTCTTTATATATTTTGGATATTAACCTCTCATCAGATATATCATTAGCAAATATCTTCTCCGAATCAGTCAGTTGTCTTTTTGTTTTGTTGATGGTTTCTTTTGCTATATAAAAAAAAAACTTTTAGTTTGATGCAGTCCCATTTGTTTCTTTTTACTTTTGTTTCCCTTGCCCAGGAAGATATATCCGAAAAGAAATTACTGTTGGTAATATCAGAGAGTTTACTGCCTATGTTTTCTCTAGAAGTTTTATGGTTTTGGGTCTTACATTTAAGTCTTTAATCCATTTTGAGTCTATTTTTGAATACAGTATAAGAAGGTAGACCATTAGTTTTTTAAAAGAAGTATGTGTTGTGAATATCCTGAAGAACATGCTCAAACATACAAAATTTGCCTGGAAAGTTGGAAAAAAAATATTTTTGGTGAATTTTTAAATGACTTTTCTTTGTTAAGGTCATTCTTAGGGTTCCTACGCATAGCATTCTGCAGGGCAATTTCAAGAAGCCATTTTTTTATTCATCTCTTTAGGGTTGGTGGTGAGGATGAGGCCTATGCTCTGGTAGAATTAACAAGTTGGTCCCCCCAAAATGGTGTAGAATTCGTCTAAGACATTTCCAGGTTGTGGGATGCCACGGGATTTTCTTCCTTTTCTTAAAGTTGTTCCTGTTCTCAGCCCGCTCTCCCTGAAGTACCCAGTCACTTGAGATAAAGGTTTGTTTAAATTAGCATTGGGGGTGCATTTTCTCATGATGCTTTTGTTGTCACTGAATTCTTAGTTTTTCTGGCACGAATTTTTTTAAGTGATAAGAGTTTGCATTTTGTGCTTGGGGATTGTGTGTGTTTGTATGTGTCTATAATTTCTTTCAAAATTTCAGGTTTCAAAACTGCTATTTCGTAAAACATTTTCATGAGCCTTAAAGTGCAAAAGCCATTATCTGCTTACTGTCTGAAAGAACCCCCTGATGTCTGCTGCTCTGTTTCAGGAATTCTGACAAGGGTGTGGAGGTTGCCTTCCTTGGCACTCGCACGGGCCTCTCGAGAATCAACCTATTCGTTGGGGCTGAGCAACTCACCAATCAGTAAGTGGAAGGGGTCCATCGTGGGGCCCAGTGAAATCCTGAGGTGGCAAATTCAAAGAGAAGCTTATTTCATTCCTGATTCCATCACTGATAGAAACAAAATTCAGGCCACCCCAGGCCTGTTGACATTTTCCTCTCTCTTCTACCATGGGGGCCCAAGCATGTATGTTCACCTGCCTGTTGGCCCTTCCACAATCCTTTGTTCGTCAGTCTTATTGGCTTCTGCCCACTGTTCTGGCATCCTCTCCCATCCTAGTGAATTGTCTCAGAACTCTGGAGATGGCGCAGCTGCTGTGGGGTGGGGCAGCCAGAGGGGAGACAAATCATCTCCTGACAAATGGCTTCAGGGGGTTCAGCTGCTCTGCTGAGGAGTTCCTGCCTGTCCAAGAATCAGTGTTTCCAGTCTGGTATTTATTTGTTTGTGTATGTTTTGATAAACCTCTGTGCCTCTGCGCTGATCCTGAAGGCCTGCAGAGCCCCATACCCAGGAGTGGGAAGTCTGGTGTTATTCAGGTGTGACTATGTTTCCT
>NW_011888976.1:3654631-3656561 GCF_000151845.1 Pteropus vampyrus | reverse complement strand
TCTAAGACATTTCCAGGTTGTGGGATGCCACGGGATTTTCTTCCTTTTCTTAAAGTTGTTCCTGTTCTCAGCCCGCTCTCCCTGAAGTACCCAGTCACTTGAGATAAAGGTTTGTTTAAATTAGCATTGGGGGTGCATTTTCTCATGATGCTTTTGTTGTCACTGAATTCTTAGTTTTTCTGGCACGAATTTTTTTAAGTGATAAGAGTTTGCATTTTGTGCTTGGGGATTGTGTGTGTTTGTATGTGTCTATAATTTCTTTCAAAATTTCAGGTTTCAAAACTGCTATTTCGTAAAACATTTTCATGAGCCTTAAAGTGCAAAAGCCATTATCTGCTTACTGTCTGAAAGAACCCCCTGATGTCTGCTGCTCTGTTTCAGGAATTCTGACAAGGGTGTGGAGGTTGCCTTCCTTGGCACTCGCACGGGCCTCTCGAGAATCAACCTATTCGTTGGGGCTGAGCAGCTCACCAATCAGTAAGTGGAAGGGGTCCATCGTGGGGCCCAGTGAAATCCTGAGGTGGGAAATTCAAAAAGAAGCTTATTTCATTCCTGATTCTATCACTGATAGAAACAAAATTCAGGCCACCCCAGGCCTGTTGACATTTTTCTCTCTCTTCTACCATGGGGGCCCAAGCATGTGTGTTCACCTGCCTGTTGGCCCTTCCACAATCCTTTGTTTGTCAGTCTTATTGGCTTCTGCCCACTGTTCTGGCATCCTCTCCCATCCTAGTGAATCGTCTCAGAACTCTGGAGATGGCGCAGCTGCTGTGGGGTGGGGCAGCCAGAGGGGAGACAAATCATCTCCTGACAAATGGCTTCAGGGGGTTCAGCTGCTCTGCTGAGGAGTTCCTGCCTGTCCAAGAATCAGTGTTTCCAGTCTGGTATTTATTTGTTTGTGTATGTTTTGATAAACCTCTGTGCCTCTGCGCTGATCCTGAAGGCCTGCAGAGCCCCATACCCAGGAGTGGGAAGTCTGGTGTTATTCAGGTGTGACTATGTTTCCTCGTGCTTCCAAAGAGACCCAGATAGACAGTGGGCAGGGTGTCACTGAGTCCAGTACCCAGATGCCCTTTAATCTATTGCTCAGTCCTATGTCTTCAGAGAGCCACAGGTGCCTTAAGTCTTCAAATCGGTGTTTGTCCAGAGCTGGTGTGAGTCTGGGAAGTCTTTTCTGAGGCCACTAAGAAGTTTTCTCAATTTCTTTTCTCTGAAGCAAGAGGCATTATTAGGCCGGAGAAAAATGGATGTATAGATTCAGAAAGTTTGCTAAGCATGTGAGTGTTTGGGGAGAGGGGTTCAGAAATTGCCAGAGACCTCACGCACCTGACCTTTGGAGTACCTGGCAGTGAATAACCAAGCCACAGGGCGGCTGGCAGTTTGAAGGGCCCAAACCAGGAGATGCTCTTTTCCATCAAGCCCAGTTCTGCGGTGCTCTTGCCCCTGTTAGATGAAGCGCTGACACCATAAGATGATCTCATAAAAGCAAATCTGGTTATGGCAGGTCAATAGATTTTTAGCTGTTTCGTGGACTTGCTTTTAATTCCTATTTTTGAGGACTCTTTCTCAGCATCTCTGATTTGTCATTTAGGAAGCTAACTACAGTTGTGACTTGATTTTTTTTTTTTTAAGCCGTCTTTTGCCCTTTACTCTTGAACAATTGTTTTTCCAGCGGGTAAGTTCTTAGGAAGGAACAGAGGCACACATTGTCCTCTCCCTTTTGGAGCCAGAGAGGCACAGGGAGACACAGAGATAGTCTGATGCTCAAAGAGGAGTGCTGTTGTTTGTTTTGAGATTAAAACAAACAAATAAGAAAAACAACCACCACACAACGTGGCATCTTGTTTGTCTGATATGTCATGACAGTTGAAAAAGGACAAGACCACACCCAGGCTGCTGGGATGTCACCTAACTTATCTCATTCATTGCC
>NW_011888976.1:3637592-3653779 GCF_000151845.1 Pteropus vampyrus | reverse complement strand
TAGCCCTTCACATGTGGTGCTATACAATTTCTGATAGTATCCTGTTAAGTATAGTATTATTATTCTCATTTTGTAGATGATTAAGTGGGGCTCAGATACTCAGCAGTTGATCCAAGTAACTCATCTGAGGTCATTCAGCTCTGCTTAAAACCTAGACCTGTCTCACATACCACAACAGCCCCTTATTATACAGAAGAAAGCTTTTTTCTTACCAGAAAGGATCTATTTTCCTGAAGAACATTTTCAGAGATTCTGTAGAATCAGGTCTCTCCTTCTTTCTTCCTTTTGAATCACTACTTGGTAGTTGTCAGGGACCCTTAAGGTTTCCTAGCAACCAGATCCTCTCACATTAATACTGGAGCTAATGGAGATTAAGCGCTGTGGGCTCCTGCTTGCTGCCCTGGATGCCAGCATGGTCTGGTTGTAGGCAGCAGGCACTAGCCATCCAGATGCACAGTATCCCAGACCTATCTTCTGCCATCCCCAAAAGATGAATGTCTCCATCAGTCTAAGTGAGGACCCCCTCAAACCTTCTAACCAAGCTATTGTCTCACCTACTGTAACTGAAAAAGGGACATGTAAAGCAACAGTAACTGCTGCATGAGAAGGACATATGGTCATACACCTCTGACCACTGACAGAAGTGACAAGAGTGAAAATATCATATCTATGCCCATGGCCTAGTGTAGAAAGCAGCAGTTCATTCCACCTAGGGCTGGGCATCAAAGTCTCCTTCACACACCTGCCAAGTCAGGTTTATGAAGAATCTCATGCCTAAAAAAAATGAGAAAGCTCACATTTCAATATTTGTGAAACCTCATGATTTTAAGACCAGGAAACATGACTGCTGAATACAGCAATGCCAGGAGGAGCTGGTCTGTGCTGTCAATCCTGGCAGTCCCGATGTCCAGCATCACAAATAGCACAGGGATGTCTGCCTCCCCTCAGCCTTGTTCATGGCTCCAAAGCTGGTTTTCTGATTGAGAACAGAGTGCTTTTGCCAACATAAAAAAGATAAGATTATAATGTCTAAAGTGTCTTCCTCTTGGTGAGAACCAGTAAACAAGTACAGGCTGCAAGGTCAGACCCTTTTGGGTCTACTACACCCAGGTACAGTAGCATAAAATTTCATATGGTCATTAACAGAATGGAGCCTTTACCCAGGATGGTGGCCATACTGATAAAGAATTTGAAAGAACTGAGAAATATTATTTAGAGAAGACATAACAAATTGTCTTTAATACTTGAGGAGCTCTTATATGGATATGAGATTTGATTTCTTCTGTGATCATTAATCATACATTGAGTGCCTGATGAGTGCTAGGCCATGGGAATGTCAAGAAAAATTAGGTATCTGCCCTTAGAGAGGGATTAGGACATGCCAGTGCAAGTTACAGGGGCCCATATTTCAGTGCTAACTAAGAACTTTGGCCTGTGATAGCATGGGCTGCCTCTCAAAGTAGTGAGCCTTGCATCTTTGGAAGGTATCAAGGGATCACTGGTTGGCCATACCCTAAAACTACAGAATGCTTTCCTGAACTGGTTGCCAAGTTCAAGTAGTTTATAATAACCAACTAGTTATAGTTTAGCATGTAAATTTGACCATGGTGAAACAATATAGAATATCTGTGTATTTCTCTTTATGGTCTCTGTGATCTAACTCCATGCTACAAACTGCTGGATTAAAAACGGTGCCATTTTTGATTCAGCTAGTGGCCTTTTCCTTATATACACATTGTCCCCTGATTAGTTTTCCTTCCTAAAAGATCTCTGCAGAATGTGGACTAATCAGACAGTCATTTCCTCTCTTGAGTTGTACATATCAGTCAAGACAAAGCACTCAGATGCTAGAGAGTAAACATGATTCTTTGGAGGTAAGTCAAGCCAACAAGCACTCATTGGGACTTCAGTAAGTTTAAGATTCCATGGAAGGACGCAAAAACTCCTTTGTGAACAAAAACTCCTTTCCTCAAAGATATTGGGAGGCTTAGGATGGAGGCATGACAATTGTGCAGATAAGGACAAGGAAAAGGAAGGCTGGGTGAGAGTGACCAAGGCTGTGGGGCCCCAACATGGGGCAAGAACTTGTGTGTGTCTCTGTGGATTTGTTTGGTAGGTGGTATTTGAGGCACACCTTGAAATGAACATGATTTTGACAGGAAAGAGTAGGGAGGGGGGTGTGCGCAGCCTTCTGGATAGAGAGAACCACTGTGGGCAGTAGGTAGGGAGGCAGGAGACTGAGATTTACAGAGGAGACCCGGGAGCAGTCCTGCTTGGCTGGAGAGTAGGGAGGGGAGGGAATAAGGGAGCAAAGATCCCCACATGGGCCCACTTTACCTCCTTTATACTTTTTCTAAGAAGAGTGAGATCTCCTTCAGAAGTTGATCCTTCCAAGTGTGTGTGTCCAGAAAGGCAAAGCTTTCTGACTCCCTTTGGTCTTCTGATATGATTGCTGGAGGCTTTTTATGCTTGCTTCAGACACTAAGAAAATTAGTTCCCAGAAATACTAGGAAAAATCTTTTCTCCCACTGGGAGTCTGGCTTCTGGGGCTCTGCAGGATATTTCTGAGTAATCTGGAGTGCACAATGTCACACACATCCTCTCTGAAAAAGGCAGCTTGGGGCTCTAAAGGCCAACACTCTTTTTATCCAGCAAAGACTGTTGTCATGCACCTGTATCCGGCTTTTCCTTGCTGAGTGGTGCCATGTTCTTCTTATTCCTTTCCATTTCAAGGGACTTCCTGAAAGCTGGAGACAAGGAGAACATTTTTAATGCAGACCATTTCCCTCTCTGGTACCGAAGAGCTGCTGAGCAAATTCCAGGGAGCTTCGTCTACTCGATCCCCTTCAGCACAGGTGGGCATCCTTGTTGGAGGTGGTGCTCTGTCTGCCTGGTCCTCCTGGCCTGGGCATTGAATGTAGAGTATGGAGGAGTTGCCTGAATGCTACAGGGAGCCAAATTCAGCTCTGAAAGCCAATGCTGAATATCGGTCCAGTGCTGAACCAGTGACCTGTTCCATAAGTGTAACAGCCCAAAATAAAATGAAGGTTTTCCTCAACCAGATTGTGCAAAGGGCATTTTAGAAAGCAGGACTCTTATTTTGTACCATGTGGAATTTGAATACAGACTTCTCAGATTTTTTTAATGTTGTCATGGCCATACTTAGGGAAAGTTCAGACAGGTATAACATCCTATACCAGAACCTTCAACAAATCACATCACTTTGGAGGCCCACAATTTCCCAACAGAACTGAACTGATTAGAAAATCAACATGCAAGTGTAAGGACTAAGAGTTTGTAGAGCCTTGTCCCCTCCTGACAGAAGGCTGCAATGACCAATGGGAGGCATGTAGTCAATGATTTTTTCAGTCCTTAGATTTACGATATAAAAAATAAATAAGGTCACCTCCCTCCAAAAAATAACTATATACTGTCTTATTTCAACTAGTTTTAGAAGCAAACCAAGCTAGAAATGCTTTGTGATTGTCTTCGAGTTTTCCTTGTCTCAAGCACCCGATATCGTTGGTGTTCATTCTATGTATGGCTCTGTACCTGTTTGTTGTAGAAACTTTGGAGATGAATAAGACCTAGTTCTGTAAACCTGGAATTCTCTGGACATTTCATTCTATAATGTTTTACATCAGGGCCTTTTGTATTAGTCTCCTACAAGCATCCCTAAGTCAGCTCTAATGGAGGCTCTCTGGTGCTTAATGTCAAAGCCCCCTCCCAGAGTCTTGGCACTTTCTCATTTCCATAAAAGAAAACACCTTCGGAAAAACTGCTTTCAAAATCTGCAGAAGAATGTTGACAAGAGTTGTCTAATAATTAGTCAAATGGACTCACTAAGAAGAGGCTCCCTCATTAATGAAGATACCAAGAAAAGGTGAATGTTATTGTAGAAATTCCCTTGCTAGGTAGGATTTTCAACAATATTATCAATCAGATTCCTTTTAGCACTGGGATTCTTAAGTCTGTTCCCCTTCACTGATAGGCCTATGTGACCCACATCCATACGCATGTGTGTTATCAAACATAAATTTCCCAATGACTAGAGCTCTTTTTGTTGTTGTTGTTGTTGTTGTTGTTGTTGTTGTTATCTGTATCACACTTTATTGCTGAAAATATCAACTAAGACAATGGACTTTCTCATTATGCTTCAGACTTATCAATAATAATGTCTTCTTTTAGCATGCAATCTCATGATACTTTCTTTTTCATAGTCCTCTAAAGAAAAGAAAAATAGAGCCTAGTTTGCTAGATCTGGACTGGGGTCATTAAGTTATCCTTTTGTGACAGGGTGGTTTTTGCCCAAAACTGGACAGGGAGATGGAGTTCTGGGAGATGCAAGTATCCTCCCAAAGTGCTGTGTGTGTGTGTGTGTGTGTGTGTGTGTGTGTGTGTGTGTGATGGCCCTTATGTCAGTTTGCTCTGTAATTCACCATTTTCACTACAAAGAATTATGTCTGGAAAAAACAAGTTCTGATTAATTAAGGCTGTCGTATAATTGGTTTTTGGCAAGTGGGGTTTTCATTGACCTTTCAGTGAAGTCATATAATGAAAAGAAATTTACCTTTTTCATAGTAAAGTTATGGATGACATAATATCTTAAGAGATTTCATGGCCCCTTTACATTTCAGGGAAAAAATGTTAAAAATCACCAAGTACAACTGTTGCGGTGGGGCTCTCTCTCTCGTTTTTTTCTACTGTGTGTCGAATACCTATACACACTGGAAAAGAAGCTGGTTTTCATTACTGCTTAGACTTGGGCCAGGAGAAAGTTTTTAATTGGTTGGGTCATAAGTGTATTTGAATTCAGGTCTGCCTTCTCCCTGCTTCTCAATTCAAGTGATTCCATTTAACACACATTCATTGAACACCTTATAGAAGGTAGGCACTGGACTAACAGTTATTAACTATGGTCATTAAGAATTCGCTCTCAGTATCTTCTAATTCATGAGTATTGGAACTATCGTTAGTAATTGAAAATCTCTTAATATTAATGCCATATTGTTAGCACGTTAATAAGAATTTGGAGGAAGGATTACATTCCGGCTCTATCCCTGGTTAGAATGCTTTTGCTAAGCAAAACTGGGCTTGAAATTAGAATTTTATAAGTCAGTAAAGTTTTCACCAATAAATCAAAGCTAGAGTTCTCAACTCCTCATAAAATAATTTTGAAACTTTATCTCATGCAGCTATCTATGGCTGTATTTAGACAGGCAATAATAAATGTGATTATCAATGCAAGTAAACACTGAAATTAGTAACCACAAATTAGAAAAAAGATGGAGTCCCTCCATGGTGGTCAATAATTTTGATTAGAAAAGGCTGGATGTTCCTCAGTGGAGGCGGTTCTAACTCGATGCACTTTCTTTCACCTGAAAGGACTGGCCAACCCAGCATCTGTGGCCTGACAGAGTCGGCCAGCTCTGTCTTCTGGGAGGCGAGCCCCAGCACCATCTGCAGAAGTAATGACCGTGAGCCAATATGACAACCCTCTTAGCACCTGCACTCTGACACCATCTCCATTTATGGTTTTTCTTCTTACAGGAGCAGTCAACAAAAGCAATGTGGTGACAGCGAGTACTTCCATCCAGCTCCTGGATGAACGGAAATCTCCTGTGGTGGCAGGTAAACAGTGAATTTCACTTGATGAATACAAAGTAAGTGTGGCATCCACTTATCTGGCCAGTGAATTACTTCTATGTACCAGAATGTTGGTTTTTGAAAGGGGAAAATTTTTAAGTTACTCCGTCTTCAGCGTTCTGTCATCTCAACCAGTCCAAGGCTCTAACCACTGGTTACATTTGATGTGAAAACAGAAATCTCCCCCAGCACTTTTATTTTTGCACTCTGAGCCAGTAAGAAATTGTTGGTCTGTGCAGAGGAGAATTTCTCAGCAATGGGTAGCATGCTCATTTAGAGTAAGCTCTAGATCTCCCACTGCTGCATCATTAGGTTAACAGTGGGCATACAAGGAAATTATGGGCTTGCTTTAGGCAAATACTAGCTGAGAGTCTGAGATTTGCATCACCCTTAGTCCTCCTGAGGAATTGGAGTTAAATGTATCTGCAAGTGCCAGTTTGGGACAAGGAGAAAGCCAAAACTTTTTATGATGGAGAATCTTGAATTGTCAAAGAAATTCTGTTTCTGGCTTTTCCCATCTCTCTCACTCTCAAGAGTGTCAGGATAATGCCTCTGTATGGCTAGGGGCTTTCCCTGGTGGTGTTTGACCTAAAGGGCCAGAAACTGCCACAAGCCCTCCTTGGAAGACAGCTGCTGAGAAAAACGAAGCCTAAAAGCATGTCTGGCACATCATCTATGTCTGATAAAAAACTGCCAAATCCACTAGTCGATGGATGGGTGAGACCTTCTAAGCAGCACCTTGATATTGGCTAGATTTACCAACGGGAGTCATTTTGTTTTGGAGCAGCCTTCCTCAATATGTTGTACTGGAGGGTGACTTTGAACATCAACTTTTGTGTCTTTTCAAATGTTTGTGGGAAGGAAGGCAAATAGGGTAGACATATTTGAAGTGGTTGCCTAGGAAGCACTGGGTTTTCTTCCCCACTTTATTTCCGACTTAGCCTATACATTATAATTGTATTAGCAGGGTTTGAAAGATATGGGGACAGTTGCCTTGGTTTTTCTGGGTTATTGGGTAGGGTAAGGAAACAGTCATCTGTATCTGACCCGAAGCTCATCTTGAACTAGGCAGCCTGTAACTAATCAGCCAGGAGATAAGGACTCTGAGAATTCATGGCTGCCGTCTTCAAATTTTGTCACTTAGAGTCTCGTGTTCCTTGGGGAAGGTAGGAGACAGGATCATTATTTAACTCAGCAAGATTTATTTGTGCTTAAAGGAAGTCAGACTTGCTTACCTCCAGGCTGATCCAGCCCACTAGTTCTGGAGGCGTGTTATCTCTCTGGAGCTGGTGCCACATGCAACAGCTATTAAAGACATGGGCTCCCCAAAACTGTCTATTTGAAATTTCTTTTTAAAAGCTTTTTCTTGGGTTTCTCATTCAGCCATCACAAAGGATGCTCTATGTTGACCTTAAGAGTCAACATAGAGCATCCTTTGTGATGGCTGAATGAGAAACCCAAGTCTGACTTCCTTTAAGCACTGTGCCCATCCAAGCCATTTCTATTCAAGTTTATAAACTATGCTCAAGTATTTCCAATGCCTCATATTTCATAAATGTCTTTGTGGCTGAGTATTGGTGAAACATGGACTTAGCCTGGCTACTCTGCATCCAGTCTAGAGAACATGACTTTTCCAAGGGGTTTGCTAGTCTGCTGTTGAGTAGGCAGATGTGGCCCCCGTTGAGTTGGTGGAAGAGACATCCTCCTGTTTACTGCTATTTAGTATGTGTCAGCTGGTCCCCATTTTCAGAAGATAATGACAGAGCAAGATAAAGAAGCAAGGTTATCTGAGGAATTATATTTAGTTCTTACCCCTTAAAACTGGTGATTATTAACCTTCCTTTTTATAGTGTATTTGGTAGACATAAGATAAAATAGATTTGCTTGGTTTGATCTTGAAGACTGCCATGGATGCAGCATCGTGAAGGAAGTGACCTCCGGAAGATCCTTCTGTCTCCAAAGGCAGAGCGGCCTCTTCAGCAAGTCCCCCAGGTTTCGCTGATCTGACTCACTCATCATGTCACTCTGTGATTAGGTTCCGCAATTTTCTTATGCACGTTTTCCTCAAATTAAGTAGACATGGTTTCCTACTCTAAAATTTAAAAAGCCCATTTTAATTTGGGGAAGAAGCCTTGTTTTGGCAGATAAATATGGAACATGTGAGCAGGCTTGTCCCCTACCAGTCTACCTTCAGCAGCAGATGGGACACAACCAACTGGCAGTAATATGGGGTTTCAATGAAATCCTTGTGTTAAGTTAAGTTAAAATTTATCCGAAAGGAAAGGTGTACAACTTTGCAATCAATTATCTCAGACTATTTTGAAAGGCCTACACAGCTCCCAGGCATGGTCGGGTATTCTCATGTTCGTTGGCTACATGTGTCTGTTTGGAGTAGAAAGGGTTTCTTGTTTTGTTTTTTTGTTTGATTCTTCTTTCTTTCTTTTTTCTTTTCTTTTTTAAACAAAAACATTTAGATACTCATCTGTCAATGACATCTTTGAAGAAAAGGCGGTCAAACCGGGCAGGATTCCATTTCTGTGTCAGCCTCAGGGCACAAATGGGCCCCATCCATCTTCTTGGCCTATGACATTGCTTACAGTCCTTCTCTTGAGGAAGCTGCCAGCTCTCCAGCTGCCACCAGTGTGCTGAGTTTTCTTAATTGCTTTCTCACTGCAAAGGAAGAAGTGGTAGGACTTTCTCTTTGACCTACCAAGTCTCTCCAGAGCCCTTGAATCTTCTGTGTGTGTCAGGCCCCTAATCCATTTTTCTGTTGTTATTGGAAACACAAACCTTGGACTGTAAGGTCCACATAGATTTGTCACTCACTCTTTAACTTGCTAAATGTGTGGTTTGGGGTCTCTGAAGGTCAATCTAAAATAAGATTGGGATCATTACCTTTCTCATCTTACTCTGGGTTGACGTGGGGATAAAATGAGAAAACAAACAAGAAAATACCTGAATATGAAGAAGTATAAAAATGCTAGGATTTGGGGTGACCCATTTTTATCTTCAAGTTGGCAGAATATCTAGTCATTCATTTATTCAATAAATATTTCCTGACCTCTTGCATTTACCAGGCATGCTCGTTATAAATTAATAACCAGGCCTGTAATCGGCGTACCTTTCCTTGCCCCAGAGACTGCAAAATAGCAGTTATTTTCAAAGCCATGTCTACACAGGGCAAGTGAATTAAAAAGCTGAACAAATATCTTGAAGGTCCTAGAGGTCAAAGACTTTGTTCTTTTCATCTTCTGTCCCTCACAGCATAACCCAATGGAGTACCTGAAGCATAGTGACTCAGTCCTCAATAAGAATTCTATAAATCGAGTTGAACTTGTAGAAACCTGTTTTGTCCTTATTTAGCTATTATTGACTTGAGTACCATAAATTACCTAGCTAATGGTATTAATTCTTCACTTTACTCTCAATGGAGAGACAAGGCCCTAGTAACCAAGAGTCACAAGCACTGATTCTACCACACTAGAATGGAAATGACCTGGAGAAGAAAAGAAATGCTCAGGGGCTAGAAATTGAGCCAAGTTAGAAGTTGTAACCATGCAGGGAACTTCCTTCCTCTTTTCCTTGGAGTGTTTGTCCGACCTCCTTATTCTCCGTCTAGACTTTCCCTCTGACAAATATAAAACCTAATCTCAATTTTTGTTAAAATCCAAATTTCTGGATTTTTAAAATCATAGATCATAAATTCTGAATTATTTGCATTTGCTTTAAAATGTACTTTTGAGCATATCGAAATCTAAAATCTCTCCTAAAAATATTCCATTTTGATTTCTTAAATAAATTATAGGCTCTCTAAAGGCAAGAATTCTCCCAGTTATCTTTTTATTCCCAGTGCTAAGGACGAGGGCTGACATGTGGTAAATTTGTCAAAAATATTGACTGAATAAATAACTTGAAGAAGATGGGATTCATTTTCACCTCCTATATGTAGACACATAAGCTTGCAAAATTTACTGTCCAGACCATGGGAGCACAGTAATTGACAAAAACACTACAAGAGGCACTCAGCCAATTAAACTCCACCCCACACCATAGTGATATGATACAGACCAATATGGGTATTTTAAGGAATAAAAAAAACTATTTAGTGTCCCATTCTAATGGCAACTGTGTTGGTCTGGTAGTTATCTCTGTGTCAGCAGATGTCTTTTGTGAAGTCCAAGTGTAAAATGTGATGCTTACAATAATTAATCTGATCAGCAACAGAAAGACATAAATTATAGATATTAGAGGCATTAAATTCTTTAATTTTTTTTTTGTTTTTCAATTACAGTTGACATTCAATATTATATTAGTTTCAGGTATATGGCATAGTGGTTAGACATTTATATAACTTACAAAGTGATCTCCCCAGTAAGTCTAGAAATCCCCCTGACACCATACATGGTTATTACAATATTATTGACTATCTTCCCTATGCTGTAATTTACATCCCGTGACCATTTTGAAACTACCAATTTGTACTCCTTAATATCATCACCTTTTTCACCCAGCCCTCTAACTCCCCTCCCATCTCTCAACCATCAGTTTGTTCACTGTGTCTATGAGTCTGTTTCTGTTTCGTTTGTTTATTTTGTTTTTTTTTTAGATTCCACATATAAGTGAAATCATATTATATTTATCTTTCTCTGTCTGACTTATTTCACTTAGCATGATAGCCTCTAGGTCCATCCATGTTGTCACAAATGGCAGTATTTCATCTTTTCTTATGGCTGAGTAATATTCCATTGTATATATGTACCACAGCTTCTTTAGCCAGTCGTCTATTGATAGACACTTAGGTTGCTTCCATATCTTGCCTTTTGTAAATAATGCTGCAATGAACATAGGGACACATATATCTTTTTAAATTAGTGTTTTGGATTTCTTCAGTTAAATACCCAGAAGTGGGACTGCTAGGTCATATGGTAGTTCTATTTTTAATTTTTTTGAGGAACCTCCATGCAGTTTTTCATATTGGCTATACCAATTTGAAATCCCACAAGCGTCCGCATCCTCACCAACACTTGCTCTTTATAGATTTTTTGATAATAGTCATTCTGACAGGTGCGTGGTGATATCTCATTGTTATTTTGATTTGCATTTCCTGATGATTAGCGATGTTGAGTATCTTTTCATATGTCTATTGGCCATCTGTATGTAGTCTTTGGAGAAATGTCTATTCAGGATTGTTTGTCTTTTTGGTGTTAAGTTGCATGAGTTCCTTACATATTTTGGATATTAACCCAATGATACATATTTTGGATGTATCATTGACAGATATTGTCTCCTATTCAGTTGGTTGCTTTTTGTTTTGTTGATGGTTTCCTTTATAGTACAAAACCTTTTTAGTTTTGTAGCCCCATTTGTTCATTTTTTTCTTTTGTTTCTCTTGTCGGAGGAGGAGACATATTCATAAAAATGTTACTCAGAACAATGTCAGAAAGTTTACTGCCTATGCTTCCTTCTAGGGTCTTATATTTAAATCTTTAATACATTTTGAGTTTATTCTTGTGTATGGTATAAGAAAGTGGTCTAGTTTTATTTTTTGTATATATCTGTCTAGTTTTCCCAATACCATTTATTGAAAAGACTGTCTTAATCCCATTGTATATTCTTGGCTCTTTTGTCATAGATTAAATGACTATATAGATGTCAGTTTATTTCTGGGCTTTCTAGTCTCTTCCGTTGATCTATATGTCTATTAGGCATTAATTTCTTGCAGAAACTTTTACAAACAGATTTATTGAAGTATGACTTACATACCAAAAATTCACTTGTTTTAAATGTAAAATTAAATGATTTTTAGTAAATTTTTTTTGGAGGAGAAGGCACTGATCTGCCAGTCTATTCCTTTGCAAGAAATACAGACCACAATAGATTCATTCTTTGAGGGAAATTTAAAAATGTGGGTTATATAGTCTCATTTGCATAATTCTAGACAGTGTGATAAAGAGAAATGCTTGATGATAGAACAGAAGATCCCGTCGATACCAACTAGTTAAGGATGAGATTAACATCATTGATCACTAGCTATTGTCAACTATGTGGTATTTAAACTGCATATACCATTTAATTTGAACCCTTCATTAGAATTGGATGAATAATGTTGGCAAAATGGTATAGACCAACACTCAGCTTGACACCACTCATTTGGTGTGATTTCATGTATTTGGTACATATGAGATAACCTGTATGTATGGAATTATATATCCAGTCTACTGGGGTAAACCTCTAGTTTGTTAGATTTGAGCAAAGGAAGTGTTTTGTCTTGGCAGAAATTAATACTTATTGATTAAACCAGTAGTTCTCAACTAGGGGCACTTTTGCCCCCAGGAGACATTTGACAACACCTAGAAACATTTTTTTTTTTTTATTGTCACAACTAGTTAGGAGGGATGCTACTAGCATCTGGTGAGTAGGTGTCAGGAATGCTGCTAAATACCCTACAAGGCACAGGACAGCCCATCATAACAATAAAGAATGAGCTGGTCCAACATGTAAATAGGGGCAAGATTGAGAAATGCTGAGATAACTGACAGGCAAACTCAGCTCTTGGTGCTTTCAGATTCAGTGTTTTCTCTTATAGGCTCATTTACAGAAAGATCTTGTTTCATTTCTTCATTTTTTAATTAAATCATTCAGTAAATACATATCTAGCATCTACTGTGTACCCAGTGTTGGAGATACAGCTGTGAACAAGCACCCCAGAGGGCACTGGAGGAATTGTTGGTTGTACAATGAGAAGGTACTACTGGCATCCCACGCCCAGAGGCTGGGTTGACAGCTGCCCCATGAAGAATCAGTCCACCTACATGCTGCAACACTCCCTGAGAACACTGAGTGTGACCAAGTTCCTGCCAAAGAGAGCTTCCACTTGTGTGAAAGATACAGACAACAGACAAATATTGCATGAATAGAGGAATGAAGAGAAGAGGGAATTTCTAGTAGTGGTAAATGCTCTAGAGAAAAAAGATCAGAAAAAAGGGAGGAACTAGCAAAGGCAGGGATGCATACTCATGTTCATAAATACGTGTGTTTGGGTGTGCAGCAGAGGTGATGCTTCTCCAGATTGGGGGTACAGAGACTCAGGAAGGGCTTCCCTAAGGTGGTGACATGAACAGAGCCCTGAAGGATGAGATACAGCCATTATGCAAAGATCTGTAGGAAGAGCATTCCAGGGAAAGGGAGTGGACTTTTCCAAGAATCCTGAACAAGATCCCTTGTACATGTGGTACTCATGTTCCAGATGAACACTCTGAGACACAAATGAGTCTCCCAGGTGTGGGGGGTGTTTAGTACAATCTAAAAGCAGGACTGGTGGGCAGGTGGTCAGATGATCCACTACCCAAGGGAGGCAGGGAATCCAAGGTAAATCTTTACTCAAAATGTGACCAATGAGGTGGGACTTTTTATATGTTTGGCATTTTTTTTTTAAAATTTGATAAATCAGTTCAATGCAGGGGCAAAAGGAGTTCTAAGCCAGCAGGACTGACAACAGTGACCTTTATAGAAATGGATTAGTGATGTAGCTACCGATTATGGTATATTTCAAGTCTGCAACAGATTTTGAGTTACAGTTAGCCACATAGAACAGCTGTTCTGCATACCACAGTAGCCAGTGACAAGGTCATGGTGAAGATTCCTGCTCCAGGAATAAAAATAGCCCAGAGTTTTGTGAAACTGGATTCTCTGTGCTAACTCTCCAAGACACTCACTTCCAAGAGTTACTATCCTTTTATAAACCTAAGTCAAAAGCCTCAACACATCCTCCACCAAAAAATCAGCAGCAGAATTTTAGGGTAACAGGTCCTCATACCTGGCTTGCATGTTCTATATCAGCAAGTCAAGATCCCTCTTTCTGAGATCGTGGCAAGATTTGAACATTAAAGCCTATGTGAACCAAGGATTTAGGAGTGAGCACAGGGCTGTTTCCCTGTTTTGCAGTGGCCCTGAGTTTTCACATTTGTAAAATGAGGTTGATGGGTGCTTTGGTTAGATTTCTAAAAGCCTGTTTTTAAGAGATGGATGTGTGTTTCATCATTAACCAATCATGGAATATTTATTATATTCAGATTCTTTATGGCTTTAGGGGGCCCCTCTGCTTCTTGTTGAGAGAAATAAAAGAATATATATATATATTTGAGCAGATAACCATTACTGGGCACTCAACTATAAGCACTAGCTAACTATATATATATATATATAAAGTGCTTGGTTAATGCTTATAGCAGTGCTTAAGCACTATGTATACATTTACACACATATACCTATACCTATACCTATACATATATATATATATGTATATATATATATATATATATATATATATATATATAGAGAGAGAGAGAGAGAGAGAGAGAGAGAGAAAATGCTTATAGTCGAATGCTCAATAATGGTTATCTGCTAAATTATTATTGCTTATTAGTGTTGTTATATTGTTAAGAATAACTGTGTTACATCTACCACTACTCAGTAGCCAATGCTTATTGCCATGTGCTGTTGTCTGTGAAAACTTGGAATTTCATTATAATATCTTGACATGCTTTATAGTAAAATTTTTGAAATTCGTTTTTATGTACCTATATCTTAAAACAGAGTTTGACAAACTGTAGCCCACAGGACCAACCAATAGATTGCCACCTCTTTTGTCTTTTTTATTTACAGTTTTCTTAAAATATATTCCATGTACTATAAGATTTACTTGTTTCAAGTATATAGTTCATTGGGTTTTAGTATATTGACAAAGTTATGTAAACAGGACCACAAACTAATTTTAGGGCAATCTCAACATCCCAAAAAGAACTCCACATACACACACACACTTTTTTTAATACCCCACTCCCTACCCCAGCCCCAGAAAACCAGTAATCTACTTTGTGTTTCTATGGATTTGCCTGTTCTGGACATTGCTGATTAATGGAATCACACAATATGTGGCCTTTTGTGATCAGCTTATCACTTAGCTAATGCGTTCAAGGTGCACCCATGTTGTAGCATGTGTCAATACTTTTTTCAATTGCCAAATGATATTTCCTTGTATGAATATACAATTTGTTTTTCCATCTATCAGTCGGTGGACATCTGGGGCATCCCACTTTTTAGCTGTTATTAATAATGTTCATATGAACATTTAAGTGCAAGTTTTTGTGTGGATATATGTTTTCATTTCTCTTGGGTCGAGACCTAAGAGTGGAATTGTTGGTTCATACGGTAACTCTGTGTTTGATATTTTGAGAACTGCCAAGCTGTTTTCTGAAATGGCTGCGCCATTTTACAATTCCATTAGCAACATATGATGGTTACAATTTTTTCACATCTTCCCCAACAATTGCTATTGTCTATCTTTTTAATTTTGGCCAACCTAGTGGATGTGAAGTGATTCGTATTTCCCTGATGGCTAATTATGCTGTCCATCTTTTCATAGGCTTTTGGCCACTTCCATATCTTCATTGGATAAATGTCTGTTCAGATCTTTTACTTGTATTTAAATTAGGTTAATTGTCTTTTTATTGTTGAGATATAAAAGTTTTTTATATAGTCTAGATATAACTACCTTATCAGATATCTACCAGCTGTCTTTGCAAACAATATTTTATTGAAATCAAGTCATGCCTGTATTGTCAATGGACACTTCCCATTGGATAGAGATTGTATGGACTACAAAGCCAAAAATATTTAGTACCTGGCCCTTTGCAGAAAAAAGTTTGCCAACCCCTGGTTTAGATGAAAATACATCACAGCCCATTAAATAAATAAATTAAATGTTGACTTGTTCATTCACTTCTTTCACTTTTCTATCTTATAGAAGTGAAATGAATATTTAAATCAGAGGCTCTATAAGTAGACGTTGAAGACAGAGCTTTATGTATCGGATGGTGTCCATCAGTTGTGCCTGATGTTTTTGTGTATGTGGTTAGACAGAAATCCCAATCAAAGATCCTAAGCTTTCTAAAAATACATGCTCTCATTGTCAGTCAGGATGGTGATTTACTTAATCTCTACTCTAGTTTATAAACCTCTGAACAGTATAATCAGCATAATGCTTGGGAGAATGTTGGAAATGCCCTCACATGCTTTGGTGGAAAACAGTTTCTGGGATTTTTTTTTTTTTTTTTAGACATGGTTTATGAGAGATTTGGAGATTTATTTACTCGCCTTTATCTAGGCAAATCTCCTCATGACCTTGTTGGGATTTTGATCTCAGTTAAGACTAGAATATATATGACTCACGCTAGTGAAGGGCCAGCAAAGGATAAATGAGCTGGCATGCATTTCCCCTCCCTGGGAAGGAGGAATGGGCATGATCAGAGTTTACAGCAGGAATATAAGCTTTGGCAGTGAGTCCCTGGACTTCCTTGCTCATTAAAAATGTTTTGTCCAGTTGGTGGTAGAAAACGAACAGTGCCGATCCAAGCCTTTTTATTCTCATAGCCCTCCAAAGTTTGCAGTCACCAAGAACCCCTGGGTTTTACTCTGAGCGAAAAGATCTACATGAAGTCAGGATTAGTGTCTGAATGTCATTCCTACTTCAAGGCCAAATT
>NW_011888976.1:3633883-3637542 GCF_000151845.1 Pteropus vampyrus | reverse complement strand
TTTTTAGACATGGTTTATGAGAGATTTGGAGATTTATTTACTCGCCTTTATCTAGGCAAATCTCCTCATGACCTTGTTGGGATTTTGATCTCAGTTAAGACTAGAATATATATATGACTCACGCTAGTGAAGGGCCAGCAAAGGATAAATGAGCTGGCATGCATTTCCCCTCCCTGGGAAGGAGGAATGGGCATGATCAGAGTTTACAGCAGGAATATAAGCTTTGGCAGTGAGTCCCTGGACTTCCTTGCTCATTAAAAATGTTTTGTCCAGTTGGTGGTAGAAAACGAACAGTGCCGATCCAAGCCTTTTTATTCTCATAGCCCTCCAAAGTTTGCAGTCACCAAGAACCCCTGGGTTTTACTCTGAGCGAAAAGATCTACATGAAGTCAGGATTAGTGTCTGAATGTCATTCCTACTTCAAGGCCAAATTATATTTGACCAGGCCCAGGCAGATGGGAGTGTACAATTGTTTTTGAAAACGAAAAGAAATTTCAAAATGAATATGTAGTGCATGGTCATTTTATATATGTTTACTTAACTATCCTTCTTCTACTATCTTCCAGATTTTTGCTGATATATTCAGGTTTTTAAGCTAAAATACTTTTGTTATGTTATTCTATTTGTATTATATATTTCTCATTCTTTCATACTGTACGCTCTTCCCACTTCCTGTCTCTCATTCTCTGGACCCCACTCCAATCAGGTTTCATCCACAGTGAAACATTTCTTATCACAGGTACCGCAGACTTCCACATTACTGATCCAAAATTGAACTTCGAATGTTTATTTTTTTTCTTGGTCTATCAGCAGCACTTGTCCATGTTGATCACGTTCTCCTTAAAGTATTTCTTTACTTGGTTGTTTGCCTACCTCGCTGCTTACCTCCCCTGTCTCCTTTGCTCATCTCCCTAATTATAAATACCATAGGGCCCCAGAGATCTCTGTGCCTCCTATATAGTCATTCATGGAATTTAAATGACAAGCCAGACCTCTCTCACTTGACCCTTCCCCAGCTACTCAACAGCTGCATGCCTTCTCAAACAGGCTTATCAAATACAATCGATTCCAAGTTTAAGTCCTGATTCCATTCACATCCTCCCGCTCCACTCTTCCTCTGCAGCCTCGCTCATCTGGATAAATTCTAGTTATCTAGTTATTCATAAGTTCGCAAACTTGGAATCATTTTTTAAATATTTGTGTGGGTAATATTGAATCTACTCAAAAGTAGACAGAAGCATACCAAGAAATTCCATGTATCTTCTTCAACCAATCCCAGGAGCTATTGACCGCATGGCCATTGTGTCCTTCACTCCGCAAAACGCTTCCACCACATTTGTACTATTTTAAATCAAATCTTGGTCATTAAATCATTTCATCCATAAATATTTCAGTGTACATCTTTAAATGATGTATTTTTGCATTTTAATGTAACTTCATTGTATTTTAATATAACAGCATTACCATACCTGAAAATAATAATTCCTAATTACCTATTACCTAGTCAGTGTTTAAATTCTTAGTTGTCTCAAAACATTCATTTTTATCGTTTTACTCTTTGTTTGAATCGGGGTCTTGAAGTCATTCTTGACTCTTCCCTTTTGCTCCACCCCACAACCAATCTATCTATAAATTCTGTTGGTTCTTTCTTCCAATTATGTGTAGGATCTGACCACTTCTCAACACCTCCAGTGCTACCCCATTGGCCCAGTTCCAATTATTCCAAAACTTAGCAGCTTAAAAGTACAAACATTTGCTATCACACAGTTTCTTTAGGTCAGGAGTCTGGGTGGTCAGTAAGCTGTGTCCTGTGGCTCAGGGTCTCTTATAAAGGCTGCAATCAAGGTGTTTGCCCAGGGTCTCTCATGAAGCTGCAGCGAAAGTGTTGTTGATGGCTGTGGTCTCATCTGAAGGCTCAAGAAGCAGAGGAAATTCTTCCACAATCATTTATGAGATCATCAACAGGATTCACCTCCTCCTGGATTATTGGACTTAGTTTTTAACTGGTTATTGGCCATAGGCCTCTCTTGCGTCTTTGCCATGTAGATGTTTCCATTGGGCAGTACACAATGTATTAGTTGACTTCATTAGAATGAGCAAGAGAGAGTAGGCAAGATAGAAGCCAGAGTTTTTTGTAATGTAGTCTTGGAAATGGTATCCTATCACTGTTTTTGTTAGGAGCAAGTCACTAGATCCATCCAACTCTCAGAGAGAGGAGATTGCGCAACAAAACAAAACAAAAATCTCATTTGAGAAACATTTCAAAAAGTCATTGAATATTAAAGCCGAAAAATAATTTTAAGATATCATAGTCCAACTTTCATTTAAAAAATAGAAACAGAGACACATATAGATGTTAACTCTCTTGCCCCAAAACATTTGTTAGCAACTCAGAGCACAAGAATTAAAGCCACAATCTTTTTTTTTTCCAGCTTTTCCGCCCTCCAATTCTGATATCAACAAAACTTAGCAAATCTTTAAATACGAATATCAAGATTGAAGAATCACAGATAATTCCAAGATTTTACGGCTAAATTACTGGGACAATAATAGATTCACTTTTAATACAAGTTTTTTATTTTCCTTTTGATAATAAAATACTTGTCAATAAAATGGGCCACTTAAAATATATTTATTAGTAGAGGCATTTTTCTCTCAAATACACTAGATGGTGTGTAAGTCAAGATAAACTAAGTTAGTCTGCAGCAACAAATACCCCCCAAATCTCAGCAGCTTAACACAACAAAACCTTTTCTCTTGCTTTTAAAAGTACAGGTGACTCTCAAGGGCAGCTGTCTTATACCTGCAGGTATTAACTCAACATTCCAGGCTCTTTATTCTAGCAATTAAATGTTTCTACCCAGAAATGACACAGGTCATTTCATTCATATTTCTTTGGCAAAAAAAAAAAAAAAGAAAAAAGAAAACAAAAGAAAGGAGAGGTGATTAATCAAGGGCATGAGTACCAGGAAGTGGGAATCATTGTCATCTTAAAAGCTTCCTGCCACAACCTATAAGGTACTATCTCATTTGACCCCTAGTTACCTTTTAACCTCAACTCCCTGTACTTCCGCCTTTGTCCACTCAACCACAGCCACACTGCCTTTGTTACTCTTCAAACATACTAAGCTTGTTCCTGTCTTAGGGCCTTTGCACCTGCTATGCCTTCTCTCTGGGACAATTTTCCTCCAGATATCTTCATAACTAGTTCCATTATTTCCTTCAGTTCTCCACTCAAATATTTTCTCAGAGAGGGCTCGCCTGATGATCATATATAAAATAGAAACTCTTTCTCTCCCATGTTCCCAGCACTCTATTCCATTTACACCTACTTTTTCACCACCTATTACATTTTTAATTTTTTGATCTTTTCCCTCTGCTTTATGCTAAGTTCCATGGGACATATACTTTATATTTCTTGTTCTCCCCTCTTCAACTCTTAAATGTAGAAAATTGCCTGTCATGCAGTAGGTGCTTAGAAATTTGTTAAATTATTCATTTTGCATTGTTTTGTAGACATAGTAGCAAAATCACTGAGATTTAACTTTGACTTTAACTGATTTAATGCTTATCACTGACACTTTAATGACATGACTTCCACATTTTTAAGTCCTTCTCCCTTCCTTTTCCTCTAGCTTTTTATAATTCATTCTCGATCA
>NW_011888976.1:3616065-3632998 GCF_000151845.1 Pteropus vampyrus | reverse complement strand
CATTTTTAATTTTTTGATCTTTTCCCTCTGCTTTATGCTAAGTTCCATGGGACATATACTTTATATTTCTTGTTCTCCCCTCTTCAACTCTTAAATGTAGAAAATTGCCTGTCATGCAGTAGGTGCTTAGAAATTTGTTAAATTATTCATTTTGCGTTGTTTTGTAGACATATTAGCAAAATCACTGAGATTTAACTTAACTTTAACTGATTTAATGCTTATCACTGGCACTTTAATGACATGACTTCCACATTTTTAAGTCCTTCTCCCTTCCTTTTCCTCTAGCTTTTTATAATTCATTCTCGATCAGTTAAAGTTTATCTTGAGTTATTTTCCTTCAAGAACAATGTGTAGATACCATGCTCTCTGAGCCGTTGCACGTCTGAAAATTGCAATCTCTATTTGGTTCCTTGTTAAGTTTTTTTTTTTATTTGTTTGTTTCTAGATTTCAGAATTCTTATTTTTGTTCTTTAATTTCAAAATTTTATCAGAATCCCTTTCTTTCATTTATTTGTTTTTCTCTGATTTATACTGATTGAGACATATATGCCACACAGTAACCTGGACTAACTTTTGATTTTTCTTTTTCTTTCTTTCTTTTTTTTTTTTTTTTTTTATTAAACTGTCTTGTATTAAGCCTTTCCTGATCTATATAACTTGAGTTTTTCTTTGGCTCAGGAAAATACCTTCGCAGATATTTTTTTTCTTCTGTTTGATAAGTTCCGATTTGTTTCTTGAGAAAACCAATTATCCATACATTAGTTTTTTACTCTTGCTTCTTTTCTGTATCATCTTCTATTGTTTTTATCTTTTTTTTTCCTTCTATATTCTGGGAGTGAGTATTTCATCTTATGTATTCTATATCACTGAATCAATATGCTGCAAGATTTGTTTTGTACCTCTGATGATGACGGCGGTATATTTTATTATCACTTATTTATCTATTCATATGTGCTTATTATTTGCTATTATTAGTGATTATTTTACTATTTAATATTATTTTATGATTATTTGCAATTATTTGCTTCTTCCTTCCCTGTAAGGGGATTGCATGTCCTTGCCCGCTGCCACGTCACTTGCAGTATCTTCCTATTGGAGCTATGTGCTTCTGTGCCTCCATTAACTCTGAACTTAGCCATATGACATGATTTTGCCAATCGAATGTGAGTAGGTATAATATATACCGATCTCAACCAGGAACTTTAAAAATTATATTGAGATATGTTATAAAATAGATCTTTCATGTGTCTTCTGCATCTTGAGGGCCATGTTGCCTCTCTCTCCTTTTTTCCCTAGGTATCTTTTATGGGGCTCTAAGTTAGGTATCTTTCTTAATTTTAATCATTGTTAAAATATGGGGTGTTTGCCAATGAATAGAGTAAATGGCTTCCCCTGGAGTGTCCCCTACTGTTGACTTTAGAGTACTCCTTGGAGACTAAGATGAAAGGCTAACTGTTATACACAGCCCCTAGACAAAGGTCTAGTGTCTGGATGTCTTCCGTTTAGTGCAGCACTGCAGGATTTGGTAAAGGATGACGCTGATGACACTCCTTGTGGCTTGGCAGTCCGACTACTTAACCCAGATAAATCAAAGTCATCTGTAGTTTTCATTCCTTGTAAGGAACGGTAGGTAAAAACTATAGCCCCTAGATTGTACATATCTTATTGTCCTCCCTTCCTTTTATCATCCTATGGTATACTGTATTATAGAGATTCTTCATCTCTAGTGGATGAAGACAGCAAGGCCTTAATGGCAGGTGTTTTAGGAGTTAAATGTCCTCAGATGCCTTACGTATAGGAGGGAATGGTTTCCCTCTGGTTTTTGAAGCCTACTGTCTCAGAAGAAGGAATAGCAGCATAAGAATGAGTAGTGTAGACTTTTACTCTTTACATTCCCACTCATCCGTCTAAAGGTCACATCCTTCCTATGGACAGTGAGCATTCCTCTTGGAGACTTGGATATCATTGACCATTATTTCTAACTTCTAGGATCCTCTGTGTACTCATGAGTATTTCAATGGGAAACACTACTTATTTGCCAGCACCTAATTTTTTCATTTTCTCAAATAGCTACAAGAGAGTACACCTGAGTTTCTTCCTCTCCCATCTAAAAACATTTTTTCTAGCATGGTCATGGGTAATAGAAAACCCCTCTTTCTCCCATTTTGCTTTGGCTTCTTCAGATGGCTTTTTGGAGGTTAGTGGGAACAGACTCTGGCAGTGACATACTGGTTGGTGGTTGGGTTTCTTTTCTCTACCATGTTTTAAGGTAAATGCTGGCAGGGCCAGGAAAGGATCCCAACTCTGACTTTTTCGAACTTGTCATATACCCTAAGGTGCTCAGGTTTTGGCCTTGGAAAGACCTGCATCCAAACTCTTTACTACCCACTTGCTACTGGTGTGACCTTGAACAAATAAACAAAACCCAATGATCCTGTTTCTTCATCTCTAACATGGCCCTAAAATGCCCACATGTTTCCGGTCAATCATGAGGCTTAGAGAAAATGAAAGTATTATGCTTAGAAAACAACTGACACAAAATTGGGTGCTCAATAAATATCGACGATGGGACTATGATTATCTTTATCCAAACAACATAATAATGTCATAAGCTTGACAAAATGAATGAAAGCATGGCAGGGCTGGACTGTACCACCCATGCTAACCCTGTGCTCATGCAAGTGCATTTATCAGGCCTGTAATTAATTATCTGTGTGACTTCGGGAAAGTTCCTTTCCTTTTCCATGCTTCTATCTCCCATTCATAAAACAAGGACAGGGAACTATATCAGGGTAGCTAATAGGTTTAATCTCATATGTCAATTCCAGTTGATCCATAGCAGGTACCTAGAAAACAGATTTAAAAGGATTCTGAGGCCTTGGTTGGGTTCAATAAATAAGTTAACTATCATCTGTCAGCAAGGTCTGAAACGAGTAGGGATGTTAGTCCACAGCTTTCCCAAAATTTGCCAAGCTTAGACTCCAGAAGACCGTCACAATTCCCAATCCTCTGGTTCTTTTTCTGGGTCTTCTCGATGGGCTTTTGTAACTGGGTGACATTCTATTCACCCAAACGAATATTCAGTGTCATCAGAGTGAAAAGTAGGTGTGGCTACTCCAGTCGAGTATCTGAAAGACTAGAGGATAATGAAGCTGTGTCTTGGAATGAGATGGGGGTTTCACTGAGACTTCCTTGCAATTTGAGCATAAAAATAAATAAAGCATTTTCATCAAAAGGGAAGAAAGGATAATTTTCTAAAGTTGTATATACATGTATATATATACACATATGTATACATATACACACACACATATATATACACATAATATACGTGTGTGTGTGTGTGTGTGTGTGTGTGTGTGTGTGTGTGTGTGTGTATCACAGCCTAATGATGCCGTGTGGGGTTGTAATATCATTTGCTGGTAGGTTTCTTTCTAATAGCATTTAGCAATGGACACCCTGGTGGGTTTGACCAAACTGGAAGCATTTATTTCCTGATCTGCAACAGAAAATTATGTTTCTAACTGTATAATTATATTAATGTGTGCTACAAATAAATTATTTTATAAACTGATTTAGCCACTTCCTTTGATATTTAGGACCTAAGACAAGAGTGTCTTATTTCTGGGGTAACTTGGTTAACTCAAATAATGAGATTTGATTTTCATAAACCTTTAGGAGGAAATAATGTAAGTGGCTTTTCAGCCTTTCATTTCTGGAAGACAAAATTAAGCACCTGGTTGTAATTGGCATTTTATCATCTTCCTACAGGTTCAGGGATATTTGCCTTAATGTTAAAAGCTTTTCAGGTAGAGATGTGACTTTGGGTCCCCTTTCTCCAGAGCCTCTATGGCAGGGTGCATTCTTCATACTCCCTCCTTAATGCTTCATTTCAGACAGCTACAGCATCCCTTGGGTCCTGCTCTTGTGAATCTGTGATCTCTGGCAAAGCAAAAATCACCAGTCTATAGTCATACCGTTCCACTAAATATGATGAAGAACTGTTAGATGGCTTTCTCAGAAACAGTCAACATTAAACGTGATTTTTGTTCACAGTGTACCCTCAGCTAGGCTCTATGATGGAAGGGCATTTTTATAGGGGAATCTATGAATATGACAGCAGCAATAAACAGCTGAAAGTAATCTATGAGGCGTTTGCAAATTACCCCTCATGAGCTGTAGCGGTTGTGAAAGATAATTTGTGGTTCTCACAGAATACCCTGCAAATTGGGTCTTTCATATGCGATGTTTTTTACAGTTAAAACATTTCATCTCTCATATTAACAAATGATAACTCTGCATTTGTTAATCTAAACAATTTGATTTATATTTTTCTGTGCCGAGAAGCTGTTGACATTTCAGGATAAGTAATTATTTTCATTGCCAAATGCTGCTTGTGGTGATTGTAGGCAAAAGATAGAAATCTGAATATATGTATGCACCATTTTAATCATTTCCCTTAAAGACTGCTTATAAAGCAGGAATCTGTTTGCCTGAATTATCATCTTTACTTAGATATCTAACAGGAAATGGGTATTGACGAGTGAGGGTGCTAACCACATTCTGGGTTTTCTGTGGTGTGTTCTCTCATGTAATTGGATGCTATCTCATGTAATCACTGTGGGCAGGGGGATGGGGTTGACCTGCAGTGTCACCAAACCTCTGGCAGAGCACTGTGCACTTGCATTCTTAAATCACAGCAGTGAGAGGAAGCACACGTATTGGCCTCAGTAGTTCTCAGCTTATGTAATATCTGTTCAAGTATCTCACGGGATGGTTGCCAGGATTACATGACGAATGCTCACGAGAACACCTCTCACTATGCCTAGGACATAGCGTGAGCTCTGGAAACATTTGGTGAAATGGGGATGACATATAAAAAGATCTTCTAAATTTCCTTTCTCATATTACTTTCCTGGCCGTGGGCTCACAGTCCACGGCAAGGAAAAGAAAGACTTTTTCACTATATCCTTAGGCCCGTTTGCTCAGCCTTGCCAAATGCAGTGGTGCAGGAATCAGAGCAGAAAGGAGGTGCCAGGACTGGGGATGGAGCTGATACAACAGCTGGCTTTCTCTGGAGTCTCTTTTTGATCTTAAAATCCATGCTAACGTTTCAATCTACTCTCATACATCCAGGTTTATTTTAATATTCAGAATAAATTAACAACAAAGTTTATACTTTTACCGCAGAAAAATCATTTAGCAAAATTGCTGCTCCAAAAAGATGGTCCCTCATTAGCTTCAGGGCGGGCGGGGGTGGGGAAGTCTTTCATATGCGATGTTTTTTACAGTTGTGAAACACGCGTGGGCAGGGGTAGATGGCCTCTGTGATGGTTAAGGGCACGCTGGTGTATGTCCTGCAGGGTAGGTTTTGGGAGGTTCATCAGTCTTTTCTCCTTGGCCTCTTTACAGTGTGGGGCAAGGCTCTGGCCACGTTAGTTTGGGAGACAGTACTCCCGCATGTATGGACCTCTCATTCACATTCCAGGTTAGGGAATGGACTACTGATTTAGGATTCAAACCCATTTTTACATGGCCTGCAGGAGTGAATGTAGAGCCAGGACCCTGAATGGCAAATGTGTTTTATCCTTTGAACCAACTTCAGTTGATGAGTTGTGGTTGCCTATAGTGCTGCCTTAAGAAGGCATCTGTGATGCATCCAGGCTCAGCTGGGAAGAGAGCTGGGCTTGATTACCAATGTCTTTCAAGGTTTCTGGAGAGACAGGTTGCCCTATATTTGCCATGCTCTGCTTTTGACTTGTCCTTAACATTTCTGTGTAAAGTCATTTCAGTACTAACAGGTGACTAAGTATGAGATGGGGCATCATGAGAGCAAGCAGGTAGATTCTACTTTAAGAAAACCTAGCATGAGAAAATGCCAATTTACAAAATGCATAAATCTGGAGCCAATTATTGTCACTACAGAAAGATTCCATGAAAAGTTCCTTTAAATAGTGAGCTCCCCTACTGCATTAAAATGATGATTCAATTTACAAAAATTCACTTTGCATGCAACTCTTCAGGACCGTGTCTGTGGAGTAAAGCAAGCCACGCCTGATTTTTTAAAACGACGGCCTAAATAATGTTCAGGATGGCTGCTGCCACATATCTCGAGTCTCTTGATAATTCCCACTCTCTTCAGACTTCCTTCTTACTTCCTATGCCAGAGTGTTGAGTAGACAATCTGGGTGGTGGTCAACAGCTGCTGGCTTCCACCCTGCCACGGCTGCATTTCATTAGTGGGTAAACTGATTGCTCCGAGTATGTTTATGTGTGGGTGTGGTCGTACAGTCTACGCACTCTGTGCACTGTGTATGTGGATACAGATACACATAAGCCATTATCTCGCTCTCAGCCCACCCTAAATTCGTTCCTGCTGTGAGAGTTATAAATGGAAGGTTCCAATCGCTTGGTGGATATGGCTTTTCAGTAATATGTGCCCTGAATTCTGGCTCCCCATCCTCTTTGTGTTTGTTTATGTGTTATTTACCCTTGCATCAAAAACCTTCCCCAGACCCTGGGCCTGAGTCCCATTATCCAGACATGGAACCCTCCTCTTCCTCTGTCTGTGGCCTAGAAAGCCCAAAATGGTTTTCTGATTTAGAAAATTAAATATAATCTGACTCTTGTGGCAAGCTACAAAATTCCCAACCAACAGACGCTCCTATTAAATATATAACATACACAACATCTAAAAGTATCACCGATCTAGCATGAACTTGAATTATAGAGGCATTCAGTGCCCCTTGGGTAAGATCACCAGCTTCTTCCCAGGCGCTTGAAATTGGGCAATTTTCCAATGGACCATAAAGCTCCCAGGAATGCTGACTGGCACACATATTTGAATTTCTGTTCTCTGTAAAAGCAACTTAATGCAGGGAAGAGTACCTTAAAGAGATGGTATCTCCCCTTTCTCTCTGTACTGCCTTCTCCCACATAGGATAATTCTAATAACTTCTCAAGCACAGAACACAAATATCATCTCTGTTTCATCTGTGGTATTTTAAAAATCTCAGCATAAATTTCTTCCCAGGGATTTTTTTTTTTACAAACTCATTTTTTTTTTCCCCCTGTTGGAAAAAGCAAAGTGAGGCAGTAAACAGTGAACACATCAACTCTACTCAGATACATTCTTCTGGCCTAAAGTGATTCTTTCTATTTGAGATGCAAGCTCTCAGGCTGGTGAGCTGTCAAATGCCTCTTTTCCTTCTGCCTTTGCAGACTCATTAGTTTGAACCAAAGGTCCTCCGTGCTGTTGGGCTGTAATAGCTGCGTAGGTGCAGCCATAGATGGCGGCCGCCAACATCAAGAGACACATAATCCCACACAAAACCCCAGTGATGATGACAGTGGCCACGGCATGACGCAGATTGGCCAGCCTGGGCTTGGGTTTGAGCTCACACTCCGAGTGGTCTCGCTCCCCAGTGCTGTAGCTCCCAGGAGGCCTTGGGTCAGCCTGGTGGGCAGAACCTGGCTGCTGCACCTGTGAGGGCTCCAGATCTAGAGATGGAAAAGGGCAGGGCTTATACAGCTCATGAGGGATTTTAAGGAGGTCCTGTCCCTTCCAAGTGTCCGGTGATGCACAGATGACACTGTCCACTATTCCCCCTTTAAAAAACAAAAGCAAAAGATGATAAGAATCTGCTACGACTAAATTCCAAAATCCTCAACCTGCAAAAAGTTAGGCAAATGGAATTTATAAAGCACCTTTTTTTTCCCTCCTGGAGTCAAAGAACTTAACAACCATATTTTATGATTTTAGGATTTCTAAATTGGCCAAATGCTAAAAATGCCACACACTAAATTGGCAATTATATATGGCCAAGGATTCATTAGAAGCTGGGTCACCTTTACCTTACAAATGCCAAGGGAAAAGCAGGGCAGAAGCTGACAAGAAGGGGCACTGGGGCTAACCCGAGGGCACTGTCGTTGAGGACATTCCTGCCACTCACATCCCCTAACGAGCCTCTCCAACAAAAAAATCTGTTGTACCAAATTCCCATTGGACTCTAAGTAAGTAAATACATAAAACAAACATCCTTTGCTGTGATGTTATGTGTTAATTACAAAGACCCTATGTGTCTAGCGGCACTTCAGCGATGCCAAATGGAGACATTGTGGTCTTCGTATTTCACGTATCTGAAGATTTGGCAGGAATGTTAGTTAAGTTCATGGGATTAAGTACAATTAACATGTCTCCTCAGGCCTTAAAACATTTAATACTTCCCAGTACCGAACTTTCCAATGGGTTATTAGACCCAGTTTTCATTCTCTCTAAGGCAATTGATTTCCTCAGGTATATAGACTATATGGAGGATTTTGGTGACTAGTAATTCTTTTCTAGAAAGAGCACTGGGCTAACATTCCATTCTGGCCAAATTTGACCACCAATTTACTATGTGACCTCAGGCAAATAAACTGTTTTGACTAAATTTTTTTTGCCATAAAAACGTATTTGTATCTAGCTTGATAGTTGGTAAAGCCCTGTTAAGTAAGTCTTCAGAATGGGTAATAAATCCGCTGTAATGGATAATTCTTGTCTAAGGTTATCCATAAGTGGACAAACAACACCCAAACCCAGTTCACCCCCTTGATCCCAGTTTTTCCCACTACGCTCACTGCCTGTCTCTACTTCCTCCTCTCTGGAGCATCCTGAGGTCAGCAGAGTTTACCAAGTAAACTCTGTGAAGCCTGTAAAGCCTGGCACCACTCTTACCCAAGTTAGGTTGGAGACTCTTTGTATACACTACAGGTGAATTACAAAATTATACCAGAAAGTCACGTGCAGGAGGTCATCACTTCCCAAGGTTATTAGAATTTTCTGTCGCATAGCACTTCAGAGTTTTGGGAATGCCTTCACATCTATTCCCTCTGAGCCTGATAAGCTGAGTGCTGCATGGCCCTGTTAGTAGATAAGGCCATTTTGCAGTGCAAGGGTTATGGTGGCCCAGTTCACATCGGGGTTAGTAGCTACGGCAAAGCTCAACCCACTCCAGTTGGATCACACTTGAAAATAGAATTCGATGTCACTTTGGAGTTGAGCAGTTATTCAGGTGGCGATTGAATTTCTCTCCTTCTTAAAGGCTTCTCGTTTCTAGATAAATAATGTTATTGTTAATCAAAAAGTAGAAAGTTATCTCCATGAATCATATTTGTAGATAAATTTAAACACCCTTTAATGACTCACTGGCCACTTTTGCCATACTGTGAAATGACATCAATGTGAAAAAAGCTTACACCAGCCCCTTGCACATTCCTCAACATTCCTTCTAATGCAGAGAACAGATAAGGTTGATCCTAGGCAGAGTTTTCCAAATAGACATTACTGACCTTTATAGATAAATTTCTCCAGCCAGAGTTTAAGACCAAGCAAGTGGCAGTTGCATTTCCAGAGGTTGTCCTTGAGAAGTAGTAGCTTCACACTGGGCATGGATTCTAGGAGTGCACGATCGAGCTGCTGAAGCTGGTTTTGTTGGACTGAAAACATGGTTAGGTTCTCCCAACGCTGACCCAGGGATGTGGGAAGGTGGTTTATGCTGTTTGATGACAAATCAAGCTCCCTCAGCTGTGGGAGGGAATGGAAAAGTCTGCTTTCCAGGGAATGCAGGGAGTTCTGGGTTAAGTTTAAGACTTGTAAGTGCTGAAGCCCATGGAAAGCTCCAGGGGCCAGATTTGAAAGGGAATTGTTACACAAGTTCAAGGTCGTGAGCTGTGGCACTGACCTAAATGCAAAAGCAGGAAGCTGGTGTATCTGGTTATCTTGTAAATGTAGTGTTAGAGTTTGAAGAGGCAAGTTGGAAGGGATTTCAGCCAGACCCTGCCGGCTGCAGTCTACAGAGTTTGAGGATGAGTGACAGCGGCACTTCTCTGGGCAGCCACACACCACCTGGAGCAGGAAAATCACACTTGAAAGCAGGAGCAGTTCACCTACAACAAACAGAAAAAAATTGAGATAGGAACCAGTTTGTAGCAACACCATTTGTTCCCCTTTGAATTCACATGTGATTCTGCGTCAGCCACCTTCCACAACCTGAAAGAGAGGTTCTTCCGTTCACCATACTTTCATAGAATTGGGCTGGACTGGGTATGTTCCCAAGCGTCAATAACTATTGCAAATTCTGTGGTAAATATTGACAGAGGCCTTAGAAAACATACTTCCTCGGTGGCTCAGAAATCAGAAGATGGAAGACTTAAGGATATCTAGAAAGATGAAAGAAATCTTTCTGAAGCACATGCCCTTTGTAAGGTGTAGTAGAATTTTCTGGGGCCAGAAGTATGGGAGAGTGATAGGGAATTCAGATATTCACATTTCTGAAAAGTATGCTCCAGGTCCGTGCTGTCCGATAGAACCGTCTGTGGTGAGGGAAATGTTCTTTACCTGCTGTCCAATATGGTAGCCATTAGCTACACTGGCTACTGAGCTCTGAATTGTGGCTAATACAGCCAAGGAACTAAATTTTTATTTGCATTTCATTTTAATTGATTTAAATATAAATGGCCACATGGTGCCAGTGGGTACCTTATTGGATAGGGCAGGTCTAAGGCATTCCTGTATATTGATGTTCAGCTGTGCAAGTGTAATAATTCATAAATGATGATTGACCCCTTTTTTATTCAGGAATTCTATAAAAGTACAGAAACACATTAAGAATAATCAACGCCCATGTTCCTATAACACAGTTCTGTCAGTCATTCATTAGTTGTCGTATTTCTTCCTTTTTTTCTTCTAACTCAAAGAAACAATGCTTTACTGATAGAGCTGAACTCCCTTAGATTAGCACTGAGGTTATGTTTTGTGACATGAATCCTCCTTGCCCCCACCATTGCTGATGTATCCCACTAGGCCTTTTAAAAATAACCTTAATAACAATAACAAAAGCAAATAAACATGCAGCATGTGTTTTGAGCCGGGCACTATTCTAACTGCTTTGTATATATTAATTAATTTAACACTCATTACCTTATAAATCTGGTTCTACTATTGTCCCCATTTTGAAGGTGAGGAATCTGAGGCACAGAGACTAGCTTCAAGAACGGCTTCAAATCACTTGCCCAAGGTCACACATATGATAAAGTAGTAGAGCCATGATTTGAACACAGGCAATCTGCTTCCAGTTTGTCAGCGTTCTTACTTGCTGTGCTTTACTTCCTGTCAAAGCCTTTCACACAGACACACAGACACACAGACACACAGACACACAGACACACACACACACACACACACACACACTACTGTTTTTTATAGTGGTTTTTAAAAACCTACAGAAATATAATCATCAGCATGCTTCATTCTGCAGTTTATTCACTCAAAACTGATCCATCCATATGGATACATGCAGAGCTAATTCATTACTATAGAATATTCCATGGTGAGACCATACCATTTATGATTTAGCCACTTCCTTACTGATGAACATTTGAGTTGTTGAAGTTTTTCTTCATTATAAATAATGCTACAAAGAGCATTTTTGCATAGCACTGTGTAGAAACATGGAAGAGGGTCTCTAGAATCAGTAGGTACCTCCTTGCAGGGTTCAGAGAGGATATTGAGTTTTCTTAGACACTGCTAGATCATCCTCCAGAGTAGCTAGATCACTCCCTGCTTTTTTCCAGAGATTTGAATTTCAAAATATGGCAAACATCTGTCAAGGACATTTTGTTAAATTGGTATAGAGGAATTCACAAGGCTACAGAATAATATTTAAAACTCAAGATAATTATCTACTCATAAAAATGATCTTGAAAGAAGATGTTTTGTTTGTTTGTTTGTTTGTTTTGGGCCTTAACTAGGGAAAACAAAATGTGGCTGTCAAATGCACTAGAGCCTGTTTCTTAATTTTCTCCTGATGTGAACAAGACATTAGGGTAAGAGGGAAGATGTCTGGAGGGCCTTCTGAAGCAAATTGTGCTCAGTTTAGTTTAGCTCAAGGGATGTAGAACATCACAGTTCCCTTTCTTCTTCCAAAATATAAAAGAGTAAAATCCATGTTTTCCTTTTTATAATTTTTCAAATAACCTAAATAATACTTTTCGAAGCTAAATGTCTTCCCATCAGAGATAGTCAGCACCCCACACTTTAGCTATGGGTCTCAAGCATTCATTAGTTGTAAGAAATTAAATCTTAAATGAAAATGTGTTTTCCACAGAATCTGCTAGTCTTTAATAAGAGCTTGTCTTCCTGAGGTTGTAGCCAGTTTGTTCATTCTTTTTTTCATCCAACTGTACCCTCCTCCAAAGAGGATGCTATATGAACTCCAACTTGAAGCATGGTGTTTTCTATGAAATGGCCCGTGACATGCCAACTTCATATCTGATCACGGCTAGGTACATTCATCCCTACACCCTTTCTCTGACCCAACATGGCTCAAACATAAATCTCTCCATTAGACACATTTTTTATATCTGTTTGGTCCTTTAAGAAACACAACTTGAAAATAGATTTCCCACAGACATCTTTTTGAGGGCATCTTATTCCTCTCTTAGGGAACTTTTCTAAGGCACAAGGGGATTTATCATGGCTCACCTGTCATGACTGAGTCTCCACAGGCTTCCCTGTTGAACCCGTAGCCCACCTTCATTAATTTGCAGATCAGCAAACTGATTCAGCAAAATCAGAATCCAGCTTTTCATTCACTTCTTTTGAATCCTGCTTATGCTTTTCTTCAATGCAGAAAACAGTTGTGGCTTTCAGGAGACCACTTATTTAAGCCATCCTTCCCCTGTCTCCATCTGGCTGGGATTGTTTTCCATTAGAGGATCTTTTGATTGTGCCCCTCTTCTTTCTTAAAGTGTCGACCTCCCCAAGATCATCCCTGCCTTTCCCATTCAGACGACGAGCCACAGAAAGAATGTTTGTCAAACCTCGGTGAACAGCTGTAGCATTCAAACATGACCCCAATGGCTCAGCCTTTTTGATTATTTAATCTGCTTGAAGTCCAAGGCACCAAAATAAAACTGCCTTCTTAATCCGGTCGTGGCTTCTGAATTCTGTTGACTTATTAACCATGCTGTGTCAACCCTTGTCAGGTTGGGGGATGCTCACCATGGATCCTTGATCTCGGGGTCTAGCAACAGAGCCAGCAGAGTGTGTAATATGAGGACAAATTGGCCTGCTGGAGGCTGACACAGTTTCACAGTGCACATGTTTGGTCATCGAAGGGTTATTCAGCCAACATTCGCGAGGATTAGCTGTGTTGACAGGGTCTTGATGCCCTGAAATTCATAGCCATGGTTTCCTTTAGCGGACATCACAGTCTCTTCTCCCTGGTGCCACAGACATTTCTCAGCTGCTCCTTTGCTTGCTCCCCATCTCCTCTCCCCACCCCCTTTTGAATTGACCTTTCTGTTTATGTGACTTTGGAAATTCTTCACAATCTTTCATCATTTCCCTGATTTTTCACATATAAAACAATAAAGCCGCTCCTGCAAGCATCAGGCTTCAATGAACTGTGACTTTGCTAATTGACTTTGCTTAGCTTTAAATGTGCCATTTGTTGAGGCAGGGTTTTAATGCTTAAAGCCGCCCTTCGGCACACCCAAATGCTCCGCTTGCCCACCATGACTACGTGTAAGGGTAAAAAACTGTGCTTTTCTTGAGGTGGCATGAAGTGGACTCTCTGGCCCCAGATATAATAGAGCAGCTGAGTGTGGGATTTGGAATCACGTGAATGTGGATTTGAATGTGGCTTTACCATTCACCCTTCTGTGTCTCTGGGCAAGTGACTTGCCCACTGGGAACCTCGTGGCCTCCTCTCTAACATGGGGATAACAGCACTCCTTGCTTCACAAGATTGTTCCTAGGATTAAATAATACATGTCCTTGCCTAGAGCACCTTAATAAATGTGCACAATTATCCATGAGAATGTCTCCTAGGACTTTCATGCTGCTAGCTTTCAAAGGGCAACCTTGACTTGACAGGTGGAGGGAGATCCTGACAAAAGACCAGGAAGCCTGGCCCCTCAGATCTCAAGAGAATGAAGATGAAAAATCAGATTGTGATTATCCTTAATACACTGCTCTTGGGGATCCCTCTTCTCCTTTGGCCAAGTGAGAACCCAGTATACTCATCCCTTTCGGGAAAAATCTGCTTACTCAGCCTGCCATCTTTTGTCCTCTCTCCAGTATTCTTTGAGCATGAGAGCTGCAGTGGGGAAAAGTCAGATGTCGGTGACAGAGAGCCATTTGAATCTTAATAAGGGCTAAATGGTTCCATCTTTCCTTCCTTCCTGCCTTCCCGCCATCCTGTTTCCAGTGCAGAGAGTTTAATAATAATCATTCCTCGATGATACATGACTATCAATGGCCCATATGCAGCCTTCAGTCATTAATTTGTCATAATAAAACAAATATCTGTGAACCTAAAGCTCACTCTAAGGACTAGAAGGTTACCAATAACTCATATTCACTTGTATGACTGTTCTTCCCAGTGATCAGCAAACGTTTTTTTGTAAAGAGTCAGATAGTAAATATTTTAGACATTGAGGGCTAAATGGTCTCTGATGCACCTACTCAACTCTGATGTAGCACGAAACCAGCCATAGCCAATCCATAAAAACAGGGGCGTGTCTGTGCTCCAATAAAACTATATTTATATAAACAGGTGGAGGACCGGATCAACCCACAGGCCATAGTTTGCAAACCCTGCTCTAGCCCATTCTGTAGCCACTGCTGTCGCTGCTCTATCACCATCACCTGTCACCCACCCCCAAATTCCACCACCCAGCTGGACATATCCACCATACTGTCTCTGCGTCAGTAAAATGAGGAGTGGTGGGTAGGATGATCTTGAAGGCCTTCTTATGTATAAAACCTATCATTCCGGTCAGAACACCTGAGTGGACTTGAAAGGCCCTGTATTCACAGACTTCAGGGGGAAGTTAGACAAAGAATTTGTAGCAGAGCTATTTAAGCTGTGTCCATGCAGAGCCCGGTGTGGTCCCTGCAGGGTCCACATCTTGTGGACTCAGAAGCCTGAAAAAGATGAATACATTAACAGCACAGCTGGTGTAGGAGGCCAGGACACCTGCAAAGAAACTGCAGCCAACCAGAGTACTTTAATAAATGTTCACAGTTATCCATGAGAATGTCCATGAAACTGCAGTTAAGGCCAGGCTGGGTGGCAAAGAAGCAGCATACATTCATGCTGCTTACACTCTAAAGCTGTGTGGTCTTAGGCAAACTTCAGAATCTCTCTGAGCCTCAGCTACCTCGTCTATAAAATGCAGATAGTAGCTACCTCAGGAGGGATACAGGAGGGATCAGTGTTAAGTGCACAGCACAGGTCTGGGAGAGACCTGTAAAGCAAATGATCAAAAGTGGCCTTTCCTATAGTTTTAGCAGTGGTTATTCTTAGACCTCAAAGAGTCTGGACTGGCTGCTCCTGCCTAAGATGTGAATACCCTTGGAAGAGGCAAAGAACATTCCCAGCGATGAGTTCTCGGGAGCAATGGGTTCTTTGGTTCTCTTTTGCTTTTGCTGACTCTAAATGGTGATTCAAAGGTAGGCAGCGCACACTTGGACTTTGCATGTGGAGGTTGGAAGGCTGAATGATTTATTCTGTCTGACCTCAGTCCAGAGAACAAAGGGAGGGTGCGTGATCTACATGCTAATCTCTCCCTGCAGTGCCTTCTCTCCCTCCCTCCTGTGATGAACCAGATCCCAGAAGTGGCAAGTCAACTCTGCATGCAAAACAGTAACCAAGGAGAGATTCTGAATGTCAGATCAGGCCAAGCTGCTCCCTAGAGAGGAACACTCCACTGTGAGGTGCTCCTGATACCAAGGCCTAGTCAAGAGTACAGAGTATTTCCCACACAGAAACTTGCTTCAGACACACCCTCAGAGTCTGTGGTGACTGTCACACTCAGATTTCAAGAATTTCCTAGTTTCTGTCTATTTCCTGTATACCTTTGTCCATGGTAAGTCAGAATGTTTCCTAATATAAATTAGTCTATTTAACATTTCACCTCACTCCAACAAAAAAAACAATTAATTATTAACTCCTAAAATTGATGATGTCTTCAAATCTGGCAAATATATGATAGCTTTTTCTCATAGGTAATGCTATACAACTATTTTAAAAGAATATGTTAGAGTTAAATTTATTCACAGGGAGGATACTCGTAATAAGGTTAAATAAAGCAATTTGAATAGGAATGCACATTGTACAATCCCATTTATATTGCAAAAAAAAAAGAAAAGTCAGTGGTGGAGGGATTAACCCTGAAAATATGTATTGGTTTGTCTGAAGACGAAATACCCTGATTACCCAAGGGGCAGGGATAATTTAAGAAGAAGAAAGGAAAATTAAATTTTTCTGTTTATAACTCTGTGTATTTAATTTGCTACAACCAACATGTATTACATCTATAGTTTTAAAAATACAAAGGAAAAGAACTGACTTTTGTTAAGTAGCAAGTAGAGGTATACTTTATTTGTTGGGATATTCGAGATGGCTTATTTTCTAGTGACTAGCTATATTGTATGTGCAAATACAGCATTCCTAGAGTTCACATCCTCTTATCCTTCAGGATTAGCCACAAAGGTGACATCTGTCTTTCTCTGCCAAATGACCTGCACAAGTGACCAAACCACATAATGCATACAAGCATTTCTCCCAGTTTTAATGTCTGCTTTGGTAAAATCATGGCAAAGTGCTTCCCCATCCCTGCCAGTGGGCCCCCATCCAAAGCAGGTGCTATGGTGATCTGATGCAAGGGAGGCAGCCAGACTGAGTGACAGCTGCAGCCCAAGATAGTAGGAAGGGGGGGCCTTTAGTACTACACATCCACTCAGAAATTTCATTTGATTATGGAAGAGATATGACATTTGGAAAATATTTCCCTAGGAATTGCAGATGACAAAATGGCACCCAGGTATAAAATTTATACAGAGCTATTTAAAAAGCCTCAGTATTATTTCCTTCCCTCTTTCTTT
>NW_011888976.1:3607227-3613641 GCF_000151845.1 Pteropus vampyrus | reverse complement strand
TGACTTTGAATAAGTTACTTAACCTCTCTGATCTTCAATTTAATCATCTATACAAAGGAACCCTGGCAAAACAGGCAGATTTGCAAGGAGGGTTAAATAATATTTTTATGTAAAATCTTAGCAAAAATGCCTCTGCACATTGCAATATACATTAGCGAGTATCCCCTATTATTGTGTTTGTATGATATGTATCAACTAGGCACTTAGCCTGTATCTGTATGCACTAATCTGTTTGGAACAAAAACCTGTGAGTTATTTGCAAAGGAGCATTTTGCTGGTGTGGCAGAGTTTACCATCTTTTTGGATTATAAAGCTTGTCTGTGAATGTGTATTTGCCTAGAATCAGCTGCAATCTAAGTGAATTTATGCTCTACATATCTCTGCTTGTCATCAAAATAATTCCACAAACAAAAGAAAGTTGGCCGTTGGTGTCATGTGACTGCAGCCTTCATGTGGGACTTTTGTTAGCAAAATAAAGGTCCTGCATTGACTTTGATGCAGCCGCTAAACCAGTTTATAATGAACAACTTCCCATTTTGGTCTAGTAGTAATGTTCTCATCCTTTCATTTAATCCAAGTATCCCATATTGGGCCACCTACTATGCTTGCGCTGTTTTTTTTTAAAGGTTTACCTACCGATCTTTCCTCTAGTCAGTCCCTCGTTGGTAGGGGCCCTGTTCCCCATCCTTGCATAATTAGCAAAAACATGTAGTCATCTCCCTAGGGCTGTTTAACTTTCATCATGAAGCATGACTATCAGAGTTTCAAGGTTGATAGGAGTGGAAACATTTGTGTTCAACAAGCAAGCTCCTTCATGTGTTGTCAACATTTCATTTGTGATTCTAATGAGGGCCGAGGAGAAAATAAACTTGGTGTACAGCTCTCCACTGCTACAGCTGATGTTTATAAGTCCATGGCCCCGAGTTGCTCTTAGCATGAAGACATTTGGAAATGCAGCTGTGAGCTGCTGCTGTGTGTGATGAAGAGCTAAGATGGTGAAATCTACTGAGACATTCCTGAGAATGGCAATGTAGGTGTTTACTTCTTAGGGACTGGCATTTCTCTACTCATTGGTGTTTCAAATCTCTCCTGAAGGTGAAAACACCCTTATATAAAAATATAAGAGTATATTAGAGGCACTCTCATTCTCAACCCCTGTTTCATCTCATCTCTGAAAGTGTGTCATGGATTTCATTCACTGTTATTTCTTTATGAAGAAGGTATCTCTTGGGTGTTCCTTAACTGTTAAGCTCTATGTTTGGGGATATTATAAGCATGAAAATAAGACACAGCAAAATAGGTGTACCCACAATCCAAAGGGCCCCTACAGTCTAGCAAGGAGACCGGCATTCATGATGCAACCACACAAATATAAGAAAAACCGCGGCTGTGAAAAGTGCTAGGAAGTGGAGGTACATGGTACCATAAGAGAATACAATTAGGGAATCTGATTTGGGATATTGGGGCAGCCATCCCTATGGATTTTTTTATAACCAGTTTGCAATGGAAGGATGGGCTAGAGTTTACTGTAGGGAGGGGAAGGGACAAGGACCATTTCAGGTAAAGACATGGCTTATATAACTCTCAAAGGCCAGTGAGATGGCAGTGTACCCTGGGAGCTACTGGGAGCCCAATGTGGCTATAACACAGAAGGTGACGAAAGAGGTCGGGTGAGAAGATGCTAGAGAAGAGGTGAAGAAACTGGTTGTTGACCACACCCACCCATCCCCAGTATCCACTATAACTGTATTATTAATATTAGAAAGAGCTATCTCTTTTTCTACCCCCACCCTCCACACACACACCTCTGCAAACATGCAGCTGTCTGTTGTTGGGGTCAGATTTAGAGTGCTGCAGTATGCAGTATGCCCTGTAATATACCTTGGGAGGTGCTGGCACTTCAAGGCAGTATCCTGTGGCAGCTCCAGCATCTTACCAAAGCTAGGGAGATACATCTCGCTGTCCTCTATACAGATGTAGAGAGGATGGCAATTTGGCAAGCGTTACGGAATCTCAGTACACGTTTATCAAATCCTGAGCTTTTACTTACAGTTTGTGGTTATGAGCAAATCCATTCCACACCTGCCTGAGGAGTGGCAGAGTGGAGTCGTCATCCTCTCCACACAGGTACATGAATCAAGTGCAGTCGAGGACGAGCCAGCCCTTCTGGTGCTTGGAGGCTAGGTTGATGGGACAGAACTTTCTCTCCTGAGCGTTCATGTATATGTTAGTGTGGATATGATACCCAGCAGACAAGGGATGGCAAAGCTTATGTGCCACAGTTTCATGCTTTGTGGGCCCAAACGGCCCTACCAGTGGCCCCATGGTCCCCAGCATGGCCTCGAAATCCTTGCCAGCTCAGTGTTTGAGGCAGACAACAGCAGACAACTGGTGGCATCATGCTGACATAATCCTTGTTGCTGTTCCTGAAGTAAATCCTTGTTACCTGCAAATCTGAGTTGTAAGTCTGGAATACAAGTGTCATTTTGCTGAGGGAAGAATTTGGATCATGCATTAGGAAGCTACTGACCCAGCTCCACCTACCCACCCACCCCCACCGCCACATCCCCACTTCTCCATCTTGATGTAAACTTGGTGTTTTCTCCTTGTCCTCGTGAGTATGGTAATTTTCCTATGGTGATAAGTTAATTCTTTAGTTTTTAAAATGGCCTTCAAAAATGAGAAAATTTCAGGGCATGTTGAAAAAGGAGTTAGATTGTGGTCTGTGCATTTGCACAGGAAATCCATGGTTTGCACTAGAAATATGATTCCAGAAAAGTCAGAGGATGGTGCAGGCATTTCATATTTCTGACTTGGGCACAGGGGTGATCCCCAGATAGAGCTCTCTGTGATTGCCAAGGGTTTGCTGGAAGCGATGGGTCAGCCATGAGCTTCATGTTGGTTAGCTCACTGAAACTTTCCCTGCTCAGCATGTCCACTGGCTTAAGAAACTGAAGTGCCCAATCCAAAAGTCAATCTGAAAGGATAACAAATGTTGGACAACAAACTGAGACCAAGAAGAAACTGGGAATCTAGTTCCCTATTTATTTCTCCATGCTTCCTTATAACATTTGGGAAAACTTGGCAGTTAAGTAGCAGCTTATTTTTTGTTTAGCTCTTCTGTATAGAAATCTGATTTAGAAGTCTCTAAATTCTCTGGGCAGAATCAAAACATCTAAAACTCATAGAACACTAGAAAATCTAAGACACGGGGTGCTTTACCTGAAGACAATCATGAATTCTTCTGTCATTCCAGGAGTAGAATTACTGTTTTATATCTCACTGAAGAAAAAACTGAGTCTTGGTGAGAATGAGTCACTTGCCACAGATCGGTTTGTAAGGAGTAGAGCTAGGACTTGAACTCACATCCATCTGATTTCAAAGCCTTTTACCTCCAGCATTTTTTGTCTCATCTCATTCTTCCCAACCCCTTCCCCTTCATCAGGGGAAAAGCAGAATAAGGGTCCTAAAAGAGACTTAGCCCAGACAAAACAGACTTGGTGGAAATGGTACTTTAACCACTCCCCAAACCCCCGCCCCATGACTTCTGCCCTTGTAGGTCGTTGCCCATTGCTTTTTCAGGCCAAGGGCCACCTAGAGAAGAGGAGAGCCTGCTGCCTGTCTGCAGCGGCTACAGGTTGAGAAAAGGGTTCTGGGGCTGGAGGTGAGGAAAGCAGGGTACTTTGTGCATGAGTTAGCACTAATCTGGTCCATCCCCAGAACGGCACTATCAGTCAGATCTCGGACATATTTGTCATGGCTGCTCCCCTGTTGAGAAGCTGCCCCTGCAGGCCCACCCTCTCTTCATGGCTGGGCAGGAAGGGGAGAACTCTCTTTGATCTTTAGACCGGTAGCAGGAGAAGCATGGCATTTCATGGACCTGTTCCTTCCCCTCCGCCCAGTTGAGTGTTTGGACAGCCACAGGAACAAAGTCCCTTGGCTATGCTTACTTTAGAACCTCTAGACTCAAGACAGAGCATGTCCTGGAAGAAAGAAGTGGAATGGCTGCCCGCTTCACACTGAAGGATCTAGGTCATAATACAGAGGAGGGGATGCCAAACTCATCTGTACAGATAAGTAGTTCAAAAAGAGGATAGGAGAGAGAGAGGATGGAGCTAAACTGATGGCCAGCCCACTGGACAGCTGGACTCCTGTGGTCAGGAAAGAACCACTCACTCACCATGTTGGTTTCTAGTCTCTGTCCACAACTGCATGCCCCAGATAACAGACATTGGCCTAGAAACAGACCAGCTAAGTTTTGAAATATATCCACAGTTTAAAAAAAGTAAGACAGGTAGCTCGTGGGAGACTGTTTTCTACTTATCCTTCCTCAGAAAGGAAAATTTTTGAGTCAAATAATTTTGAATAGGGAATGTATGACTTTTAAAATATATATTTGACTTCCCTGTAGTATAGTATACTTTGATGTATTAAAATACAGCTCACCCCACTCAAATTACTGCCTTGGTGCCTAATACTGTAAAATTAAACTATTCCTCGCTGATATTTTATTAAGCTCCACCAGCATTTCAGACGCAGACATCTCATAGAGCTTCAGGCCATATGTTTTATATGCTGTCAGGGTGAACTCTGACTTCAGTCGGTAAAGCCCCCTCCCCACTTTTTTTAAAGTGCAGCATTTTCAAAAACTTTGCTACAGGCTGCTCCCAAATTGAGGACTGTTGGAAGTAAATATCTCTGGTCATGTGGGTACGAATGCAAAACAAAGTCGTCTAATGAAAAGAATGAAAAACAAGAATGTTTCTTGGATATCATTTTTGCATTTACACTGTGCAAAAATTTTTCACCACTTTTGGGGGGTCATTTTTGGGGGTGGAGTATTTTTGAAACCCATATGCAAAAAAAGGATATGTATTTATGCACAATGAGTTCAGTTCTCTAGCAGGGAGTCAAAGGTACCTGTGTGTTTGCATTTTAAGAAATAAATGGATGTAGCCATAAATGCCGATCCTCTTAACAAGACTAACTTCGTCATTTAATAAGGGAGATTATTTCATAAATTTAAAACCAGTTAACACGTTTAAAACTTGATAAGACGAGACAATCCTGGTACGTTTCCTGTTCTCCAGTGATTAAAGCAAATCGAACGCTGGGCTAGGGGAGGTTTTCCATGGTACAAGTAATGCTGTGAATGTTTCTCCTGGTAATGCAATTAGGAAATATTGGCCCCAGCTAATGTAATTTAAACAAAACATGTTGTCCTCGTCAAACTTGTTCAAGTTGTTAAACAGGCAAAGCCTTGTCCAAAAAGTTAAAAAACAGGGGCATATAGTGTTTCCATGGAAACTCTGTTAAAATACTGATTTGTGGATATGATCATAATCAGCCCCATAATCTAATATGACTGAATTAAATGAAAAAGAATCTCAGTTATGAAGTAAGCCCCCTGTGTAAGAGTATTCTTACACATGCAGAAAACATATGGATTCTGACACTATTTTCAAACTACTTATTGGCGCAGGCATAGAGCTTTAATACTCCGGTTTTGTCTGTCAGTTTTTCCCCCCTCCATTCATTGTTCATCGCTTTCATAATGCTGGGATTATGTGGGTGAGCAATAAATAAAGTCTTGATGACATTTGGAGTTTTCAGTATGTATCATTGCTCCCCAAACATACCCCATATATTGCTTTCATTGTCTCTTGTGACAAGAGGAGATAACTCATAAGGTTTAACGATTTGTGGGACATTACAAGATTAAGTTTTATTAAGATAATAATTTCTTTTCTGCTAATGTGATCTTGGTAGAATTCTAACTGTGGTAGTTTCAAATGGATGCCTTTGACCTCTAGAGGAAAGGGCACTAATCCAGGAGCTGGGGTGAGTGTCCCTGGAACCCTGGGCAGAGACTTCAAGGACTTTCACTGACCTCCTAACTGCACAGTTCTGTGGGTCAGTTTGCACCTGTCTAGGCTGCAAACTGAAAAATTGGAACTACTCACCATGGGATAAACTTCAGCCTGGTGGAATGTCAAAGGCACCTGTCTTTCAGCAAACTTACTTGATTTATTTGGAATTCTGTTCCATTGTGAGATCATAGGTGGCATTTGTGGGATCAGTTTCCGTATTGCAAAAACATGTCCTCAGTCATATATGAACGTCAGATGGGTTTACTGTGTGATTGTTAACAAGAACCTGACATGACAATCATTGATGTCTTAGCCATGGCATCCAAGAGCATCTATAGAAAGACTTCTGTGACAGTGCAGTGACACACTAATGCACCCCTACACAAGTGTGTCAGCACATCTCATACCTCTGTGGTCCCCTGTTGTGTGGAACAGGGTCCTAAGGTCACAGCATGTCTGAGACTCACCTTTCAGGTGGAGAAATGCTAAGTAGAGTCAGACAGAGCTCAAAGATTCAGACCCTGACCCAAGGAGCAGGAACTGA
>NW_011888976.1:3588715-3607177 GCF_000151845.1 Pteropus vampyrus | reverse complement strand
AGATAACTCATAAGGTTTAACGATTTGTGGGACATTACAAGATTAAGTTTTATTAAGATAATAATTTCTTTTCTGCTAATGTGATCTTGGTAGAATTCTAACTGTGGTAGTTTCAAATGGATGCCTTTGACCTCTAGAGGAAAGGGCACTAATCCAGGAGCTGGGGTGAGTGTCCCTGGAACCCTGGGCAGAGACTTCAAGGACTTTCACTGACCTCCTAACTGCACAGTTCTGTGGGTCAGTTTGCACCTGTCTAGGCTGCAAACTGAAAAATTGGAACTACTCACCATGGGATAAACTTCAGCCTGGTGGAATGTCAAAGGCACCTGTCTTTCAGCAAACTTACTTGATTTATTTGGAATTCTCTTCCATTGTGAGATCATAGGTGGCATTTGTGGGATCAGTTTCCGTATTGCAAAAACATGTCCTCAGTCATATATGAACGTCAGATGGGTTTACTGTGTGATTGTTAACAAGAACCTGACATGACAATCATTGATGTCTTAGCCATGGAATCCAAGAGCATCTATAGAAAGACTTCTGTGACAGTGCAGTGACACACTAATGCACCCCTACACAAGTGTGTCAGCACATCTCATACCTCTGTGGTCCCCTGTTGTGTGGAACAGGGTCCTAAGGTCACAGCATGTCTGAGACTCACCTTTCAGGTGGAGAAATGCTAAGTAGAGTCAGACAGAGCTCAAAGATTCAGACCCTGACCTAAAGAGCAGGAACTGACTCCTCCCTAAGTTTTCCCATCCACCTCCCAGAGCAGCTGCACCTTCCAGGTGTGCACACTTTCTGATTTGGGCACAGAGAGAAATAGGCAAGGTGAGAGGTGGGTTCAGGCCAGAGTCTGATGCCGGGAGCTCGAATCTGCTGATTACCTGCTCCTATCAATGCTTCACTTTCTATTTCTAACTAATTTGTTTTTTTAACAAAGTTATAGAACAGATATATTAACATGGTTTTCAAAAATTAGATAGTACTTTAAAAGCCTACAAAGATAAAAAGCAGGCCCCTACCCAGCACTCCCCCTCCACTATCAAACCCTGGTCCCACTTCCTGTAGACAACAGCTTCTGCCATTCTTAGCATCTCTATTTCTCATTAACGAATTGAGATCACTGGGTTTTATTTATTTTTAGACATTACTTATTTACTTCTTTTAATAAGTGGGTGCTTTGTACTTTTTATACCAGCCCTTCTAGCCCTCTCTCTATTTTACCAATACAGCTGTGTATCGATTTCAGTTTTTGAATAATTAGACAGTGATTTTATTATTAGAACCATCTATATCTATTCCCTACTATGTTAAATGGAGTGCTATTGTGCGTTTCCTTTTTTTTTATGACATTTTTCCCTGGGCTGAAAAATCCCCTGTCTTTTTATTTGCTTAGTTTTCCTTCTGCTCATCACTATTTTTTTCCCATGTTTTTCATCAGATATCTCAAATGCCCAGTGTTAACTATTTTCTAAATATTCAGTGTTTCTGCCTATTTCATCATTCTTTGGAGAGACCCTGCTCTATGCACCCTCTGTCATCCTGTTGCATCCGGATAATTGCTCTCCAGGCAGGCTGGTCAGCTGGACTCCTAAGACTTCCCTTCATCCCCCCCCCGCCCCCATTCCTCTGTTGTAGCCCTCTCTCCCCTAGACCCTGTCTTCCTTTTTCCTGAATTAATCCCTCATTTCGCTCACAATCATTCTCCATTGTTTTTTGTTTTTTTTTTTAAGAAAAGAAGATAAAATTTCTTCAGTCCTTGTAGCTCTGAGAATGTCTTAATTCACTCCTACACATGCTAATCATTTGGCTGGGTATAGGATTCTGGGCTGGAGAACACTGACCTTTAGAACTGTGAAGGCATTGCTTGATTTTCTTTTGAATTTCAGTGTTTTTGTTAAAAAGTCTGATACCTTTCTAATTCCAGACCCTTTAATACGACCAGCTTTGCCCAACTTCCATCCCAGAAGGTTTCAGAATGTACCCCTTGTCGCTAGTGGCCTGAAATTCCTTGCTGCCCTGGGTCTCCCTCATTTATCGTGCTGGACATTTTATAAGTTTCTTTGATTTAGATATGCATATCCTTCAGTTCTAGGAAATTTCCTTACATTATTTCCCCAAGTCTTATTGTTTTATTTTCTGAGAGATTTTTTTTCAAACTTGTTTCTACTCTTAAATTTATTTATTTTGACTATTCTTTTAAATTTCCAAGAGTTCTTTTTTTACAAAAGCTTTTTCTTGTTCCAAGGACACAATATCTCTTTTGATCTCTCTGAATATATTGACTAAGAGTTAGTGTCACTAACTCTTTGCTCAGCCCAATGGAATCTCAAGTTGTCTAGTTCGGTCACTCCCTTACCCACAAATGTAGGTGTGAAATGCTTCCCTATCACTCCTCTATTACATGTCTCCAGCCCCCCTTCCCTTTTCTCAAGATTACATCATGAGGATGTGGGGAATCAGACAGGGATCTGGCAGGGTTTGCAGCAAGTTACTCCCTCTGGGCAGTCAACGGACAATGCAGCCAAGCTGGTGGAGTGCCGGGGTGCCGTTCGGGTGGTGAGAGGTCCTCCCTGTTGGAATAAAGGAGGGGCTTTACCCACTGCTCTAGTTTCTTCTCCTCGCTTAGGTCCTTTACCATTCCCATTCACCCAGCTGTTTCCAAACAGCAGGAAAATTTATGCCCTGCCTCATTATCATTGAATCTAAGGTGCCATGATCAGAAGTGGAACTTCTACACACATAAAAAGCAATATACCTTGATGTACATGTACTAAAAGCCTCAAATGTCATTTCTCCCATTGATCCCCTGGGCTTGGTTGGGCACCCCTTTTTTATATTCTCATATAATCCTGTACGTGTGTTTCAAAATACTCACAATGGTCACTGGTTGTGTAATATATGTGTACCTTAAGAGATTTTAAGCCCAGAAAACACATGGGCTGTACCTGTCATATTCTTTGCTGTTACCTCCAACACAGAACATGCTCAGTCGGTATCTGTTGAATGAAGAGAGGTATAAAAAGGGGAAGTAAGCAAAAGGTAGAGGCAATGTGAGGAACAGGAAAGAAGGTGAAGCCTCTTAGGAATAATCCTCCCAGAGGATAATAAAAGTTGAAAGTTTGATTTAACAAAATCAGGTTGACCCGCACCAATGCCTTGCTCCAGAATTCCAAATAATGACATGTAACTTCATGGGAACCAGCTCCAAACCTAGAAGGAGCAAATAGTCTGCCCAACACTGGAAAAATATATTGCTTTGCTCTCTTCTCCATTGAATGAAAAGAATCCAACACTTCCTTAAACACTTGAAACAAAGAGAGAGATAAAAGGTAAGAAATGCCACTTGAAAAGCTGATGCAGTTTTATAAAAAATTCCTGGGACCATTTGTCCCCAGCTGAGTTACTCATAGGGCACAGAGCTTGAGTGTGAATGACCTTTAGCTGAAATAGTAATATCTATTATTAAAAATAGTTAAGCATTGTGAAAAATTAATCCACCCGTGATTACAGTGCATTTAAGATGATTAGAGTTACCTGGAGAGCCTTAGGCAGGGAATCTGCAGTTCTTTGCTGTTGCTTGCTCTAAGCAACAACTATTCAAAGAGGATTTCAATGTTTTGTTATAGGAGCAGTGAGAGAGAGAGAGAGAGAGAGAGAGAGAGAGAGAGAGAGAGGTAGTTCCAAGGAGACTGTGGATCTAAGCACCTGTTGTTGGAAAGAGGACAGTAAATTGCTGACTAGCTGGCGGAAGGGTCATCATTAATCCTTTCTGGAACCCTATAAGGAGTGTGATCTTCTGGGGGAATATTAAAATATCAAGGTTAACAATTATTCAGCTCTCACTATGTGCCAGACATTGTGCTAGATCTAACTTTATCACCAAGCTTTTATAACCAAATGGAGGGAGGTTAAGCCTGGATTCTAATACTGAGCCCACCATTACTCTATGTGCTTCTTGAGTTTTTCAATACACTAAGGAACAGAAAAAGATTGGAGTAATCTTTCAAGCAGTGCTAAGACACACCTAAAAATTACAGAAAACAAAGAATAGAAAAGGTTGTAGGTAGGACTTGCCAGATAGAAAGCAAAGGAGTACCAGAATCAGGCTGAGCTACCAAAGCAGGGCAGGACTTTACAGAAGTTGCTGGGGCATTTTGCTAAAGACCTGCAGAAGAATATAATGTCTAAGGGATAGTAGCATAGATCCACAGCATCCTAAATGCTAAGTATCCCCGCAGTGGCGTAGTATCCTAGGGAAAGACCCTACTTACAATGAGACGGTAGAGACCTAGCATTGTGCAAAGGAAATCTTTCCTCTGGCCGTACCCCATGAAGACAGGAGATTCTTGCCTTATCATTCAGGACTCGATCCTAGGAAAAGAAGCTACTCTAGGTATTTCAAGTATTAAGAGTTTGAATATAGGGAACCAGAAACCTTTGTAATCACCGAAGGGTAGAGAATATGGGTTGGGAAGCATCAGTACAGATAGTTCTCAAGAACTCTCTTGGAAGCTGCTTCAAACTTCACATCTGCCAACACATCTGCCTGCAACTGCCTCCAGAGCACCATGGCCTCTATCTCTTTGCTGCCAATCTAATGCTAGCTCTCTCACTAGCTAACTCTAATCTAGAGCCACACATGGCAGGGAGGGGAGTGGGCAAGACTCTGGGAAATGCAATTCTCCCTCGTCTTCAGTGCAGGACAGGCTTTCTAAGGAGGAGGTAGCGACATCCAGTTGAATATCACCCATCAGTACCCTCGAACTTATGACTTCATGTTACAATGGCATTCTATTTGCCCCACCCTCCTCCTACTTACCCTGGTTGTCTTGGTGAGGGGGTGAGATAGGGAGCATATTTCCTGGGAAAGATTAAGTATGGAGTGAGCCTAAGGTCCACTCCAGGTAACCTCCTGAGAGCTCATTAAGCTGAGTTATTCTCTCACTGTATCAACTCACACTCTGCCTCAGTAAAAACTGCAAAACTCTTGATAGTCATCGATGGGAAGTAATTAAAATAGTCCTGAAAGGTGAGCAACCAGGTCATTCATGGAGATGCATGTGTTTGCCTATATCATTATCCACAGTATGGTTACTGAGAGCAGTTAAAGGGCCTGTGTGTGTTCAGCTGGTCTTGGAAAAGGTACCATGTTTCCTATAACGGTTATACCATGAGCATCAGTGTGGTCATACTGACCTGGCATCACTGCACGATGGCCATGGTTGCCTGGGGAGCCTTAGTTGGCTGGTGAGGCTCCCTTGGAAGGAGTACCAGGTCTGATTAGTGACGCTTGACATGAAGTCAGGAAGGTCAGTATGCATGCCACGGATTTGCGCTCCATGCCATTGCTGTCATCAGCAATCGTTTTTGACTGTGTGCGTGGAAGTGCTTATGTGATGGATCTCTGTACATGAGGATGAGATTCCCATCTCCTATTGGAAGGAGGCACTAACTTAGACTACAGTTGCATTTTTCAGGATGTCATCCATTGTAAGCAACAAAAAACAAACTCTGTTGCATAAGCAAAATAAGCGAATTAAAGAAAGTTCATTATTTGAATTGTTGGTGTGGGTGGAAATTCATTATTTCAAAACTAAAAAGTCCAAAGCTTCAGGTATAGTTGATCCAGGGCTCAGCTGAAGTCACCAGGATTCTTAGTCTCTTGTTTTACTTGTCTTTGTGTGGGCCTTATTCTCAAGCAGACCCTCTTCGTGCAGTGCCCCCAAGCAATCATCTGACCAGCCTGGCAAACTCAATGGAAAGAATCCTCTTACTTCCTGAAAGTTTCAGTTCCAAGTCCTGGGGCTGGCTCTCATTGGCAAAGCTTGGGTAGGTGCCCATCACTATGGCACAGGAGGATGCATTCCTATGCCTCCGCTTAGGGGGCAAACCCTACACAAACCACATGGATTGAAATTGAAGGCAGGACAGCTCCCTAAAAGAAATGGTATGGGTGTGGGTAAGGGGGTAGGGTGGGGCTCTGCTACCCAAAAAAAAAAAGGGCATGCGTGCCCAGCTGGCAAAAGCAACAGCTGTCTGTTATTCCAGCACAGCTGGAGTTCGAATTCGTCTAAGCCATCTCTGAATCATCTCAGTCAAGTTGCTAACTTCTAGTTACTGATTTATATAATAAGTAGGTTGGGTTCAATGGGTCACTCCATCATTTCCAACTCAACTTCTGCAAATCTACCCACCTGTGCCACAGCCAAACAGACTGTACTGGGATGTGGTCCATTAGCAACATTTTCAACAAGTGGATTGGTTGCTTATTTCAGGTCTAATTGTGTTGTAAAGTGGCAAAAAGTAGTCTGAAAAATCGCCCAAATGTTGTTATTTAGGATCTCAGAAAAATTCACCCCACAGAAATGACCATCGTCTCAGCCACGGACAGGTACATCCTGTTGGAGCCTAGATTTCTTTTGTCTGCAGTCCTCTTGGAAACAGGGTCCCCGCCAAACTCATCTGGTGCTCTGTGCTCTGGGTAGAAGGAATTATTTTTACGAGGCATTATTCATGTCTAGTCTACCTGAGGGCCACCCCAAACAGTGTTTCTGTAGCTATTAAAGGCTTTATCGGGCACACTGCGTCTCTAGTAGTTTCCTTTAGGGGAAAAGAAAAAGATTCCTCTTGAAGTTTACCACCTCCAGCGGCAATTTGCTGCCCATTTCAGGGCCACATTAAGTGGTTGGCACCTGAAAAAAGGGCAGTCTTTTTCTTTTAAGTGCAGCCGGAAAATGGGAGTCATAAGTGAAAGTGGGGAACCGGGAGAAGTATTTCCATGCCGTAGAGGTAGCTTTCTTGTTTTGTTGTGAGCTGGCAAACTTCAACATGCTCAAGCAACGTTTTGTCAGATTTCTTAAATGCTGAATGTGGCACTGGCCCAAATGAATGTAGATGTTATTTTAGTGCTAGGAGAGATTTATTTTAATGTACAGATGCAGCCACTACAAAGGCCCCTTTTAATCGAATGGGGGCTCTGTTCCTGGCTCTTTTACTGTCTGCAACCCCCCTCTTCATCCTAGGGAACTGGTGTATGCTGTGAAATTGCAGAGTATTCCCTCCTTCCCTCTTCATCTCTCAAGGCAATGACATAAGTGGTGACAATAATTATAATTAAGATGCTTTGTGCAAGAAAAAGCAGTTTGCAAGGCTCCCTTCCCTTTCACAGCTTGCCTGGAATTCAAAGACAGTGCTGCTTGATAAAAGAAAACACACCAACAGCAGAGCTGACTTGCCTAGCTCCAGGCTGAGCAGAGCAGCCCCAAGAGAAGCTTTCCTTATCGAGGACCTCGATTCTCTAAGCACAGAGGAAGCCGCTCCTTTACTGCTCACCTCTGAGATGGGAAATCCAGCAGTTGAGCTGAGCCTCAGATACCAATATCTTGCACCTTGATCGAAGCCAAAATAAACGGGAAGGGAAGCACAGAGGAAGCCATGGCGACATCTGAGGTTTGGCCCAGCCAAATCTATGCTCTGAAGGCAGGATGAGAGCAGAGGAGCCACAGACAAAATCATAGTGGGGGTAGGTGTTAGAGAAAATGGGGAATTATCACCAGACTCAGTGGCAGAGGAGAAAGTAAAGCCAGGACAGTTCTCATTCCTATTCCACCCAAGGCCCCCTATTTATAATAATTTGTAAGATTCTCTTTACTATCCTAAAATGAAATACATGGAAAATATAACCTGTTTTTCCACTTGCCAAAAAAAAAAAATTATAGACTACTGCAACCATAATATCAAGAAATAAAAGGAGAGTAGTTTATAGTAGGATAATATATATTTTAACGTATACATGCTTGGGTACAACTATAAGAGGAGGCAGACGGAAGTAGCCAGAAGCTTGTGTGTAATCCCTGTAAACACAGTGGCTGCTGTACAGACATCTCAACCACAAACCATGCTTCCTTGGTGATGGGATTTTCTGAAATAGTCAGGTCGCAGGCACACAAAACTTACTTATCTCTCTCTTTCACAGGACTGTAGCTACATTTTTTGAAAATTCCATGTGCAAGGCATGCTTTGTATTCAGATTGAAACGGAGTTCATTCAGTTCAAGGCCTAGATACGGGTCACGCTTTCCAAGCACATCAGTATCAGGCAGAGCACCTGAAGCACTGAGGGCATGGAACCATTCTTGATTGGGGGCTGTCCCATGAAATATAGGCCTTCTAGTTATTGTGGCAAGCAAGCTACTAACTTCCAAAGCAGCCCCCTAGGGGGTGATGCAGCCTCATTGAGAATCACAGGGGAGGTGGGGGGCTGCAGGCATCTGAGTCAGGCTATGGTCTGACGTACCAGTTCCGCCAAGTCCTAGCAGCTGTGTGACCCTAGTTAAGTGACTTCATTGTCTGCATCGTATCCTTAAAATGGAGAGAACATCTTTCTCCTGAGATTGCTGAAAAGCTAAGTGGGATAATGCAAGTTGGGTGCCTGGCCCCAACCGTGCCCTGTATGTCCCCTGTGATTAGGGGCAGCTCCTGCAGCCCTGTGTGTCCTGGGCCATGTCTCCTCTATGTTACCTGCCTCCTTAGAGACAAAAGATGTCGTTTCTGCTCTGCAGTGTCCCCCATGGGCATGAGTTTCCTTTGGGCTTCAGACTCTTTTTCTAAGGAGCCGCCTTTCCTGTCTTCTTTCTTCAGAGAGTGGCAGCAAGTGTGAAGGCGGGAGGCTTTGCAAGGTGACATAAGCATCTTAAGATCTCTTTTTTGGCTTCCAGGAAACTGATCAGCTCACAGAGGTTGGAAAGAAAAATGTAAACATAAAGCAAAATTTGTGAGGAAACGTAAAGCAAAATATGTAGATTTACCAGTCTCATATTAAGCATAAATTATTCTTTTCCACAGGGATAGGCTGATTAAATACATATTCCTTTTAAGTAATTTTAGGTGCCTCCTTTTAGTTCATTCATTTTTAGATATTTGTTTCTTGTGCTTCAAAGTCAGAAAGATCTGAGTTCAAATCCTAGTTCCCCCAGAGTCTCTCCCAGCTTCCAAAATGGAAATTTCTATCATGAGTCTTCCAGCTTGGCCATTCATAAATGTCCCTGTCCTCAGCTGTAAAACAGAGGGGACAATGATAATATCTGAGGATTTTACCAAATCTTCGGATTTTAAAACTCTCAGGAGAGTTGGGAATGTTCTGGGTAGTTGCGATTACACCAGATCTAACTTGCTTACCTTTGAGCAAAAAAGATGAAACATTCCACAGTGGTTTGAAGCCCCATGTTTCTGCAGGTCACATGGAATTTACAAGGAGTCCAGGCCAGCAAATGAAATTAATCTCAGGCCTCAGATAGAGGGACCTCAGCTACTTAGCAGACAGATTGGTGAGTTACAGACACACAGTGCATCAGTCTTGGAAAAACTGTGTGGAGACTCAGCTACAGGAAAATGGAACAGAATATGTATTATATTTGATATTGCACATATTTAATGTACATTAACTGTTCCTCTTCATGTATACATGTGACATTTATTGACTATTTACTACATGCCTGATACTGTGCTATGGTCGCAACATGCATTATTAGCTCACGACCATCCTCAAAGGTGTGCACGACTCCTGTCCCATTGTGCAGATGAGGGAACTGAGTGGGAGGGCACACTGCCTGTATATGAGACAGGCAGGACTCGGACCCAAGTTTGTTTGACATTTTTCAATCTAGGCATAAGTGTAAGGAAACAGACACAGATGACAACGAAGAAACTGCTAAAATTGTGGGGCTTCATAACATTGCTAAGGCTTCTCACCTATAGAGATGATACTCTTGAAATTCCCCACCCCTAGCACAGACAGCACTGGGCCAAGATCATGGGGCACTGCTGATGACCCCAATGCATGGCAGGCAGATGACCGTGTTATGGGTAGAGAAGAGATACTGGTCATTATGATGGGACCCTCAAAGGACCCCCATAATCCTTTCCATTTGACGGCTTTTGTCCTTGTCGAAAGGTCTAGTTTCCACCAAGCAGGAGAGGAGTTAATGTTAAACCTTTGTATCCATTGCTCCCTCAGCCTGTGAAGAAAACCGTTGGGACACTGAAGGCAGCCTCCGGGATCTGCCTGTACAGCCATTACAGCAGATTCTGAATTACTCTAAGTGGAGGGTGGTGGCACTCAGTCCCCACAGCCCTGGGTGCTGTCCCAGGATTGGCCTTGAGTGGACCTAGGAGATGGCGTCTGATTGGACTCCTAAGGTTGCCCACTTTCGTTAAATGCTCCATTGTTTCTGTTCTTGGTTCACGAATGGGAAAAGGGCTACAAATTTCAGTCCACACATTTCAAGTGAATGATCAATGCAGCTTTATTTGAACTAAAATTAATTTATAGCAGAAGTCTCAATTATTCTGGCGGGAGAGAAATTTCAGTGAATCTAGTGTCTCTCTTCTCTTTCCCCAGGGCCCACCTGAGCTGAAGGGTGGGAGGAGGCATTTAATCATCTAATCATGCAGGCATTTCCTGAGTGACCTGGTCCCCTCTAGTCCTCTGTCATCAGTCTATGTACAGGCCAGTGGGCAGCTCTCTGTGCCACACTGACAAGCCTGCAGGGAGCCTTCGCTGGTGTGTCTGCCTGTGGCCTCTGCAAAGCCATCTGTTCCCACCAGTAGCAGGGCTAGAAGAGGCTAAGTAAGCTCCAGTGTCCTGCCACTTCCTGCTGGAGCGAGGAGCTGTTTTGGGGAGTACGACTCTCAGCTCTGAGAGCCCCTACATCCACCCCGACCTCGGGGTTAGACCCAGGGTAAAAGCAGGAAGGTGAACACCTGCAGGTTTTTCCCTAGGCCTTCTGTGACCTTGGCTTCCCTGGATTCTCTTCTTTTTCCAATCAGATCGTCTTTCCTGTGTAGTCTTTTGAGGGGGCTGGAGGCTGGGCGAAGAGAGAACTGGCCCAGGCAGTTCCCCAATTATCCTTATAGCCCTGAGATTCCTGGGGGCCTTGGCTTTTGAGACTCAAAAATCCAGAATTTATGCCTTTGTTCCCTGAGTTGCTCTGTGCCCTCCCTTCCCTGAGGCCGTAAGCATGGAATGCTTTAGCTGAGGGAATGGACAATAGCCAGGGGGTGACAGGAAATTCTGGGAAGAATGTTGGTAACAACCCTGTTTCAAGCTGTTATTTCTCAAAAGAAGCACGAGAGGCAACTGATTAACTGCCTAGTGCCTGGAATACAGTGCACTTACTTCTTCATTCATTCAGTTTTTATTGAAAGCCAACTGGGCATGGAGGAGCTTTTGTGGAAAGGATAAAGGTCTGAGTTGAGGGACATTGAGGCCAGGCAGCCTGGCTCACCAAAGAGGCCTCTGTCTACACAGAGTGCTCTTGGGTGTAGCCCTTGCAGAGAAGGATTTGGACTTCCCTGCCAAATCAGAAAAAGAAGCGCCTGCCTCACCCCCATAGCCCACCCATGCACAGGGACCTGACCAGTGCAGCCTGTTTGGGAACCCAGATGAGAGACTCAGGTGTTGCCAAGCACGTGTCTGGGAGCAATGACTTAATCACGGAAGATGGCTTTTCCATCCTCAATATCTGCCTGATTAAATTATAGGACGAAACTGGTATCCTTCACTCCAAGGCTGATTCCCAAATATTCCAAGCTCCTGAGATTCTAAGAGGTTGAAGAAAAAAAGTGCTTGATTATTCCAAAATGCTGTCTGCCCCTCTCATTAGTACTTCTCCATTCCCTTCTCCCTCCCTGCTCATAATCACCTCATGCGCAGCTGTTCTGGGAGGATCTGCCTTGGGCCAGGTCTACCCTAGCCGGACACATCTGCCACCCAGGTGTTTGACTTCGGAATGGGTCTCTAGATGATGGCCAGAGGGAACCAGGCCCAGTGGCATGCTGGACTTGCCTTAGCAAGCTGCCTTGCTACTCTCAAGCATATGGTCTCACCTTGCCTATTTCTGCCATTGTCTTTCCTGTGGTCCGTTGAAATGGAGACACTGGGTAGAGGTTGGGAATGATGGTCTTGTTGACCCGTCATCAAGAGGGCAATCCTGCCTGTGACGAGCTATCCCCAGAATGGTCACTGGTCTTTGTTTAAAATTCTGCCTTAGGTGCTGGTCGTTGTCTTATAAAGACCAGGGAAATGCAGCTTCTTCACTTGCATCAGCCTTGTAGATGGTCTTGGGGTTCTCAGACTCTCCAGGCTCATTCCCACCATGGGATTTTACATGTGACCTAAAATACTCTCTTCACCCTCCCTCTTCACCTGGTCACTAGATCCTCATGAATTCCTACTCATCCTACATGTCCTGCCTCTTTATTGAATACTTCCCTAACTCTACCTCCAGAGAAGGCAATGTGTTCTCGAGTCATCTTAAGGTAATGGCCCAATCACCTAAACAAATTGCTCATCATTTTCTGGAAAAGACAGAACCAATTTGAATATTCCAATAATTGGTATACATATTCTGGATTATTTAAATAGAGAATGGTGTGTTACTTGTCCTGAAACCTCCACCCTGCATTTTATCTGACCATAAAAACACGGGAAGCTTGATAGAACTCACAGTTGTGGAAACTTCTTTGGCTTCGCTACATGAGGTGTATGTAAACAAGGCTGAAGATCACTTCCTAGAAGGGAGACTTTAGGCCTGTAACTTACTTCTCTGGTCCTTAATCTTACATATATAGTGTGGCTGAGGGTACTGCCTACATTGCACAGTGTTACAAGGGTTGGTTATAAAGTATCTGAAGCTTCTAGAAGGTACTTGGCACATAGTAGGGAGTTTTAAAAATGGTATAATTAGTATTAGTATTGATGCTGCTTTTATTATGTGATGTATGATTCCTATGACCCGATTTATAAAATAATTTTTATCATGTAATATGTCATGTAATTCTGAGATGTATCTTGTGAGCAGGGACACATGCTTCATGAAATAATTCATTTGCAAGCCAAATCAAAACATGTTGAAGTGACAAGAGACTTGAAGTCGGGGGGATGGGCAGTATCTGGCAAAGTGTAGATTGATGTACCAATGCCAAAACTCAGGGTTTCAGGCTTCACTCAGTCAGACCACGCCTCTCCATCCCATCCCCCAGGCCCTTGCTCTGTGGAAGTCTGTTACTTCTCACCTGATTGTGTGAACACTCCCACCTCCCCACCAGTCCCCCTCACACACAGCATGCAACCCACCACTTTTACCTGCAGATATTTCCAAAGCTCAGATCTGTTCACTTCTCACATTCATTCCTTGCTGAGAACTTTTTCGTGGCTCTCCATTTCCCTCAGGACAGAGCCCAGGCCTCTTGGATGGCAAAGATAGGTCTTCTGAGAAAGAAAGCTGTCTAAGAATAGCTGACATCCCCATCAGTACAGCATCCAGCCTCCAGTCATTCCTTCGACATGTATTCACAAGTGCCTACCTGAACTGGGCGCTTTTCTAGGTACAGGGAATACAGGTATAAACAAATAGCCTCTGACCTCAAGGAAATTATCTCTAGCCAGATGGGAATGAAACACAATAAATAATATATAACATAATTTAATGTTTTAATGTCAAATATTGATAAATGCTTTGAAGAAAAATAAAGCAGTTTTGACTCTTGATAAGAAGATCATCAGAATATTTGGTAGACCAAGCAAAGTGGTTTATTCCCTACTATAGTGAGGGAAAACAGCACCTTCACAGGGTCTTAGTAGTGAGGGTCCCAGAAAGGGAAGGCCAAGCAGGGATTGATAGGGTTCTGGGGTCTGGGCAGTTCTCTCGGTTTGGGGATCTGATTGAGATTTGGCTCCTTGAAGAATAGTGGATCTCTCAAGTCTTGATAAATCAGTAATTGTTTGATAAGTGAGTGGTTCTCTTAGCTGAGCCATTTCCTGTCCTAAGCACCCTTGTTCAGACAAATTGATTTGGGAGAAACTTCTCAAGTAAATCATGAAGTATTTTTACTCATTTATAGTCTTATCTTTCTAGGCATGAATTCTCTAACAAATAGTAAACTCACATTGATGGAGGCAGCCTTGGTTGGCAGTCCTGATATTTAGCTGTGGAACACAAGCTATCTCGGGGCTCACAGAGCTAAGTATGAGACAGAGTTCGTTGCCTGGGGTGTGCCATTTGACCCTCAGTTGCCAGGTTTAGCAAATTAGAAGTATTTTATCTGATAACCCTATTGGAGTGTGGTAATTTTTCAATGATATATATCTATAGATATAGATATAGATAATCATCTATGTGTTCAGCTTCTCCTGTGGCATCAGAATAACTTGTAGTGTCCAAACCATATTCCCACAAGACATGAACTGAGCTGCGCTGAGCTGCTCCCTTCATACCAGCACAGAGTAGTCTCTCATTCACCACAGCTCCCACCCAGCACTGAAGGGATGTGAGTTTGGGGGCTCTGGAATTGACTCAGGCTCCCTCAGATGAGCTGAGTGTGCTTGGTTAAGTCCCTTTCCTTCTCTGTGCCCTGGAACATGACTGTTGAATCAGAGGAGCTGGGCACATCCCTCCAGCCTCATGAACCACCCACGTGGATATTTTAGTGCTGCTTGGGATTAAATTCTGTCACAAACATCCAGCTCAGAGGTGTTTGGCAAATACACGTAACCATTCTATTATGGGTTTTGAAATGTTTGGAAATCTGACCCTTGATTTTGTTATAATCTCTTTGGTAACTGTTATTAGGTGGTGACCTAATAAGAAATTATTAGCTGGGGAGCTGTAATTTGGAAGTTTATAATTTTCTTAATGGACATTGATTTGTGTAACCCTGATTAAAATACAATGACGGCTGAGGCTTGAATGTTTTATTATGAAAGGTTGAAAGGATGGCAATTGACTCTAAAAATGTATTAGCTTGAAAACTTTATTGAAATAATATTATTTGAAGGGTTTTGTGAGCATAAAATGATCTGACAAAAACTTTTCGATGCCAGCCCCACTGGCCTCAGAAAGCTGAGGGAATATAGGTTTCTTCGGATGAAGTCTGGAAAAATGCTTCCAGATTAGCTCAGGGGTGAAAAGAAAATTGTTATTCCATTCCACGGCCCAGCTAATTCTTTTCAACATTGATTCTGTCAAATAATTAGAACCCAAACGGAGGAAACATTATAATTGTCATTTATTATACTTCACCAAAGTTGACTGCTCCCAAGGAGCTCTGACGGGACAAAAACAAAGTGATTATGAAAGAAAAGTGTAGGCAAATGGATCAGGCCTTCTGACATTCATTCCCAGAAGACAGTACCAGACAGCGGGTGGGGATGGTTTCAGATTAAAATAGGCCTCCACAACTATGAGCCTTCAAAGAAAATCTTCTGCTATTGCGTTGTCAGTCGAGTGATAATGAGTCCCGTTTCCCATCCCTCTCTCTCACCACAGACATATATCATATAGCTCTTTGTTACTTAAAAGCACATATAAGAAAGATTACCACTACCCCCTACCCCCTAATACCACAGGGAATACTTCAGAAGTGAAATATGCAATCGGTTAAGGGGTTATATTTAAAATACTTCCTCCCTTTTTATAACCGTATTTCTTCGCTTGGCATAGGCTAAAATATGAGGTGAGTCTGCTGCTGCGAGAATTTTTTTTCCCCCTAATTTTTGAAATAATACCATATCTTGGAGATTAATGTTCGGGCTTGACCAAGATTATAATAAACGAATATTACTTTGATCTGAATATTTTTCAAAAGGTTATTGCTGATCATTCTCCCTCCCCTATAATCTTTTAAGAAAGCCTTCGGGCTTGCCGGTCTGACACCCAGAGGGACGTAAGTGCAGCTGCCTTTTCTTCCCCCTCATCTTCACGAGGATACTCTGTTCTCCGTTTCGCCCAAATTAGTCCCAGGATTTCAGTTGTCTTTTTTTGTCCAACATTCCATCATGCAATTCATTAAAATCTTCACATGAAATATTTAACAGATGAGCTATGTCATAATTCACATTACAGTTTTAAATTGTTATTCATGTGGTAAGACATTTATCCTGGACATTAGCAGACCTCTCGAGTGGGCTCGTATTTGATGTAAGGAAGGTTAGAGTTCTTCTCCTCAACACTCCAGAACAGTGGCCTTATTCCAAACCCCCAGTTAATCGTGAAATATTCCAAAAAAGTGACATCCAGATGCATTGTTAGTTCTACTTGCAATTAACTGTTTTGAAAACAAACAGAAGAAACATTTAAACAAATGTGGCTTGGCTAACAGCTATTACAGTTGACCGTTAATTAAGGCAAGTTGGAATCTAAATATGCCAGGCCTTGTTACTATCACTGCCAGCAGTCTTTGCCATTGTGGACAAAGGAATGGAAATTCAGAGACCCTGTCAAAGGCGGGCTGAGGACAGGGTGGGAGCCATTACCCCAGCCCTGCAAAGATAGCCACCACTCTGCTTGAGAAATATGACCGCTAAAGAGCTCCTTTTCTGCATGAGAAAAGGCATGGCCAGTATTTCTTTGTAGAATTCGGGTTTTAAGAAAACTTGTTCCACTCCTCAGTGATGAAATACAGAGGAAAGCCTTAACAGGTATTTTATTTATTAACTTATTATAGTTTTATTTTTTCTAATAAAGATACAGTTTTCTACCCCATCCCTTCCCGTGGATTGGAATCTATTAGAAAAAAACACTCCTGTTTGTGGGCTAAGCCAGCTCAGGGCAGCTCTGGAATCTGTTTCTCTGCCTGTGTACTGAAACGAAATAATTGTCCGCATGCTGCCAGCAGTAGCCAGTCAGTTGAGAAGCTTTGTGCCCAGGTAGCCTGGCTGATGAACACATGGAGCTGATGGTGCCAGTATTGGGACACTAACTCTCTTGATTTTCTATGCTGGCCTGTCTAGCCTTGTCCTGAGTGTGCATAAATGATCACAATTTCAGAAGGGGTGAGCGATAGAGTTTGAAAGGTGGAACGCACCTTTCATTAATCCTGGAGGGGAAATAATCCATTCTAAAAGCTTGCTCAGCTGAAACAACCCTCTTCCATTTTCTGCTTCACTTTGCCAGTGTTCACATTGTCTTTTTTCTCCTCCTTTGGTATCATAATTTTGTAGAGTGTTTACCCACCAATATTATACCCTAAAGAACATCGCTAGCAGTGGACAGAATGGATGATCATGGATGAATTTTCTGTTCAGTCTCAATACATTGGCATGAGTTGTGTACTTGGTAAAAGACAAGAATAACGGATAAACATTCTAGGAACAAATTATAACATGATGCTGACAACACTATCAAGCCTTTAGAGTGTTCATTTTACACAAATCCCACAAAAGTTCTAGTTAGAAACTAATGCCAGTGTGATTCTCTTTGTAAACACAGAGAGGTGAAGTGATGGACCCAAGAGCGCACTGCAGTAGTCATAGAAATGGGGTTCACACCAGTTTTCCTGGTGAAAAATTTCCTGGTTATAATTCATTGATGGCGGCAGGATTGCTCTCCGGTCTCCTGGACAGCTCTCCATGTGTATGTGAATGTAGCGTATGGCTGGAGGGCCAGGCAAATAGAAGGGGGGGTGTTCGCGTGAGCTTGCCTGCCAGGCGTGGTGAGCACTATTTTACTACAAACCGGATTTGTGCTCCTAGGGGTATGTTGCAACTGTAGGCCAAGCCCCAGAAAATTATTTCTAAATGAATACAATATGAAAAAGTTATTTTATTTCTAATTTTACATGTAACATTGTTCTTTGGTGAGTCTCGGATTACACTTGAATGCATGTCTATTAACCTGATATGAGATGTATGCATGATTTCATCTTGAATGCATTTGAATATAATAGCACTGGAAATGTAATTTGTATTCTCAAATTTTCTAAAGCAAAATAAATAAATCTTGGGGGTGGTAGCCATATTGAGCATATTGCATTGATTTCTTTGGGTTTCTTTCAAACTAATTACCAACTTCCCCTTGCAAATCCAGGTCTTCTCACACTGGCAGTTCTAGCCGATCTAAATCCTCAAACCTAAGTCATTCTTCTTTCTTCTACCTCCAGGGACTAGGTAGCATGGACAGGTCTCTGGAGAACTTTACCTTTGATCCTTAAGGAATTCCAGTGTCCACCTCTTCGTGACCCCCTCCTATTATCACTGATCACTGTCCAACAGAACTCTTTGCTGTGGTGGAATGTTCTAGATCTGTGTGGTGCGGTGGAGAAGCCACTAGCCCCATGTGGCTATTGAGCACATAAAATGTGACTATTGCAACTCAAAGACCAAATTATTAATTTTATTTCATTTAATTCAAGTAGCCACATGTAGCTAGTGGCCACCAATCTGGACAGCACAGGGCCAGAACATTTGAGGTCAGCTCTCTGTCCCAATTCAAGTGCACAAATCACTGATATTCTGTAAAGAAAATGGTCTGTATGTTTTGGTGCTTGGATGATGCTCTGTGCTCGTCTCCATCAGCCCTGAGAATGCTGAAGTGCAGTCCTTTCTTCGGTGATTTGACTGCCTTCTCTAGACCTCCATGCTGACCGTTGCATCCCCCGCATCTCCATCTCAATACACCAA
>NW_011888976.1:3580684-3587170 GCF_000151845.1 Pteropus vampyrus | reverse complement strand
TTCTCTGTTCTAACTTTTTCTACCTATCAGATCTCCATGCCTTACCTTACACAAAGCTCTCACCAGTTCCCCTAGGCCAAGTCCACCCCACATTCTGTGCTCCACACTTCTCTGTTTATGCCTCTGATGTCCTCTTTACCTTGTCCCTACTCCTCACCTGGACTAGGAAGAAGTGTGTGCTCTCACTCCCCTTGGAATCCAGCTTGGAGCTCTGCTTGGAAAATGCCACAGAACAAATGTTCACTAAGTTGACCTACCAGTTGGCTTGTGAATCTCCTAATCATAAAGAAGTATAGTCATTTATAGGTGAAAATACTACAAATGCAGACATGTTGTAGGAAGTCAGAGGTCAGAGGTTCTAGAGAGGTTACGGGGGTCAGTGGGCAAAAACATAGCCAGGTCAAAACCGAGATGACCCACGGCAGTCAGGACTGCTTGCAAGCTCTCTGGCACCAACCTCATGGTCCAGACAAGGGAGTTGGTAAGGAGAAAGGGAAGCGGTGTCTAGTTTAGGGCATCAGGGACCAGGGAGAGGATGCAGCCTGTTGGAGTGAGATCAGAGAGAAGCAGCCCGCATGATTAATGGGATGGAGGGACTGACTCATGAGGAAAGATTAAAGCGGTCTGAGGAGCTGGGGTACAGCCTGAAAGGGGCAGATGATAGCAGGCTGCAAGTATGTGAGATGGATAAACACCCAGGAGGGAGCAACTAACTTCATTAGGGAGGTGAAAACAGGGCTCCACCACAGAAGGGGAGGGGTGCTCAGAAAGGGCATGGGTCACCGATGGAGAAACTCAGTAAATGATAGATAGGCCGGGACAGCTCTGGGCTGCTAGCACTAGAAACACCATGGAAAGGTCACCATGAGATAACTCTTTCAGAGACCCCTCTGCTTTTATCCTGAAGGTCTCAAAGCCTGCCGTGGCTGCTGGCATTGGCCCTGAGAGGTGGCCTCAGAAATACTCTCTGACTGCCAGCCTGGAGAGTGATGCAGAAGGGAGTTGCAGAGCGAGATGAATAGAGGAAGAGAGAAAAACTTATTCTTCACTCTCCTCTTAGATACCAGTGATTGGATGTCCAGACAGTTTTGAGGCCCTCTGCTCTGAAGCCAGCTTTCTCCTGCCCTCCCTGTCTTTGGGAAAACCAGAGATATTCATCCCAAGCCCGTTCTTGAGAGCACAGGGCCTGCTCTCACCTCTGCCTGCAGGTGGATCTGAGAAAACCCAGCCTGCACTCTGGTTCACAGCTTCTTTAATTGGCTCATCCCAACAGGGACAAGGCCTGTCAAACATTTTAGAAGACTAGATTCACTTGAAACTGCAGGAAACAGCCCTCAGGCTCCAAAATCAGCTTCCTTCAGGTATTCTCTGATATTTCCTCCAGGGCTGGGCAGAGCAGCCCAGGTCGTGGTCTGACAAAGTGGCCCACATCATGGTAGGTCCTTGATAGCCATTTCACTAAGGCCTATAGAGCAGCTGTGCTGGACTCTGGGTGCACATTCAGGTCACCTAGGTGCTTTTCTTAAACCACCCATTCCTAGATGCCACTCCCAGAAATTCTGATTTAACTGGTTTTAGTGTGGAGGGAGAAGGCACACAGGCTCTCACCAATTCTCCTAGGCCAAGGCTGCCCCACCCTCTGTGCTCCACACTTCCCTGTTTGTGCCTCTGATGGCTTCTTTACCTTGTTCCTACTCCCTGCCTAGACTCAGAGGAAGCGTGTGCTCTCACTCCTCTCGGTACCCAGCTCGGAGCTCTGCTTGGAGAAAGCCACTGAACCACGTGGTCATGAAGTTGACCCACCAATTGGCTTGTGAATCTCCTAATCACTAAACTTTTTCTTAAAAGTTTCCAGGTTATTCTAATGTGTTGAGAACTGCTACTGAAAAACTTTTACTTGGGTATCCTTATAATTCATATTAATGTTACTCCTTCATGTTTCTCTCTAACTACTGACTGTAATATCATCTGAATGGTTTTTTAGAAAGCAAGCATTTACAAATGAATCACTTGTATGCTTGGCACCTTGCTGGGGTCAGGGATCCGGTGGGGAGCATGAACAGGTCCCTGCCCTTGGGGAGCTTATGGTCCATAGGGTGGAGGACACTTAAGACAAAGCAGGATGGAGCCAGAGTGCTGAAATGGCTCGTCTCAGAGACTTCCCATTCTGCATACTGCAGCTTTGCTTAGCTCTAGTCTTATCTTAGAATCTGACATTCTAAGTACATAGATAGAGGGTGACTCTCTGCAAGTGTACAGACCCCAGTCAACCTTGAGTCTCAGGGCTTAACTTCAACAATGTCTTTAGGAGGTAGGAATGCACTGGATAGTTATAAGGATGATAGCTCAAGACCTTCATGAATCTTCAAGTTCCTGAAGCCAACACAGCAGTGATTACCCAAATGGGGGAGTCTAACATGGTGGCATGCAAGATTTTAAGAGCATCGAGTGAACTTTTCTTTGTAATTGTGTATGTCTTTTGATACATATTATTACTTAGATTGAAGGTACGTTAAGCACTTAAATAAAAGGGGAAAAGTGTGGAAAGATAAATAACAGTACTGGTGGTATATAGATAGGGCAAAAATGGGAGAGGTTGTATGCAATGGACTAAAGTTTGCGAAACTGCTCTAGGGTAAGTGGTGTCCCACAGGAAGTCCAGTGTTTCCAGCACAGTCTCACTCTTTCTTTTCAAAATCCTCTAAAGTTTTCTCACCATCTGACAAGTTTTCTGCCCTGACTAGAGCACTTTCTGAAATGGTTTCAATAGTTACGTTGTCTTGGCTTCATAGAGAGAAATGTTGTGAGCTTGTTCTTGTCACAGCTCTGAAGATCTACCAAATTCTGCTTCCCGAAGTTCAGGCACTTTCTTAAATTCTTCCCTTACTGCATGTTTTTTTTCACTAGAACTGGCATTCACTGTTGTCTTAGGGAGCTTTCCATAGACAAACAGAATTGCATAATTCCCTCAGAGTTCCTGGGGAAAGAAGGTCTTTGAGATGTGAAAACTAGGAGCCAGTTAAAACTAAGTCACATCATAGCAAAGTGGCTCACTTCTAAATGCCAGCTTCGTGACAAGCACTTTTCAAATTTTATATCTCATGAACACATGTATAGTGTACATTTTAGAAATGCAAGTTTCCAGAAAGGAGCTCTGACGAAACAGTGATCTTCTGAATATCTTTTTTTTTTAATTCCTGTTTTTAGCTTGTGTTGGGAAGGGAGGTAAACCACAATTGTATAAATTTTAGAAATACTCAAGTAACACGTCTCTAAGCTAAAGAACCATCTGCTCTGTTCTCAGTTTGCTCGATACCAAGAGTTCTGTGAGTACAGGTAAACTCAAGAATTCTTTACCTTAAAAAAAAAAAAAAAGCCTTAGTTGTATGCATCACTGTAAATTTCGTTTTTACAAGTTCTTATCTGATATGCTTATATCAGCTTCTTGCCATGACAGATAATTTTCTATGATAATCGTAAAAAAATATGTGTAACAGGATCTCTAATGCCTTGTTTTATTTATAATGTCTCCCAGCCGTAGGCATTCAGATGAAACTTGAATTTTTCCAAAGGAAGTTCTGGACTGCCAGCAGACAGGTAAGTTATAATCAGCATATCGAAGCATTAGCAGCACTGTTATTATACAGGTGTTCACATTTGGGTACCTGGAGCCTAAAAGTACCAGATTTCCGATGAATGTTTGTAAAATGAACTGCTGGCTGCTCAGATTACCTTTCGTTTTACTGCAAAATAAAGAGCTGTCAGCATATTAGACACCACATGCTAGAAAAGCAGGTAATTTGCTCCTATAAACAGTTTTAATTGTGAGATCAAGATAATGATCTTCCGAAGGAGAAATTTTTCTTTTAAATATTGGGGACTTCTGTGACTTTTCATAGTGACTTCTATCCTTGAGATGCCTGGTTATTTATTTGTGAATCTCCTTGTCACGCTCTGAAGGCTTTTGCATCACTAGATTTGACCATGCATGCATCTGCCTCCCCTGGCCAGAGGCTCCTCTGCCGTAGAGAATCTTGGGCATTTTCTTTCCAGATACTATGTTCTCTGTACTAAGTCATGTCAGTGGTATTTGTTCAGTAATTTCAGCAGAAATGGCAACACATAAGTTGCCTCCATTCTAAATGTTGGAATGATATATCGTTTCTTAAATAAAGATACTTTAGGAAACTCTATACTAAGCACACAGAGAGCAGTTGTTTTAACAAAAAAAATCACTGGTGATTAATTAACTTAAAAAATAAATAATTACATAAATGTACTGCTTATAAATAAATTAAAATAGACAACATAAATTAAAATGAAAAAGAGCCATGCTTCCCCCCACCCCCAAAAAATTGTCTTTTATATTATTATTTGGAATTGGCATTGTTCCTAGCAATGGCAGGCAAGACTCATCTTGGAGCGTTCCCTATAGATGAAATTGGTATTTGCATAACAGGCAAGAACTTCTATAGCTTGTCCTTAAGTAAATAAGTGGCAGCCATAGCCAGCCCTGGGATGTCCAAGTAACATGTTTTCTCATGCTTTCTTCCCACCCACAGTGTGCTTCTCTGGATGGCAAGTGCTCCATCAGCTGCGATGATGAGGTAAGAAGGCCTCCTGGGCCTGCTTCTGTCCTGGTCAACGGGAGGTGACAGAGGGTACCATCTCACAGAGGAAATGCCGCTATAAATAGCCAGGTCTGACAGATTGCTCTGGACCAACTCCCGAAACTCAAGGGTATTTGCTTTGTTTCTTTTTCTCTTTCTTCTCCCAATCAGACAATTTATGAGAGCTGGAGAAATGTGCTTTTAATGTCCTGTGGACAGCACTATTGGAATTTTGGCATTTTATAGAAAAAAAAAGTGACTTCCACTTGAAGCTCACATGACAGTTCTCAAAGCTTTCCCCCATGTGTTATCTCTTTATCCTCATAACAACCCCGTGAAACGGATAGGAATAGTTATCCCGTTTTGCAAAGGGAGAAACTGAGGATCAGAGAAATGAAGTGATTTGCTTAATTTCATGTATGAAGTGAGCTGGCAATCTAGGAGTTAAAAACACAAAACTTTTTTTTTATTCTAGCATAGTGCTTTCCTCCTACAACTCCCTGTCTCTCCCTCCATTCCCTCGCTCTCGCTCTCGCTCTCGCTCTCAGAGGAATTTGAATCCTACATATGAGCAATAGAAGAAAAAAGTGTCACTGCTGTAAGTCTGTATGTCATACTTACATTTGTACAGCACTCAGTCCCACACACTCTCTGCCCCACGTTTTAGAGCAAGCAGATGTGTAGTGGCCTTTCACTTTGGCCCTGGCAGCCTCTCTCTCTCTGCTAGCTAAACATAAACTGTTAGTCAATACATAAACTGGAACTTATAAATAATCTTATATTTATATTTCTTCTAGTTACCACAGGAATTAAAGAAATCCTAGCCAAACATAATTTCAACACGGAAAACATAGATTAGAAGTATATTTCATAAAAGTAAGCAAAAGAAAAACAAATAGAGACATATATAAAAAAGAGGAAGAAGTTAAAACATAACAATGCTCTGTCCCCAAAGATCTGGCTGCCAGTTTTTTTAAAAAATCAAAATTGTTGTGTGAGTCGCTATCCAAAGAGTAAAAGCCATTCAATCGGCTTTCTAGCAAAAGCCCAACTTTTTCTGATTGTCAGATCAGAAATAATTTTCTCGTAGGAAAGAGCAACTTGTGACATTTTATAGCCGACACCTTTTTAGTAAGTTTGGGAATGCCATTCATAGGATAGACAAGTGGCCTCAAACCTCTCCTCTGTCTTTGAGACATTTATTGTCATTTGGGAGTGCTCAGCTCAAAACAATATAGCTCAATAATGATATTGATTAAGCCATTCACTTGTACAGTAGGTACAATCACAAATCCCAATTAATGGTAAGAGAACTGAGGATAGTTGGTTGATTGGTTGATTGGTTGGTTGGCTCATTGGGTGGGTTGCTGAATTGGTTGGTTGGATTACTAGTTGGTTGGTTGGATGGTAGATGGATAGTTGGTTAAACAACCTGATGAATAAAGCCAGAGACAGTAATTTTCTTACAACCCACTCTGCCTCTGTGCATCCTCACATATAAAAACAAATGGAAGTGACAACGAGAATAGTCATCAAATTCATAATTTAAATTAGCATACATTTTTTTTTAAGTAGAAATGGATTCCCACTTAGAAGCATCCAGTATATGCTTGTTGTTCAATGACTGATTTCACAGGTGATATAGCATGGTGGTTAAAGGTGCAGGCAGGCTGTGGATTAAGGATAACTTCAAATTGTGACTCTGATAGTAATAAGTTATGTGACCTTGGGCAAGTTTCTGAACTTCTCTGTGCCTCAGTTTCCTCAGTTATACAATGTGGGTAGGAATATCCACCTCACAGAGTAATAGTGAGGAATGAATAGATGACACATGAAAAAATGCAAATGCAAAGCGTTCAATAAATGTTAGCGATAA
>NW_011888976.1:3543998-3578999 GCF_000151845.1 Pteropus vampyrus | reverse complement strand
AAAAAAAATGGTATTTCGATAAATGAACAAACAAAACAGAAATAAACTCATAGATACAGAGAACAAATGGATGGTTGCCAGGTGGGAGGTGGGGCTGGGAGGATGGGTGAAAAATGTGAAGGGATTAAGAAGTACAAATTGGCAGTTCTATAAATTGCAGCATAGGAAATATAGTCAATAGTATTGTAATAACTATGTATGGTGTCAGATGGGTACTAGACTTATTGGGGTGATCACTTCATAAGGTATATAAATGTCTAATCACTCTGTTATACACTTGAAACTAATATAATGTTGTATGTCAACTATAATTGGATAATAAAATTATTTCTAAAGAGAGAGTATTTTGACATGATAGTTGACCTATGATGGAAAGATATATCAAGTGGTGTGAAGTAAGGGTCAGTCTGTTCCACAATCCAAATATTAGGGATCAGATTGTGACACCTGGAGGAAAGGCAGTAAGAAGTGGCACCATGTGCGCCTGAGATGCAGAGACTCAGGCCCCACCCTCAGGTGTAAGAATCCAGCCCTCCCCCTTCTTCCTTTTCTCTCTGCTTTTTCCTCTCTCTCTCCCCGTCGCTTCTCTCCTCCGCCTCCCCTCTCACAAATGAAAACAACAGGCACAATATTGGGCTTCTAAGTGATCATCGTTGAGGTCGTACCAAAAATCATCCCCCCAAAGCAAAAGGCAGAACAAAATGCAAACAAGCTCAACTAACCTGTATCCACAACGTCTTGCTATGAACTATAGAACAACTTTCCTTTCTGAGAGATTCTAAATTTGTAGCATTAGGATACTTGTAAAGATAGCATACAGTAGGTGACCAATAAACATTATTTGCTGTTTACAGATGTAAGCACAGGTTCTTTGAGGACTTAACTATCCACTATGCACTTTACACCCACTCAGCACTTTGCACTCACCCTCCCACTTAATCTTCTCAACAACCCTATGAAATAATCATTGCTGTCTCCATCTTTCAGATAAGAAAACTGAGACTCAGAGTGTTAACAGACTTTGCTCAAGGTCACACTGATAGCAAATGTCAGAGTCTCTGATTCTCAAGCTAGTATCTTAGCCTCCTTGGGGCTCATACCACTTTACAGTTAATGCAAGCTTGGTGCTCCACTTCTTACCTACAAGCACCCTTCCTTACCATCTATGACTGCCAGATATCCATAGCCTGGTTTTGGGCTTTAACCTCAGGTTCTGCCTGTTCTGCCTTTGTGACTCTCAGCAATATTGAGTCATCATATAGTTGAAGAAAGATGACTTCAAAAAACAAAAACAAAAACACTTCTCTCTGACTCTTTCATTTTCTGTCTTTATGTCTGTGCTTTTCAAACAACCTCAGCCCTAGATGTTTTGTCAAAGGTGGCTGTAGAGTAGGTGCTTACAATATCTGTCAAAACTTAGAGTTCCTAATTTCTCTAAGCCCTCCAGCCTGTCAGTCTACCCTTTGGACAGGGTTATGAGCAGACACCTTCTAAGATGTTTGGCTTAATTTGGGGGAAAGTAGAATAGTGAGGGAAAGCTAAAAAATATTTCCTCTATTTCTTTTTATTGAAGGAGAAGTATGGAGAAGGCAATTGAATACTATTTGTTGTGAAGACATAGGTATAACAATTGGTCAGACTAAAATCTTGCTAATTTTGTCCTGATTGTACTATAACCCACTATCCTACTCACCTAATTCCAGTGGGCTTACTCCACTCCACTGCACTTCCTAATGATAATTTATAATTTAATCAAAGTGGTTGTTGGCAGTGAGGTCTACTCAAGAAGTCATCATGGTGACTAAATTTACCTGACATAACAGCATTGCCTATGAAAACTTAATGCCACCTTTCAGAGTCAGCGACCCAGGTATAGATCAATGGCATAGCATCCTTGCTTTTGACCTGAGATTTCTCAGCAATTGGTGAATCACACTGTTAGAAGTACCTGCTTCTTGCTTAATGGTGTAGCCAAATCTTTTAATAATCTGTGTAACCCTGCTATTCAAAACATGAGTAAGTTTACACACATTATTAAAGTACAGTATGGCATCTTCTCTGCCACCAAATTCCTGTCATGGAATCCTAATTTAAGGAAGAAAAAATGAATTAAAAAATTATTAAATGGAAGCATGGTCCAAGAAAAGCCAGTTGGTACTCAGTATAGATGAAGCAAATGCTATTTCCCAGCCCTTACCCAGAAGAACATGCCTGCTATACTGGAACAAAATATAAGGCACCTTTGTGACAAGTGGAATATTAGGCATAGAATCTTTTAGGAGCCTTGGTCAGTCCTCTGTTTCTCTTCTCATCATCAGCTGGTAGGATGCAGACCAATCTAACCAAAATAAGTGGATCATAAAATGTACTTTTATACTCTAGTGTATAATGTGGTTTTTTTTCCCCTTCCATAGATTGTTTCTTAGCAAGTAATGGGGATGTACAGAAAATCCCCTTCAACTGTGTCTGACTAAGCCTCTTGGTTTCAGATATTAACTTAAAAATTGTGTGCCTGGGGAGTCCAGGGACATACAATTGAGATCAATACCACTTTACCAAGTGACCCCAAACACCAGTCATTTTTGTTGTTTTTACTTGTTTTCAGCCATGAAAATAACACTTCAGATACTTAATTTCTTGACTGGTCTGGCTAGTTTTTTTTGCTGTTTGTCCTGTTTCCTTTGGTGACATGTGGCAGATGAGATCTTGCTTTTTTAAACAAGGAAAACCTTCCACCAGCCGGCGGGACCCGGGATCGTACCTGTGTCCTATTGTCTTTGGTAAGGCAGAAGGGGTCGGCTGGTGGAAGCAGTGGGCTTTGGAGTCACATAGCACTGGATTCAGGTCCCACTTTCTTCACTGTCTGACCTTGGGGACGGTAACATCTCTGGACCTCAGTTTTCTCCTCTGTCCAAGAAAATAACTCCTACTTGGCAGTGTGACAAGTAAGATTTGCATGAGTTGATGTTAACCTGTAACTGCCATTCTTCTTTCTTCATCTGATTGTTATTTCTTTCTTAAGTCTATTAAGTCGTCTTATTATTATTAGAAAGGATCACGTGCTTTAAGAAAAACTTCTTTGCATGACAGTTTTCAACTGGTGTGCCCCGAGCTTGCCATCATTCTACTCCTACAACTTGGTGTGCCAAGTTCGGACCTGAAACAGCCTTCTCTCCTGCTCCAGGACTCACCTCTGTTCCCTCCGCTTCAGCTCGGAGTGGGAGCCAGGCGGGGCGCGTCAGAAGTGAGCCCCCTAATGGCCAGTCCGAACTCGATCTCACCCACTGCTGGCCAGTATAAGGAGCACAGAGGTCCTCATTTCCAAAAACCATTTTCAGCAAATAATGAAACATTTGACTGAAGTTTAGTTTCTAAGCAAAGTGGAAATTGTGAAGATACATTTATTTTATTTAACAAATTTAGGTTATAATTGCAGTTGTACTCAATTTTCCAAACAAAGAAATAAATTTAGTGAAGTTCTGGAGTAGAGAGTACAGTTCATAACTGTAGGTGTTGGGGGCACCAACCCCCCACAGAGTTGAAATTTTGTAAACTTTCAACTCCCCAAAACTTAACTACTAGAAGCCTGCTATTGACTGGAAGCCTTACCAATGACATAAACAGTTGATTAACACATGTTTTGCATTTTATATGCATTGTATACTGGATTCTTACAATAAAGTAAGCTAGAGAAAAGAAAATATAAGACAATCATAAGGAAGAAAAAATACATTTACAGAATTTATTGAAAAAAAATCCACACGTAAGTGAACCGGCGCAGTTCAAACCCATGTTGTTCAAGGGTCAACCATGTAATATTTCTGATACAACTGTAAAATATCACAATATAGGATCTTTTGCTTTACATTTGATTTTCTCAGAATCATCACAGGCGAGTCAAATATGGTAGGGTTTGGTCAATTTTCCCAGCAGCCTCTTTTAGTCTCTTGCTTTTGTAGTCACTCTCTTTGGGACCATCTTTCATATTATCTATGGTGATTTTTTTTCTTTCTTCACGTGTTACCTCTGATAGATCCTAATGTGCCAATGGCTTCTTATGTGATTGGAAATGATCACCAACATCACTTAAATGGACTTCATGAAATCTCACCTCTTTCTCAAGATTTTCCATCGACTTTATAATCTGTTTGCCTTGTATCTGCCTTATATTGTCCAATATTTACAATATTCTATAAACAGAGAGATAGTGACCAAAGATATAGGTCTAATAACAACAGTACTAATTGGCTAGGAATGTTTGAGTAGGAACTAATTTTATAATTAGGGTTCGGGGGTGGTTTATAATGACTTTTGATTCTCTACACACTTGGGAGGATTCAGAGAGTCAATATCTGAATATGGAGGCTGCTCCTATATTTAACATGTATTTATTGATTGAATGGTGTCCAGATCTTTGCTTCAGTGTCTAGCTTTGCAAAATGGGGATCATGACATTCAAATAAACAAGGATATAGATTTGTCTAATATGATCCAATGTAAACTGGATTAAAACTCATTGGAGTACTAGTATAATAGGAAGGAAGGAAGGAAGGAAGAAGGAAAAAGGAAAAAGGAAAAAGGAAAAAAAAAGGAAGAAAGAGAAACACTGCTCTCTCTAAAAGAACTTTCTACAGTGATGGAAATGTCCAAAATTATAATCATTAGCTACAGCTGGTATGAAACACTTGAATGCGACTAGTGCAACTGAGGAACTGGATTTTGAATTTTAATTCACTTAAAATTAAATTCAAATATGCATATAGCTCATGGCTTCCATATTGGACAGCACAGCTCACATCTCGATGAGATTGCTTCCATAATCCTGTCTCCTGAAAATGGAGAAACGTTGTCAAAATTCCCACCAGGACCAAAGTAGTATCCATGCAGCTAAGAGTTTCTTCAAATAGCAGTCTTCACGTAGTCATTCATCTGGCCCCTCTGAATAACCGAGAGAAACCTCATGGCTCACCAAAACAGCCAACTCTTTCATAAAAGGTGCTAGCAGGGCTTTTCATTTTCTGCTGCTTCTCCACCACTGCCTAGTAATAAAAGATGACTCTTTCTGACCAACTCAGTGCTGTGCTTTTTGTGCCTGACTAAAACCAACTCCATGGATAGGTAAATACCCCAGAAAACACCAGCCCTGCGGTGGCCTGGAGCTAGGGGGAATTTAGCTCAGGGTAAAGATATGTTACAAATTAAATGTTGCAGTTGGTATGTAAAGCTGCAATAAATAGAAACTGAGTTACATCAAGGACGGAATTAAACCTTAAGTTTAAACTCCACAGCACTGTAATTAAAACTTAGCCTGTAGCAAATCATTCACTTGAGATTAAAGTAGTGTGGGGGAAGCAGAGGTTTGGGTTTACCTTGCTTTCCACAATTTATAAGTCTGAGCTACCAAAAGCTAACAGCCCTGCCTCCATATCCAGCTCCCAATTAAAAACACAGTTTGAAAACCTTTAGGAGGCCTGAGGGGCCCCTTTAACAGAAGTCTGCCCCTTCCCTCCCTGCCTAAGTCTATGAACAAATTAAAAAATACTACCTGGTCCCCTGATGGTCTTCTGAGCTGACACGGTGTTTTCATTAATACATCATTAGAGTAATGACATTGTGCTGGTGTCTTGCTTTCAAAACAGCCTGTACCTCAACTATTATGAATACAGGCTTGGGGCCTCTGAACACTTTGTTCTTGGGAAATATTATTCAGGTCATATAAAGGGGGAAAATAAGGAAGAGAAACCGTAATTAATAACTTTTTAAATGTATATTCTTTTTATCCTAATCTAGGATGTTCAGGTTTGCTCGGTGTTTTATTTGTTAGTTTTGTGAAGTAGATGTGGGGTTGGCTTAACCACAGCACTCAATCCTACAGCCAGCAGGCATTTCCATTCTCCAAAAACACCCTAAAATAGGTTTCTCTCAAGTTGGAAGTACGTCATTTTGTGTAAAAGCAGTCTGAGGATACAAAGTTGAAACTGTGGTATTTTTATTTTCTAGACTGTGAACTGTTACCTCATAGACAATAATGGATTTATTCTGGTGTCTGAAGACTACACACAGGTGAGTGAGAAATTTCTACCAACTCAAAGTAAGGCACTCATTACATGTTTGGGTCAAGGAAAACAAATGATGGTGTTAAAACTTCTAGACAATGATCTATATTTAAGAGGTAATAGCAGGAGATTATAAAACCTTATTTCCATCCTTCTAAGAATGTCTCAGCCTACTTCTCAGCAGGCCCCAAAGTGGTGGGAGAGGGGATACAGAGCCCAGGGTCTGCTCTCTCACTCATAAAATATTCAATTTATAGAACTCTTTGCCTCAAGGGTAGAGGTGCCTTAAAGAGCTTGGGCAATTTTAAGGAGTTTTCCTCCTTTTGATATTTTATCTTCATATATATATAATTTATATATACACACAGACACAGATATACATACACACACACACACACACACACACACATATATATATATATGTGTATATATAAATTGGGATATATATAGATATATATATATATATATCCCAATGTAATTATTTTTTATGGCTTTCTTTCTGGTTTTTACTTTTTAAAAATGTCAGTTATCTAAGTTTAAGGATTAATTTGGGCTCTCAACATTGAGGGATAAGGATCCAGAGGTAGACAAAGAATGTTCTTCATTTGATTGAGCCACGTGGGGGCAAGAGGGAAAGAAATGGGGAAAAAAAAAAAAAAGCTATGGGGCTGAGCATAGAAGTAAGTATGCAGTGTATTTAGAAATCAAAATAAGATTTAAAATCAATAGCAGTGCAATAGGGAAACACAGGTTTCCCTTTTAAAACCTTGCATTACAACTATTTTGCAATAAGAAATTAAATTAACCTATTAAAAGAGCAAAACAGGCATGGTTAGTAGTGTTGTGTAATATAGAGGTGAAGGCAGAGGGTTTCTTGTGTAAGCTCTCTTCTTTAACTAGTTTTGAGATCTTATGTGCATCACTTAACCTGTCTGGGCCATCAGGCGAGCTCTAAAAGGAGGATCGTTGACTACATAAGGCTTCTTCTGACTCTGATATTTGAGGATGCTCACATTTTATAATGAAGTCTTATTTACATCATTTGAAATTCTCTAGTAGTCAACAGTACAATCGACCCATTAATGCTTAATAAATAAATTAGTTAATTGTCCTTAAGTGTGGCTCCTCAGGGTCGGAGCTTAATGATTGTTAAGCACTGGCCCCAGTGCTTTTAACTTGTAGAATTAATTGTCTCTCTTATCCATGAGATTGTTGTGGGATTTTTAAATGCACCTTAGATGAGAGAGAAAACATACTGTTGAGACTCAGACTGCCCACACCCCATCTCTTAGGTGCTGAACATCACTGGACATTGGAGTTAATGGACATTATTTAGGAGGAGTAAGCCCATGAAACAAGACCAGTCTCTGAGAGAGCAGGGAAGTCCATAGGCCTAGGGTAATATGCCCATTTGGCTGAGAGGAAAAATACTGAGATATTCAGGGGATGGTGAGAGAGGGAAACTAGACTTTTGGTGGCAAACACGCTATAGTAAATGTAAATATTAAATTATAATCTTGTATACCTGAAACATGTAATGTTATTAACCCATGTTACCGCAATAGAAAACAAGTAGAAGAATTCGTTGATGGACAATAACCCAAATTAATCACCTGTGAGAGGGAACTCTGTCCTCCTGCTATAATCGTGAAGGGCTGAGATAGGAACTTGGTCCTAGGGGAGGAAGGACGTGCTGGGTGTCTTTCAGTGATGAGCCCTGGACTAGCCAACAACATGAACCACTGAAGTAGCGACTCTGACAAAGCCATGGCCACTGCATATGGGCTCTGAGAAACAGGCCTGCAGTGTTGCCCAGCCTGCTCTGCCAGGGCCTGTTCGAGGTTATCTGGTTTCCTGTACCCTAGTTCGGATAATTCTCCATCTAATTACCAGCTCCACTGACACATATGAAATAGTAAATGTCCTTCTCGCCTCTAGCGGCAGCTCATGCTTGCAGAATTTAGTTTCCAGGTGTCCCTGGAGTGAAAAAGGCAATGCTCAATATTCAGTCAGTGAAATATTTCCTTCTTCCACCTCTCTTTCTTGTCTTTTTGGCAGTCTGTATAGGCCTTTCTGCCTGATGAGTCCGAGGAACCTGATTGAAATCACTCAGTTGTCATGGAATCGGGATTTAGTTACTATAAAGCCTACAGAATGTATTAATCAGGCTCTTAGAGTATTGCCCTCTACCCACCCATACATAAGCTGTAAATCCTCAGAGCAGTCGCAGTAGACATAGGGGTTCTCTACTGGTCTGCACCAACCCATTCCAGGGTGTTGGCAGAGGACAGCTGTTGCCCTAAGCTCAGTTCTGCTGTACTGCACGCCCCCGCCCCCATCAGACCCTGGTATTACTGGTTCCAGCAATCTGGAGGGATGCACGAGGATGTTAATCCTTCGATCCACCCTTCAGAGTCTGCAACCTCGACCAGCCCCATGAAGCAAATTTGCAAAAGCATCAGCCTGGTGATGGGGAAGGACTACTCGACCTCAAATGCCCTGAAGACAGCCCGGAGTAGGGGTAGGCCACTGAAATCTGATCGACCGTGCTGTGTCCTCAAGGGGCTGGACTGTCTTATTCCTTCTCAATGTACAAAATAAGAATGTTCTTCAGAAAGGGATTTTGAGAAAGGACATATTCTCAACTGTAGGAAATTTATAGGGCCGATGAAGAGGATTGCTATATTTCCCTAAACAGGTCATTCAGGAATTATAAACAATTCTTTTTATTACTGCTTAGGAAGTCCTTTTCACGGCCTGTTTTTTATCTGTATGAAGTAGTGTTTTAATCACAAAGGATTGAGTGCAGATTAATGCTTACTCCATCCAAGGGTAATGGTGTGGTGTGTGTGTGTGTGTGTGTGCGTGTGCACACGTGCTCGCGCAGGCGCATGTGTGCATTTGTTTTAATTCCGGCACTTGGCATGTGTTATGTGATGTGAACCCCCTCTCCACTGCTCCGCCTCTGCCGTGCATTGTGGAACAATCACATCTGCTTACTAGGTTGCTCTGTAATCCCATGACTTCTCATGACTATTAGGCACTTTTCCACTTTCGTGTAACAGCAGTCCTAAAAACCTGCCTTTGCCCCTATCGGCTCCAGAACAGACTGTGTCCATTTTTCTTTCTTCTCTGGTGTTTGGGCTTGTTATTCATCTCCACTTCCTCATGAGTCTTCTTTTCTTCCTCACAGACTGGAGACTTTTTTGGTGAGGTCGAGGGAGCTGTGATGAACAAATTGTTAACAATGGGCTCCTTTAAAAGGTAAGGATTTTATGGTCCTCTGCGCCCTCCGAGAAAGTTTGCCTAAATAAAATAAAACAAACCAAGGTCAAATAAAGCAAGCCCAGACTTGACCCCATGGCTGGTTTGTACTTGTGTTGTGCTCCAGAAGATCTCACTGAAATTTGATTCCTCTTGCATGAGTGTTAAGAGTCTTAGAACCACAGCTCACAATGAGTTTCCTGCTCACCCAGCATAGAGTTTATTGGAGGCCAATATTGAAGTTGGAGCCTGCACTGGGACACAGTTAATGTCAGTCTCAAACGAGTGACTGCAGAAGAGCAGGAAACACGTTTTCACCTGGTCAGCGGGAGGAGTGTATTTTGTCTCACATTGACAAACCAGGGACGCTTGCTTGAAATCTGGAAATCAGGGATGGAAAGTGATATTTAGGGACTCGTTGATATAATTTTAGAAAATCAAGTGAAAGGTCTCAACACCTGCTCCCAAATGGAGGTAAATTTACATCTGCTGCTAGAAGAAAACCAAGATGTTGCCAAATTCCACTGGTGACATGTACTACTCAACCGGGTCCTGAGAGCTCTCACTGACCCTAAGTGAAGCTCGTATAGGACACCTTCCTCACTGTGTCCCTCCGGGGAGGGCCAGGCATGTTCTTAGGAGCACCAAGGCCTACGGGAAAAGCCATCACCCTATGAAATCAGGATGCCAGGAATGTCCTCCAGGAGTCAACCTGTCTCCCTTCTCTTGGCTTCCCAGGAAATGGCAGCCTTTGAAGTGGTTCTTTCATGGGCATATTTGATGCTGTTAAATATGTAATAGCAGGAAATACAAGGATGGACCTCGGCTTGCCTGCAAGAACCATTGCATGTCGGCTGCCAGTGGGAAAGGCAGTCTCCCAGTTTATTGCTCTCCTGCAGCTGAATGGCCAGGAAGTGTTAGCTCAGGAAATCAGACTTTTAAGCCAGTCAACAAGACCAACTGAGCACTGTGCTGAAAGCACGGAATTCAAAAATGATGACCCAATTTTTGAGATTCCATAGCTTGTTTGTGCCAGAAGGAGGGAATAAAGAAATGGTATAAAAAAAAGTTGGCTTAACTTCAGCACTTCTGCAATCTCTGACACACTTGTTCTCAGGCCTGCCTGTAGCAGGAGTGTTCACTCCTGCTCAATTCCCTTTTTCAAATTCAACCACAGTTTTTAACTTTTTTGCCAGTAGTCATTGTACATATGCTTGAAAACTGCTTGGAACTGGGCTTGGGTTACTGTGGAGTTTTCCTGGACTTTCTAAAGCTTCCCGGGACAGCTTCTGGATTGTCTGCCATCCAGGGCACCTCTAGTTTTTCATATCTTTATGTGGATGTATACATTTGTATCATGTTAGCTTGTTTTCAACTTGGAGTTTGGGTGGGGGGAGAGACAAAAGATGAAGAATAATCACACACATGTTTCTCATTTGAAAGCATATTTTTCAACTTCTTTAACAAAATCTTTTTTTTTCTTTCTTTTTCCCTCTTGGATATTTCTTTTAAACAGTTTGGTGGGAGAAAAAAAAAGGTTGTAGTGGAATTTTAAAATCCTAGTCTCCTTATCGTGAGTGAAAAATGGCTGGCGTGAATCTAGAACTTTCTTTTTACTATGAGAGTAGCTAACATTTTGAAGAAAGGGAAGGGCAGGGGGCTTTTCTCTATTTTAACAGCAACTGCTGTCATCTGGGAGTTAGTTGACAAATCTCCCGGGCCTCTTTGAAGGGCCCCCCTCCCTGAGGCCAGGAGAGCAAGGAGAGTCTGGGTTTTAGAGTCAGATGGATTGGGTTCAAATCCTGGCTCTGACATTTCCTTGCTGCATGACTGAAAATAAGTCAGGTTACCTCTCCAAACTTTGGTTTTCTTATGGGGAAAATGAAGATGATAATAATAATTACTTCCATGGGTTGCTGTCAGAGTTAATGAGATAATAATAAGCATAAAGTTCTTACACAGTGCCTGGCATATATTAAGGGCTCAATAATTGCTAGCTGCTGCTGTGACTTTTGTGGTTGTGGATCTTTGCTTAGTCTTGGCTTTGCTTTCTGCTTGGCACCAGGTAGTGCTTCTTCAGCATTCACACTTCTCACAACAGGCTTCCCAGGACACTTGATGATGGGGTCTCCAGTATTTGGGTCCTGCAGTCCTTTTCGAAATCAGACCTTCAAGCCCTTGCCCTTTCCAGCATGCAGTGCTTACTCACAGCATAGGTTGACAGTCTTTTTGTGAAGAGATCTGTATTTCAGAAGCACTGAAAGAATGTACCCAGAAGTAACTGACAGTGCTCTGGGACAGGAGTCATGCACCATGTTAAACTGAGCCTCAATCCCAAACACAAGATACATGGAGGCTGAGTTGCTCTGGCGACACGGCTGAACCCAGGTAAAGCTCGGGAACGGTTCACTGAGATGACCTCTGATCCCAGTATCTTGATCAGTGCCAGGGTGACACAAAGTTTTTGATTTGATCTGCTTAGACCACGTCCTAAAAAATGAGTTTCGTGTATAAAAACCCTACACCTAGAAAGACAGAGCTCAAAGAGAAGGATACTGCCTCCCTTTATCAACCTCCTTTTTTGTCTCCCTCTCTGCTCCGTACTTGCTGCCTCTCTCTGACACTTGCCTGCGTAGCAGTGGATTGTTTGGCCACTTGCCTGGTGACCTGACAGCCATTCTACTGAGCAGTGACATCAGAGGGAAAGAACATCCACTTCCACATCTGCAGTGCCACATTGAAGAGAAAGAAAGCCACTGATCTGTGTGAACAAATGGCCAACTTGAGGGAGCGTTGAGAAAGCTCTGCAGCAGCATGGGCGAACGATCTAAGAGACAGAATGGTCACTCTTGGTCGCTTTAGCTGAGTCTCTGACTTGACCCTATCTACCCGGCTTGCACCTGATGTAGCATCCAGGGGCCAGAAAACATACCAGTCACTACAGCAGTATGAAAATCATAATCATCATGGCTACCTTCCCCGAGCACCTTCCATGCACCAGGCCTTGGTGTCACCTGACAGGTCTTACCCCTTGCAGTCCTTTTTGACAACTCTGTGAAAACAGTTATGAACAAGACCAGCTGTACAATCTGTGGGGCACAGTGCAGAATGAACATGCAGAGCCCTTTGTTCAAAAAGTGTCAAGAATTTCAAGACAGCGACAGCAGAGCATTGAACCAAGCATGGGGCCCTTCTAAGTGCAGGGTTCTGTGCAAATACACAGGCTGTGTGCCCATGAAGCCGACCCTGGGTGTAAATATACTCATTTTATAGATGGAAATAATGAGGTTTAGAAAGGTTAACAACTTGCCCCCAAGTCTCTGTGTAACAGAGCTCGTTTCAAACATCCTGCAGTCTGGGCCCAGAGAGAATTTTCTAGCTCCTGCGCTGGACCTGGTTCTGTGTACGATAGCATGGTATAGTCCGTGGAGCTTCCTTCAGTTCTGTTTGAGAAATGAAGGACAGCCAAGGAAGAGGTCGTCTCAGCAGTGTCTTATCTGGACAAACAGAACTTTCAGGATGGGAGGCCAGCTGAGTGATAAGATCACCCAGATTTCTTTCAGCTGAAGTTGATAAATCGTTGAACCAAGCCACATTCCCAGGCTTCACGTGTTTTCTCATACGATACTATATGCCTGGTCAGCCTTTTTGTGTTTCAAACAGAGAGCTTCAAATATTTTTTCATTCTTATCATAGGAAGTAAGTGGACTCCCTGAGTAATGACTCATTTAGGGTTTTTCATTTTAGCTCTTTCTCTGTTTCGCTCTTGTTCGTGTCTGGCAAGAGCCTTACATTCATATTTCTTAACATCCACGCTCTGTGGTGCCCACCAGCAATGATGCCGCCCCTCTTACAACTAGTGAGAGAAAACCTAGTTCCAAGATATTCTTATTAGAATTCATTTATTCTCCCACCTTCCTTGCCCCCAGTGATGCAAAGTCAATGTCAAATATCCAGGAAAAAGTGAAAAAATATATATAGCCAGACATGGGAGAGTATTCAAGCTTCCCGATAGGGCCTCTGTGATACACTGGACTTGAAATAAGGAGATTCAAGTTGAGCGTGAGAATCGCCACCATGCGGTCTTGGACAGATTCCTCGGTCTCTTTGAGCCTCAGTTTTTTAGTCACCAAAATTGGTACCTCAGGGGATTTCGTGAGAATCAACTAAAACAAAGATATGTGAAAATGCTTTACAAATTACAAAACTATTGCAAACAGGACGTAAGATTAGTTCTTGCATAAGAGCTCCAAAAGACTGAGATTTTTTTTGAATATGTACTTCTTTTAGTCACTAATGACGCCCCCCTCCCTCCCCCAAAGGTGGTCACTGCACAGCAGTTTCCTCCACAGCACAGCCTTGCGGGTGGGCCTATGGGCCTGGCCTCTGCTAGCATCTCTTGGAAAGCTTTTCGGTGAATGCTGGGGCTGCACTCCAAGAGATTCATATTCAGTTCTTCTGAGGACGAAGCCCAGGCATTGATGCTTTTTAAAAGCATCCACTTGATTCTCGTACTTAACTAGGGTCAAGAAATACTAAGTCGAAAGTATCTGGGTACCAGTCTAGATGCTGCACACTTTGTTACTGCCTGAAATTTGGCAGCTTTAACTCACTAAATTTTACTTTTCTCTGCAGCAAAATAGAACTGAAGAATTATTCATATATCTGCAAGTGAGGGTTAAATGGAATAATGCACGCTTCTAGCAAACATTCTTGTGTTCTCTGCCAAGGGGTCTTCCCTTGTTCTTTGTCTATCTAATTAAGCTTGAGGAAGGAAAGACCAAAGGGGCACACCTGGCCTTTGGCTTACAGAGAAACGGGACTGTTTGCTAATAATTTGTTTCTACTTTGGGAGCTACTGATAGTTCCTGTCTCTCTTGGCTGTGTCTTTTCTGTTTCGTTCTGGATTGTTTGTTTTGTGCTTGGTGCAGCATGCCTGAGCTCTCACCCCTCAAGACCATTTATATGTTCCCCGTGGAGCCTGGGGAATGTCCTCCTCTCCTCATCCCACACACATTCATTAACATAGTTGACTTGTGTAGAATTCCTCGTGTGGGTCCTTCTGCTATTTAAATAGCCTCTCTAGAAGGGTGACACATCAGGTAGAATTCAAGAGTGGGGCCATTTGTACTTCTGTCTCGGTATGATGGAACTGCCCTGGCACGACCGTGGGTGACAAGGAGCTTTTCCTGCCCTTGGTAATCACATTGCATTTCTGTGAATGCCCTGGCCTTGGAGTCTAGAGAGTGTTCAAAGAGAAGTCTCTTATGTAGATGTCTGCTCTCCTTCAATGCCGACTGCCCTACTGATGTCTAGTACTCAACAACTTAGGTTATGAATGTAATGGCTTCTTGGCTTCCTGTGGACCTGACCGTGGCCACAGAAGTCAAAGGTGGTGTTGAAGGGAAGAAAAAGACAGATTGGTTTGGACAATTGTGTTTCTGGGCCAAACTTTCTGGAGTGCAGAGATGTGGAGATTCCAATGGACCACTCTTTAAAATTCGAAAGCTGCTACTTGACGATGCCCGGTGACAACAATAACAATAGCTGCCCTCAACTGCATCATGATTATAGCATGTCTGATTTATTGAATACTAACTACAGGCCATTACTTCAAGCAGTTTACTTGCATTACCTTAATTAATCCCCATAACAACTCCATGAAGTAACTACTATCATTATTTCCACTTGACAAAAGACAGACTGGAAGTGGAGGCTCAAACATTTTATTTTATTTTTTTTCCAAGCATTTTATTTTATTTTTTGTCCAAGTTCACCCACAGCAGTGAGGGAGGAAGATGAAGTTTGAACTCATGACTCTTGGTTTCCAGATTGCAGACCGTGGTCTGTTAATCACCGCTCATCTTTTCCCATAGTTGGAGTAGACAAAAGTATATTCTGCAGAGATATTTTTTCACATTCATGCTTGTTTTGCTTCAAGAGATAGCAAAAGAAAGTTTCTCAATCAAACCGGGAGTCTAATATATCAGTTAGTAGCAAGTTCTACTAGAAATAATAGGAAATTGCAATATAACAAGGGGTTAAAGAATATGAGTCTTTCTCTTTTACGTGAAGGAAGTCTGAAAATACTAATTTTGGGGCCTCATGTTGTCGCCCCTGTGAAATCCACTCTGAAAACATTCCAGAGATGTGGCTGTGTTCACCACTCCCAGTGTCCCCCATGCCCCACATGACCAGTGTAGTCCTGAACAGAAATGTTCACCATCTAAATAGCCACCATCTAACTCATCTGTCCCTGGTGCCTGATCCCAAGCAATGAAAGCAGGAATACTCAGTAACACCCACTGGGTTCGGCTAGTAGCAACAATGGCAATGCTGGCACCCTTATGGACTGGTGTACGGAGCCGCAGTTATGAGCCCCACACTGTGCTAAGTGCCGCACTGGCATTACCTTGGTACAGTTGCTGTGAATGGTAGACACGGCTTCCCGCGCTTGGCAGAGCCCAGGAAGCTCCTCCAGCCTCCAAGTTTCGGGCCTCAAATGGATTTTGTATTAACTCATTCCCCAAGCAGAATTCAGCCATTTCCTTGCATTTCTTACTCAAAGAAGCAAATGAAATTTAATCTTTTCTATGTGGTATTAATCATGATTCCGTTTTCTCCTTTGGTTTACCAAATAAAGATAATTTTCATGGAAGGGGCAGACGAATGGGCAAACAAGCTGCCGAATAGGTGCACCTCCCGGCACCCATTCATGTTATCCTTTGACCTAACATTGAAGCTGGTGTGGCTGGGAGGCCAGTGTTCTGCTCAGCGTGGAGACACAGGTGATTCTGATGCTGGAAGCTCCTTAGGCTTTCCAGGGCCAACCCTGACCAATGAAATCTTGGGAGGAGGGATGATGCCTGGACCTCAGCATGTATATGAAATTTTTTTTAAGTTCCCCCCAGTGATTCTAAAGGACAGGCAGGGTTGGGAATTGCTATTTTGAACAAATGCCAACTGGTATGCTCACAAGTGGTCTTAGGAATTGAGAGTAAGTTTACATCCCATTTTCCAGATTCTTCTGCTGAGACCTATCCCCATAAGACCCTAAGAAGCAGGATATCTAGTGGGACTCCATGCTTGGGAAGCAGTTTAAATGCACAGCTTTAAAGAACAAGTGACGTAGGTTGAAATCCCAGCCCCTCCACTCGGCAGTGCTGTAATAACCTTGGAGCAGTGACTTCATCTTCTGAGCATTCATTTCCTCTCCTATGAAACGTACCATGCCCTTGACATCAGAAATAATGCCTACATTGCTGGCAGAAAGTAATTGACTATTTCTTACTGTTACTGCTTTTATTACCTGGATGAGACGCCAATGTGATTAGTATCTGCAGCTTTATTTTTTTATATTATCAGCACCTGTCAGTGAAAAGCATTTGGTGCTGATAGACCCTTTGCTTAATCTGTAGAATGAGTGAGGCTTTTCTCACGGCTCGCCTCTCCGTTTCTGCACTGGACCCTGAGCGGCCCCAGTACTCCATGCACTGGGCTCCAGGCCAGTGCAGCCACATGATGCTGTTCTCTGCTAATGATGGGTGTTCTGCTAATGATAGGTGTTCAGACTAGATTTGTTTTAGTGATTTGCAGTCGGAGCATTCAAAGCAGCAGGGCCAAGGTCGTGCAAACTTGCCACCTCTGCTGTGTTAGATATGCTGCGATGATCTTCAAGGACAGTGCAGTTTCTGTGAGAAGTTACTGTGGAGTGACATGGCTACGGATGCAAAAAGGAGAGAAGGCAGAGCACCTTTGGATCTTCTGTTAGCACTCAGATCAAAAGATTGAGCTTTCCACTTTCCCGGCTTTCTGAGAGGTAAAAAAACGAATAAGGCTTCCTATGGCTACAGTCCCTCTGTCGAGAATTTTCTGTGTTCCTACTGTGTGCCCTATGGCTTACAAATTGAAAGCTGCCCCAGAGAACACATTGTATAGCTCAACAAAGAATACATATTTTTGCATGCTACCCTAGTGAGTCACTTTGCTTCTCATAATTTTAGATTTAAAATGGCTGAAATATGTCCCACAGTGGGTCTCTGTGTCAAATGCCTCCCTGACCTGCTTTTAGGGCTGTATTTACAAACAGTAAGCTGTGTCAAGTTTGTTTTTTAGACAAACTATTTAGACAAAGTGAGCTAATTCACTGAGTCGTTATGGGCTTCCTGGCCTCATGGGCACATAGTAGGTGTTTAATAAATACTGGTTCCTAGGAACTAACAAGTCTAAAGTAGCTGAACTCATCGTGCCTTTGAAATTCGACCTTCTAATTTTTAGAAGGAATATTGTTCTTGGTCGTGATTTTTGTCGAGTTGGAAAAGAGCAGAATCAGTAAAATGGCTTTAAACAAGTCCTAATGTCATGGCCCAATCACCTAAGTCTCTCTCTGGTACAGCAGCACGTTGGGTTGCCCTGGCTTTGTTGGCATTGCTTTGAGTTTCTTCTTCAGAAGCCATATCTGCCTTCTCTCAAAGTTTCAAAGAGAACTGTCTGGGGAGCACAGAGATGCTAAGGATAAACTCTGGTGGTGATGTCACGAAGATTAAGGCACGCTATCGACACAGGAATAAACTCCCCCTGCTGAGGGCAGCAGCACAGCACCAATCTTGGGCTGGGCACAATGCTCAGGGCTTATTTCAGAGGTGAACGAAAGCAGGCAATTATCATGTTCTTTAACTATAATCAGCCAAACAGGATACAGGTAGCCACAAAATGGAGTTATTTAAAACAGTAACAAAATCATTTCAGAAAGAGTAATGATCTGGAAGTCTCTCTTTCCTCAATGTCTAGTTAAAGCTAAGCGTGGAGAAGACGGGGAAGACTTGTTTTGTAACCCCCCAGTGGCAATGGTATCAGGAGAGCCTCCTGGTGAAAGGAAAGGCAGATGCCCTGGCCTGGAGGCTGCCACAGAGCAACTGAGTTTGGCCCCAACATGTAAACTGCAGCCTTTGAAAGTGATCCCAGGAGAATCCTGAGCTTCCTGCCATCTGTCCGTCAGGGCGGTTGCCATGGCAAGAGGCTCTCACTAGCCCGGCCAGCTGGCCCAGACTGGCCTAGTGACCCCACAACAGCCCTTCAGCTTGGGTTGAAAGTTGATTCTGAACATTGATTCTGAGACTTTATATTGGACAGCACTTGCTGCCCAGTAAGACTCTGGGATGGGGCATAGGGCTGGATTCTATGCATTTCCTAGAATATGTCAGAACCTGCTACTGAGCAGAAGGCAGAGTGAGATGTGTGCAGCTTGGCCCTCATCTAATTCTGGTTCTGCCACTTGTTAGGTATGTGAAATTAAGCACATTGTTTAGGCTGGCTGAGACTTGATTTGCCTCTCCTCTGCCTCTCTGTAAAATGGGGATGATTAGAATCTATCTCGTAGGGACATGTTTAGAAGAGTACCTTGCATATGGTTGCTGAATAGAGTTCATCAGACATCAGCTGTTGTTATCATGGTCCTCAGCTAAGAAACCCATGAATAGAAGTTCCTGCATCATCTTTTGATAGCCCCAGTACAGATTCTGAAGATTACTTGTACTGTAGTAATGTGTGAATTTTACAGTATATCATATGTGCCAATGAGCTAAAGAAAACCAGAAGTCCTGTCCATCTTTCAACCAGCTGGGTAAGGCCTGAGTCAATTCTCATTGTCTTAAACGCCACCCCCATTAATTAATAATGGCAATGAAAACCAAACTAATAAATTATAACGGTAGCCACAACCCTGCCTTCTGTTGAGTGTTTCTTCTGTATTATGCATTGTGCTAAATGCAACACATATGTAACCTCAGTTAATCATCACGTCCACCCTATAAAGTAGCCACTATTCTCACCATTTTACAAATGAGGAAACTGAGGCACAAAGAAGGTAAAAAATATATATATATTTAATAAGTAAATGAATTAGGATGTAAACTCAGGTGTCACTGACTTCAAAGCTGGCATTTTAACCAGTAGGTCACACTGCCATGTGTCACTTGAGCCTTTGGGAACAGTGTAGTTTTAACAACTCATACTCTAACAAAGAACAAAATTAGGGCTTCTGTCATAAGGATCATACCAGGCCTAGCACACTACATACTTTCATAGGCCTGACCATTTAAATCTCAGAACATCTCTGTGAGTCATTTTATAGGTGAGAAAATGAAGCCTCAGTAAAAGGTAAGCAACCTGCTCAAGATTTCACCCTAGATTAATGGCAGAACCAAACTTTAAAATCAAGGCCAAACTATATTCACATCTACAACCGGAAACTCAACCCATGTTGCCTCTCACCCAGCTCTGGCCCACATGTCAGCTGCGGACAGAGTGGGGCAGTGTGAAAAGAATGACGCCTACCATAATTCTTGCCAAATCCTCGAAAGCCCTTCCTGGGTCCTCTGTAGAAATCCCCTGGATGAGTCTGTAGGCTGTGGCACAGTGGGTCAGTCAGGGACCGATTAGAGTTGTCCATTGTGGTCTGCCGTTGATTCTGTGGCTGGGTTACTGTCAGGGCTGTGTCAGTAATTTCTGTGAGAAGTTTGTTTGGGGACTTCCCCGAGCCAGATACTTGGCTGGTTGTTCATTCCCAGCACAGCATTAAGTATGCTCCACATTAAGCATTGTATTATTCTAGAAAGGAATTCCTGCGGGGAAAATTCCTTCCAGTCACGTAGGCGTTCATGTAGTATTGCAGTGTTAACATATCATCTGGCAACTGTTATGTAACTCAGGCTGGACTCTAAAGTGTCTCTCCTTTGGGGTGCCTGGAATAGTGGGAAGGAGAGCTGAGGGGAAGGATGGAATGCATGTCTCCTTTGGGATAAGGTGTTTGCTCCATCTAAAAGCTGTTAACTTGCTACCAGAAACTATTATTCTCTTTTACTTTGTAAAATTGTCAATGAGAAATTAGAATATCTGGAACAATTTTAAAGTAGGACATTTTTTTTTTTTTGCAACTGACTAAGGCTCATAATTGGGACAAAGCTATACTTCTTTCATTAAGGAGGAAAAAAATGCCCATTGTTTCATAAACTGCAGGTTTAGAAAGTAAAAGTACACTCACTATAATGGTTCTGGTAGTGGGGCATGAGAATTAGAACCAATGAGCCAGCTGGTTTCCAACAAATCATCAAAGTGCTGGGCTTATCTTGGTCCAAGCGTGTCTCCTAGTGCTTGAGAGAGACAGAGGATCCTTCCATTCCTTAGTCCAAAGTGGCCTTCCCCAGCTTTCCTTGACCTTGGAGCCATGGCCAAGGTAGATTCCATCCCGGGCCCAGAATGCAGTTCAGAACAGCATATTCCCTTTGGAGTATCCTGGTCCATGCAGATCATCCTTGTCAACCCAAAACGACTGTTTCATCATTCTGAGGATTTTCTCCTTCTTTTCTTTCCACTACGATACCTTTATTTCCTTCATTCTTCAAGTTCCAAGTGGTGCAGACTAGAGAGACTCTGTCTACCTGACGCTAAACACCGAGAGCCAAATGCTAAACACCGAGAATCGGAGTGGAGAAAGATTGGCTATTTTATTATGAATGGTGCCACCCAGGAGAATGGGAGGCTAATGCTCAAAATCCCAAACTCCCCAATCCAGGGTTCAGGGAGGATTTCTAAAGGTACAGGGAGAACTGGTATGCAGAAGCACTGGCGGGGCAAGTTTTAATCGGAGGCCTCGGAACGTGGTCATTTTTAGTAAGGGCGTCAACACAGGATCTTCCTGGCAACAGACCCTCTGCTTCTGAAAGGGTTCCAGTGTTCAACTTCCAGTTATGTCCCAGTCCTTTGGTTTGGTGGGGTGGCTGGTTGGGGTGTGGAGACTTTGGTTCCAGGTGCAGGTGGAGGTCAAAGTTCTCTCCTCTGCACATGCTTCAGCTGCATAACTTGTGGTTTTGAAGTGCTGTCTCCAAAAAACAACTCAGGATCTCGTTAAACAAAATAGAACAATTTTGAGCTGTTTCTGATTGTGTCTCCAGTCCTGGACTTTACTGCGTTCCTGGTGTGGAGGCGGAAAAAAATAGAATTTTTCTCTCACCTTCTAAATTCTACTAGCTGGGCTAATAATCAAATTGACAGAGACAGGTTAACAGGAGAAAATGTCCAAAGTTTATATGTAGATTCGGGGGTCTCTAAGAATGTGACCCATGATGCCTTGGGCAGTTGAGGTTTATAAGTCATTCTGGACACACGAGAAGGGTCAAGAGTCTGGAATTTTAAAGGGGAAGTGGGTAATTCACAGGTAGACAAGAAAGAGGGAACACTTTACAAACAAATTCCTGCTGGGCAACCCAGAGACAATGAGACAGAGGATCACCCCTGCAGAACAAATTTCTGCATGGATCCTTCCTGTCCACCATACCTAACTCAAATAGGCTATGTTGGATATGCTAAAATACCCTTCCTAAAACAGGCCTTTTTATCTGAATTCCTTCAGGCAGGAAGGGGGAGGAGGTCGAAGGTTCCCTCTGAGTTTTTTGTTTCTTAACAACCAGCTTAAAATCAATATCTCAAAAGGCACATTTTGGAGTGGCAAAACTTCACTGGACCCCTTTACTGGTTTATCATTCTTGTTAGGTCTGTATTTACAAGTCACCGCTGCACTCGATAGTAGTATTAGTAACTTAACTGTTCACCTTGCTGGTCCCCACCATCTTTTGGTTTCTGCATTTCCCATATTAGTGAAGCTCCTTTCCATTCTTTCCTGTAGAATTACCCTTTATGACTATCAAGCCATGTGCAGAGCCAACAAGGAGAGCAGCGATGGTGCCCATGGTCTACTGGATGTAAGTACAGTACATTCACCCAGAAAACAACTGTATGTTTCTGTCTCTGTGTATGAGTGTGTCTTCTCCTTTGGGGCAGTCAAGTCATCTTTTTCAAAACCATGAGTGTTTGAAAGTATTTCTTGATTTTCCTGGTTAAGAAAAGTCACTTCTGTTTAAACCCAAATTTAGTGATTATATGAATGGCAAACAGATCTAAAGTCTCTGATGGAGTAATGCAGCAGCCCTCTTTTGATGGATAGAAAAAAGGAGAAGTTTTATGGATTCTCTTATTCTTTATATAAAAGAGAATTTGGTTTGGTTCAACAGAAATCTTCCTTTCGGTTTGTAATAGAGCTGTTAGCCTATGAACAAATTCACATTTCGATCATAGGTTCTCCATCCTAATCATACTGCTGCTTTGTTTCCGCAGCATTCTCCCTGAAACCGCTTCCATGGCTGATGTCAGAGTTGAGGATCAATCGGTTTAACTTTGGTAGCATTAGAAAATGACTTTCTGAATGCCAATAACTGCTATAATTTACTCTCAGTTTAAAAATATAATTTACAATGTGCAAGCAATGATTTGAAAACACACATACAAAACAAAAACAAAAACCCAGATATAGATACTCCAGTATAGTCTGGCATATATGTATAAATATAACCCTTATGTGTTATTATTTTGTAAATTCCAAAAAGTTATCCTAAAATTTGGTTTGAAACAAAATTTAAGAGTCATTATGGTTTTAAAACATACACACCTTCTCATTTGCAGATATAGGATCTTGTGAGGGGATTATTTAAAAACCAAGTATTTAACACAGTTCTCCTACACTAAGAGAACAAGAAATGATTCAGAGCTAGAAAATATCTGAGAGGCAACTAGGAACTAAGAATTTGACATTTTTTTTAAAAAAAATACTGCTTTTTAGTGAGAATCAACCTGTCTTTTCAAACTCAACTTCCCTAATCTTAGCATGAGTATTTCCAGACTTAAAATGTTCCCAAGGTATGTTTTCATCATTAGGCTTAAAAGCTCAATGGCTTTACCCTTCTGAATGATAATGTGTATTTAAATTTGTTAATCCTGTATTTACATAATCCCTTTGTTTATCCATACATTGAGCCAGTGTCTGGCAGGAAATGCTTGAGTGCCTTTTCTCCTGGCCTCTGGGAGAGCTGCCCCAGTGTCTGCCCCTCTCCCCTTTCAGAACCTCCTTAATCTCCTTATTCATTCTGTCCTCTCTCAGACTCACACTACCGAGGACCACTGAAATGTCACTACCCATCCCAGCAGGTATAGAGATGCAGAACTGTCCCATGGTCTGACCACCTGGGTCATTTTGAAAGAAAGATGATTATTTTTCAAGCCCTAAGGATCAAGAATCTTAATGGCAAAACCCACAGCGCTACAAGATTGCATTTGGTTTTAGAAATAGTTAATTGTTCACATCCTTATCTGACCCTAATCCTGAGGGCCCTGCGATTCAGGAAATTATGGCGATTCACTCAGTCAAATCAGAGCAAGAGATGCATCTGAAATCTGGGTGGGCTACTAGTAACCCCTGTAGAGTTTTATTATTGTTCTGTTTACCTACTGGCTTGAAATAGGGAAGTTTCAAGAATGGTTAAGGGTATAAAAATTGGTTCTTGTTTTATTTAAAACTGATTAATAGTCCCCCATTCCTAGCACTAGTCCTTACCATCAAAATGCTCAGAAGGTAGGATTAAGCAGCCATCACTTAAGAAACCAAGATATGGCATTTCAGTTCTCTGATACCTAAATGGAACCATGAAAGGTTCTGAGATTTTTCTGGACTTGCCAGCTGGAGCCTGGGCTTTGCCAGTGTCATTGCCTGTCTCTCAAATCTGCCCGCCACTCACATATCTGGCATACCTAGGTACAAAGAACTAACTGAGGGGGGACTTGGTATTTTCCAGAATCAGGAAATTGAATTATCCACATAGGAAATATCACAGAGTAAACAATCCAACTGCTTTTTTTAATTAAAATATTCTGAAATAAAGATCAAGCTGTCAATGCCTTCTTTTATAGAGTGAAGGAGATTTTCTGTAAGGATAAAATCACATGTTTATATGGTTATCATTTTTTTTTCAAGTCTAAATATGTAAGTGTGAGAAAAGGCAGCTTGAATCATACATAATTCATGGACAACATTAAAATCAAATATATGCAATTTTTGCTTATTTCAATGAATGACATACAGTGATGGAGAACAGAGAATCACCTTTCTGAGAGGCAGCCCTGTAAATTACCATTTGAAATTAGTTATAAGATTCCAGCCCCTCAGCATTAAGCTGTGAAATATTAGCCCCTAGAGGGTAAAGGTTTAAGCATCCTTTGCTGAACTTCCTTTTTCCTCCCAGAGATAACCCCTGTATTAGATCATGTTTATTTTACTTGTAAATCACATCTTACTACAGGGGAGTTCAAAGTTTTAAAATGTTAGTTTTGGGATATAGTATCCAACCATTTTCTTCTTTCAGCTAGAGCTTCACTGTTTTTTAACATGATATCAATCTCTCTAAAAGAATAACATTGTCTTTATGTAAAGCCTTAAGTTAAACCAAAAATGTTGTGTGTGATACATTTTTTTTTAATGAACTGAATTCTTCTGTTCAGCCTTATAATGCCTTCCTTGCTGCAGTAAAATGGATAATGACAGAATTTGTCTTGTAAGTACAATTGTTCCATTTTTAAAAAAACTATTATTCTTTTCTTTTGTATTATTAAGTGAATTGAGAGTCTCTGCTTCATGTTTTCAATAACTGATTCATAATACTCTGAATAACCTCATTAAAAATCTCAAAATATTGAATGTTGAGACCAAAAAATTATCTTTTATTAAGTTATTCATGGTCACTGCTTATGCCCTTATGTAATTGTTTAGCAGACTAACAGCTTGCAATACACAAACTAAATTTATTTATTGTGGTTACTGTTAAATTTAACATAGATTTCTGGCTGTTTTTAATGCTGCCTGGGTGGGCTGTGGTCAGAAGAACAAATTGCCGGGGCTGTCCACTGTGCTACTTCGAATGTCTTGCCATATATAGGAATAGGGCCTGTGTAGTCATGGGCCAGGGGCTGGGGGCTTTTCAAGGTGTGATTTAATTGTTTACCCTGTCGATTTTTGGTCCTGTTCAGAGGGTGTTGAATGCATCTGTGACTTGGGTCAGACTTAAAATGGCACAAAGATGAAAGGCTTGACTTCCAGATGAGCTATTGGACGCATCACCGAAACACCGTGTCACACAAAAGAGAGGGTGTCCATGGATGGACTTGGGAACCAGATCATTCGAGCTACACCAAACTCTTATTTTTATTTTCCCCATTAAGTTTCCAGTTCTTTGAATTTAAGAAAGAAATCATTTGATGAACAGACATTGATGAATAGACATCTTCTTCTCTATTATGTTAATGTAACGTATTAATTTACCACAGTTATAAATTCAAGTGGGGAGTAAGTTTTGTATATATATGAGACAAAATACAGTAATGGATAATAGTGGGATTTTGATTGAGAGTGAATTGCTAGAGAATGTAACCAAGTATCTGAAAAAAGAAATGGCCATGTTTTGGTCTGTCTCATTAATTTGGAGGATGATTTATATTACTTTTGCATTCTTTATGAACAACAGAAAAATTTTAATTTTTTTAAAATTTGCATCATGGCATACTTTCATAAAGAGAGGTTTGTCCCATCTGTCCCTACACACACATACACACACACACACACATACACACACACAGTCACAAACATGGCTAAAGAGTTTGCATTACAGTATAAATTTTGAAAACACCCTTTATTACTGCAGATCATAATCCAGTAGAGAATATTCTATTTGTATTTCTGAACCAAGGCAGAAGAAGCCCTTTAGAAGTTGAATTTTTACTATGGGTTCAGACGGCAACTAGAAACTATTTCTGCCTAGAAAGCAGGATATTTCTCAGCAGAGTCCTTAAGTCTAGGTGAATCTGATTTCATGGCTCGGCTGGCATTGTTGATAAAATAGCCTATCGTAAATAAGATAAAGCCCAGTAAAAATTCACTGGTAACCGAACTAACCATGTTGATATCTCCAGATCGTGATGTTATTCTTTCAAACGGGGTTGAGCATTACCGAATAATAGGACCTCACTGTTCTATTCAGGGTGTGGATAACCAGGTAACATTGGGCTTTCCATCACCCGTTTAGGTTCCTGGTGGAATTTAACCTCTGCAGCTGGTGGCACTCAGATATGACAGCTAAAGGTAAGCAGCAACTGGTTTCTATTTCCTAGCTCAGAGTGATAAGCCCTGGGTTCACTGGCTTCTTTTCATCAGGGATGTGCTTGCATAAAATTACCCAGGACAAAGTGATGATTTTTCAGCTCAGTCAGCAAAAGGCATTCTTTGTGCTAAGTGCAGCACCAGCCAGTCAGACAAAAATTCCCAGAGCTTCATTCAGCCCATGTTGAATATATACTTTGACCTGTTTCCTAAACTAAGACTTTGAGGTTATGCATTAAACAGGTGAAGTCTTCAAAAAACTCATGAATGGAGCAAAAATCTAAAAGAGACAACGGCCATGCCACCCTGAACATGCCGGATCTCGTCTGATCTCTGAAGCTAAGCAGTGTTGGGCCTGGTTAGTACTTGGATGGGAGACCACCTAGGATTACCAGGTGCTGTAGGCGTTAAAGGAGACAGACACATTGCCTTTTTCAGACTGAATGAAGAGATAGTTACTCTTTTTTTTTTTTTAAGAATCACCGTCATAAAATATAAACCTTGTAATATTACTTTTCCTGCCCAAAAACCTTTAATGATTTGAGGAATAATTAGTAGAAACTCTCAGAGGCATGAGTTGTAGAGTTAGATCAGTATGGATTTGAGTCCTGGCTCCAAGATTAGCCTCTGGCAAGTTAGCTGATCTGGGCAAGGCACAGTTTTCCCACAGTAAGCAAAATAGGAAAATAATAAATAATATTTATCTCCTATCACTTGTGTGTGTGCATGCGCACGTGTGTATGTAATGATGAGATAGATCATGCTATATGCTGAGCACAGGGACTGGAAGCTTTCAAAAAATGGTAGCTGTAATTAATTCATGATAATGGTGGTGATAGTGTGGACCACAACAGTGATGAATAAATAGTTGAGTCCCCCTGGCCTACAAAACCAGTGCTTTTTAATGAGAGTTGTCTCTCAGGCATCTCCCTGCCTGTTCAGTCACTCTTTGTTTCTCAGATACATTCTGCTCTTTCTTTCCTTTGTGCATTTATTCATGTTGACTTTTTCTTTTTTTTTTTACCTGAGATACCAGATACGAGCAGACCACTACAATTATTATTTTTTAAATTATGTGTTATTTAAAAAGAGGTAGATTAGTAATGTAGCAGCATTCCCCCACGTGCTGGATATATTTGTCCGACATTCCCTCTCTCTTCCTCTAAGATCCCAATCCCTGAGAATTCCCTCAGTTCTCCCAGGAAGAATTAGCATCATTTCCTTCTTGCTTCTCTCTCAGTCAGCTCACATCTTTCTCAGCTCTTCCACACCACTATTGCCACAGTTGTTTGTTTCACACTACACTAGAATTTCTCGATAGCAGGAGCTGTGTCTTAACCATTTTTATCCCTGAGCACCTAACTGGCACTTAGTGCCTAGTGGGTGTCAATCTCTGTTTGCTAAATACCCTAACACATCTTTCTGTTGTCAGGTATCACCATTATAGTCGCTGCCATCATAGCTTTGTATCTTACAAATAGACCTATTTTGCCTAAATTCAGGAACTCACTAATTTCTTGTTAGTTAGACTACGAGACAGAGCAACATAGGCAGAGAGTTCCATGCATGCATACGCTTGCATGGAGCAGCCACTGATAACGGAGAACATGATCTAAGTATGTTGAAGGTTGGCTCTGTCCTGGGAAGCTGACAGCTCAGTGGACCAGACCCAGATGCTCTACTTTCATCCACACGCACACTATCCTGGTGACCCTCCAGGTATTCTTGCCCCTTCTCACTGGGTTCGTACCATCTTTGAATGACAGCGAGTACCCATAATCCCACATCGAGAAATATAGCCTAAGGAAATAAACTGAGATGGGAACAAAGGGTTCTATGACAGGGTGATCATCACCAGGGAATTTAAGATTGCAAACACTGGTAACTCTTTAAATGATGAACAATGAGGATGTTTTAAAATAAATTACAGCCCATCCACAGAAAGGCACAGAAAATTTTTTTAAAGATTCCGTTTCTGAAAACTTTTTATCAAAACCAGAAATACTCATGAAATTAAGTAATATAATAAAAAATATATACAGAGCTGTATCTACTCCAAAAAAAGCATCTGATGGTGGAGGAGGAGTATATGAGGCAAGAAGGATCAGCAATCAGTATAGCTAATGGGGAGTCAATAAACAGATAGGGCTGTCATGTACCCCAAAGAAAAATTTACTTACGGCATGAACCTGCTTTTGTTTAAAAGTGCACATGATTTGAAAAGGAGAGGTGAGAAGGAACGTACTAAGTGTGTGCTTTCTATATCTTTTTTTTATTTGCTTTTCTTATTTGATTAGCTTTTCCACAATTTTATTATTAGAGGTTTAAAAAATGGTAAATGAGATTAAAAGAGAGAAAAGGAAGTGGAAAGATTAATAGAGGCTAAGAAAATGGATTACAAGTTGGTTAAGTGGCTGTTCTCTCCGCAGCAACAGTTCCTGGGGACAAATTACCACTCCTGTGGAATCAGACTTTGTGCTCAGGGAGGCTAGAATGGCTGTTTCACCACCTAGAGATTAAGTGCTATGGCTTTGGAGTCAGGCAGCCTTCCTCTGCCACTTGAACTGTGAGGTTCTGGGCAAATCGTTTGGTCTCTCTGGGCTTTGGTTTCCTCATTGGTCAACAGATAACATGATGGGGTTGTGGGAGATGAATTAAACAATGTGTGCAAAGCCCATGTGCATGACATGGCACAGAGCAAGTGCTCCACGCCTGGCAGGCGGTACTCACGTTTTGGGTGGTTGTGGGTTGTTTCAAGTTTTTTGGTTTTGTTTTCTTTTGGCTAAGGCTGGCTGGTTGGAGTGTACTCCATGTTGACGGCAGCAGGCTAGTTATCTTCAGTGGTTTAGTTTTTGGCATTCTTCTTCACACTGGTATGCCTGCCCATCCCTGACTGAGGGACTTCGATGGTGAACAAGATGATGAAGGAAGGATGCCTTCCTTCTTCATGCCAATCCCCATTCCGACTTCCCTCATTCTCACCTGGGCCTGCTTTTCCTTCCCCATTACCTGCCACCACAGGCATCTGGCCACACCCTTGTTCTGGTCCTTTGGATTTGACGATTAATTTTTGAGCCTCTGTTGAATACCAGCTACAATAATCTTTATTTAAACCAATAGTTTTCCACCTGGGGTGATCTTGCCGCCCATGGGTGATCACAACTTCTGGGGACATTTTTGGTTATCACAACTGAGAATGGGGATAGAGATCAGGGAAGCCACTAAACATCCTATAACACAAAGCGGCTGAAAAAGAATTATCTGACTCAAAATGTCAATAGAATATTCCTCCCTTATCTGCAGGGTATATGTTTCAAGACCCCTGACAGATGCCTGAAACTGTGAATAGTTCCAAACCCTAAATACGCTGTTTTTTCCTATACATACATACCTGTGATAAATTTGAATTTATAAATTAGGCACATTAAGAGATTAACAATAACTAATAATATAGAACAATTGTTACAATATACTATAATAAACGTTATGTAAATGTGGTGTCTGTGGTAACTACAATGGCTACTAAGTGGCTAGTGGGTAGGTAGCGTATCCAGTATGGATGTACAAGACAAAGGGATGATTCATGTCTCAGGGGGGATGAAGATGAACAGTGTGAGATTTCATCACACTACTCAGAATGGCATGCAATTTAAGACTTAAGAATTGTTTAATTCTGAAATTTTCTATTTCGTGTTTTTGGACCACAGTCGACCACGGGTAACTGAAACCACAAAATGCAAACCCGCGGATATGAGGGCCCTGCTGTGGCGCCACTGTGGGGGGATCCCTGGTGTAGGCCCAGGAGTATAGGGTAGGTGATGATGGACAAGGACAGAGGGTACAGTCTTTGCCCTCATTGATGGTTACAGACACTCAGCAAGGTTCTCATTCTGAAATTTCATATCCCCTCTCCCCTGCTTTTCTGTCCACCAGGACCAACAGCGGACAAAATTTTAGCTTAGGAGAATAATATGGTGCTTCATTTCTCCATTTCTGTTTGAGGAAGCTCTATAAAAAGATCCTTTAATAGGTAAATCCAAGTCATCTCACTCCACTGCCACAGTATGAGACCTTTTCCCTACAGACTGCAGAAAGACATTGTCAGATATTTATATCATTGATACATGGTGTACCTATATGTAGCATTTTCCCATTTCCAGAGTGCTGGCACTAGATTATCTTCAGATCCCTTCAACATACCTGAGAGGTTGGGACTGCCAGAATTTGTTACTGAATCTTCTGAGGCACCTAAGTCAGACAGCTAATAGATAATGGGCTCAGACCTAAACCAAGACCCGCCACCTCAGCTAGACGGCTGGCCTTCTCTGAGCCCTCATGTCAAGCAGGCTGTCGCACATGAATTGTCACATTCAGGCCTAATGCTCTCTACTGTGCATGATTATGACTTTTTCCATTTTGGAGATGAAGAAACTGAGTCAACTGAGGGTGAATAAACTCATCTGTGGGGCTGCTCTCACCTGGATATCTTTGTTAGATGTAAATGTATATGAGCTCCCAAAGTGAACACACGTTAAATGTAAATGTAAACCTTGGACCCAGTGTAAGGAGAGAAAAGTTTCACGCACCATAACTATATCGACTTGCAAAGTTTCTCTATTCTAAATTTTCTCTTCCCTCACCAGATAAAGACTCTGAGCTGAGACATACATCTTTGTTTAGCTAAAAATGGAATCCATAATTACACTGTTTATCTGCTTCATTTCCTTAGTGAAGGGGACTGTGGAAGCCCATTTCTGCTCAATTATCACAAAGGTATCATTTTGGCGAAGTTGCACAAAGAGAATGGAGCTTGCTGGCACCCGGTTATGAATGGGGGTGCATTCACAAAGACAAAAGAAGAGGAAAGCTTTTCAAATGGCAACTCTATTCATTCCCAATTGTCTGCACATAATTACTGTGAACCCAAGTCAGTTATTCTCATCAGGGACATTTGTTGCTAAGGGAAAATTAAAGATATTCAGTTGTGTGGGTGTTTCATTGTGAGTGAGTGATAAGTCACGGCGGCTTCAGCTTGCACCTCCAGTGTAACTGGGGTAAGAGGAGAGCAGTGGATGGCAAAGAGTGTAGGCTCTGGATGTGACCACCCCATTGTGGACCTGGGCTTCAGCACTTAACAGCAGTGTGACTTGGGGCAAGCATCTTAGTTTCTTCATATGTAAAGCATGATAGCAATAGGGCCTTGATTGCTGTGTGATGGTGAGGATTTCATCCGAGCAAAGAGTCTAGCATGATGTTCGGTGTGTGGTAAGCACTCAGTGAATATTGTTTGTGAGGGTGGTGGTGGTGGTGGTTTTGCTATTTAAGCAAACAATGGTCATGGTGATTAGTCACTCCCTTGTGGTGCTCAAGACAGGCTATATCTGCTTTCTGAAACCTAACTTTCCCTTCTGGAAAAGGAAAGAATCAGCCTAGCTGAGCTCTATGATCCTTGTGTACCTACACCTTTGGAAGATAATGAATTTTAAATGCCTAGGAGTTAAAACAGTACTCATTAGATCGCGGGAAGACTTAGTCATTGATTTGAAATTCCATAGAAAAATAGTAATGACTGGCAAATATATGTGATTTTTTTCATAGTACACCAGACAAAGAAAGAGCTTCATAATAAACCATGTTATTTACATTAAATGCAGCCCTGGTCTTATATGATAATTTGTGTTTCACAAAAGCACATAAAGCAACCTCCAGCCAATCTATAGTCATATAGCAAATAGACACAACAGTCTATCACCACATCAGTATGAGTGCCCTGCAATTGTCAAGGAACAAAAATTTCATCTCCAGAAAAGATCAGAGCCAAATTAGTCTCACCATTGAACTTGTTGGACTCATTCCATTGTATCTGGGTCCAGACAATTAGAATTAGAGATGGTGCAATTATCGGGCTTATTAAATCACGTGTGCTGCCTATCTCAGCCTGCCCTTAAGACCTTTCTTCCATTCGTTTATTGGCCAAACTTCACAGAGCAGTTAGATATATATGTGCTGGAGCCAGATAGCCCAAGTTCAAATTTTAGCTCTGCCACATACTCACTGGATGAATTTGGGCAATTTCCCCAGTCCTCGCGTCCATTCACTAATCTGCAAAACAGAGATAACAATCATTTCTACCTCATAGGTTTTTTTTTTTTTTTTTTCTTGCTTAACCGTTAAATAAATTAATCCATGTAAAGCAGAACATCATCTGGCACATAGTGATTTCTAAATAAATGTAGTTGTTACTATCATTAGGTTATTATATGCTATCTGTATGTTTGTGCCATATCCACTCATAATCTATGCTGTTGATTTAATCTTTATTTCATTTAATCTGACTCATTTTTTGACAATTAAATAATGTAAATACTAAAAAGAAGCTTCCCAAATCGAAAGTCAATATCATTTGCTGTACAGAAAAATTAATTGTAAAAATGAGAATGGGGAATATAAAAAGTTTTACCAAATTGTAGCCAAATACCTCAAGGTATTTGTGTTTGACATCCCAAGGTTAAAAAGAGAAGAGCAAATGAAACAAAGATGATAGAAACCCCCTGGCATCAAACAAAGAGGTCCTCCTGACAAAACCAGAGGCATTGGGAAATAACTGGGAAGAAAATGATATTCCCACCAATCCCCTCTCTATGTTATTAGCGTATGGCTTGGGCCACCTAAACTCACCTTGCCTTTCCCCTGAAGGCAGGCAATTTGCCATTAGGGACTGAGATGCTCACATTTCCTTTGTCCATTTTGTTTGCCTAAAAAACACCATTCAGGAGAATTATTCATTTATTCAACAAGCATATATGCTTCCTATGAGCTAGCACTGCAGGGCACATGGGGACAGACAGTGTTTGGGACCTAGCCCTTTGGGAGCATGACAACTGCCAGCCCTGTACCATTAGTGGAGTCAGGAGGCAGGGAAGCAGCCATCTGCTTGCTTTTTCTAACCAAAAAGAAATAGCTTGAAAAGGCGAACAGTCTGGAGAGTCGATGAGATAACACGGGCAGTAGAGGTCAGTGGCAGTAAGCATAGGCACTTAGGCTGCACTTGCAATGTGCCAGCCACTTTCTGTTTCAATTCATTTGACCCTCAAACAACCATGTGAGGTTGATATTGTTATTCCCATGTACGGATGAGGACACTACAGTGTAGAAAGATTAAAAACTCATCTGAAATCGAGGTCAGAAAAAAAAAATGGCATAGATGATAGAGGCTCTATTCATCCCTCTGGCGATCAAATTAAAGTTGTGACAGAAACAAGGAGCAGACAGCAAGGAAAATTGCCTGGGATCTAGATGAAAAAGCCATACAACTAGAGCGAGAACTAAGAAATCACCCTGCAATGGCGGAAAGTAGGACAGGGCGAGGACACAAGGCTGCTCGGCCCCTAGCAGCTGAGTGGGACAGAGGCTATGGCAGTAGTAGCTGGCAGCTGCAGACACCTCTTAAAGGGGCCATGTCCACGAGTGGACTTTCACAGTGACGGACCTGCTTCGGCACTGGTTCGGCTTTCAGGGGGAAACTGAGTTGTTGGAGTGAAGGCTGAGTGGAGACTCACTCTGTATAGAAATGCTGGTGGTATCCTCTGTTGAACCCTCCCCACTCCCAGTGTGCAGACTCAGTGCCACCATAGTGGTGACGTCATCAAACTGGAAAACACGTCACTCTGCCTAGATGATTCCCTGAAACTCCCCCAACTCGCGGCCCCACCCAAGCAACAATCAGGTGTGTCCTTGCTTAGTCAGGTGCCCCTTGCTGAGTAGCACCTAGACTCACACTGGAGGCAGCTGGCCTCGGTTTCTGGTGTGGACTTTTGAGGCAACTATAAGCACAGCACCTGGGGATTGCTTGCTGAATCTTAACAGGTGGCTTTGGAGGTTCACAGGCTGGGGCTAAACTTGGCCCGCAGCTAAACCCCTCTCAGGATTGTGCCACTTGACGCCAACCACACAAAGCCACACTAATAAGACATAGGAGACTTAAGAGCTTTGTTTAGTACATAGAAACAGACACAGAAAGGCAGCCAAAATGGGAAGACAAAGAAGCAGAAACCATGTGTAAAAACAGAACAGAGATCCAGAAATAATGAAGTCAAGCAATCTAACAGATTCGAAGTTCAAAACTCTAGTTATTAAAGATCTTTGATGAACTTATGGGAAGTGTAGATGAGTTTAGTGAGAACTTTAACAAAGAGATAAAAAACATAAAAATGGAAATGGAAATTATAAAAGGGAACCAGTCAGAAATGAAGAACACAGAGATGAGAAGTATATTAAATGGAATAAATAGAGTGAATAAAGAAGAGAATAAATGACCTATATAGAGGATGGGAAAGCCAAGAACACTGAATCGGAATGTCAAGAAAAAAAAAGCCAAGACTATAATAATAATTTAAGGAGACTATGAGACACTATTAAAGGTAAAAATATCTTTGTCATAGGGGTACTGGAAAAAAACAAGATATTGAAAAGCTATTTGAAGAAATAATGATAGAAAACTTCCCTAACCTGGTGAAAGAAATAGACATGAAACAACAGGGAGCTCAAAGAGTCCCAAACACCAGGAACCCAAAGGGACCCACACCAAGACATATCATAATTAAAATGCCAAAGGTTAAATACAAGGAAAGAATCTTAAAAGCAGCA
>NW_011888976.1:3538495-3543948 GCF_000151845.1 Pteropus vampyrus | reverse complement strand
TTTCACAGTGACGGACCTGCTTCGGCACTGGTTCGGCTTTCAGGGGGAAACTGAGTTGTTGGAGTGAAGGCTGAGTGGAGACTCACTCTGTATAGAAATGCTGGTGGTATCCTCTGTTGAACCCTCCCCACTCCCAGTGTGCAGACTCAGTGCCACCATAGTGGTGACGTCATCAAACTGGAAAACACGTCACTCTGCCTAGATGATTCCCTGAAACTCCCCCAACTCGCGGCCCCACCCAAGCAACAATCAGGTGTGTCCTTGCTTAGTCAGGTGCCCCTTGCTGAGTAGCACCTAGACTCACACTGGAGGCAGCTGGCCTCGGTTTCTGGTGTGGACTTTTGAGGCAACTATAAGCACAGCACCTGGGGATTGCTTGCTGAATCTTAACAGGTGGCTTTGGAGGTTCACAGGCTGGGGCTAAACTTGGCCCGCAGCTAAACCCCTCTCAGGATTGTGCCACTTGACGCCAACCACACAAAGCCACACTAATAAGACATAGGAGACTTAAGAGCTTTGTTTAGTACATAGAAACAGACACAGAAAGGCAGCCAAAATGGGAAGACAAAGAAGCAGAAACCATGTGTAAAAACAGAACAGAGATCCAGAAATAATGAAGTCAAGCAATCTAACAGATTCGAAGTTCAAAACTCTAGTTATTAAAGATCTTTGATGAACTTATGGGAAGTGTAGATGAGTTTAGTGAGAACTTTAACAAAGAGATAAAAAACATAAAAATGGAAATGGAAATTATAAAAGGGAACCAGTCAGAAATGAAGAACACAGAGATGAGAAGTATATTAAATGGAATAAATAGAGTGAATAAAGAAGAGAATAAATGACCTATATAGAGGATGGGAAAGCCAAGAACACTGAATCGGAATGTCAAGAAAAAAAAAGCCAAGACTATAATAATAATTTAAGGAGACTATGAGACACTATTAAAGGTAAAAATATCTTTGTCATAGGGGTACTGGAAAAAAACAAGATATTGAAAAGCTATTTGAAGAAATAATGATAGAAAACTTCCCTAACCTGGTGAAAGAAACAGACATGAAACAACAGGGAGCTCAAAGAGTCCCAAACACCAGGAACCCAAAGGGACCCACACCAAGACATATCATAATTAAAATGCCAAAGGTTAAATACAAGGAAAGAATCTTAAAAGCAGCATGAGAAAAGTGGATAGTTACCTACAAGGGAGCACCCATAAAACTGGAAACTGATTTCTCAAAAGAAACTATATAGGACAGAAGGACTTGGCACAAAATATTTAATGAGATGAAAACCTAGGATCTACAACCAAGAATACTTTATCCAGCAAAGCTATCATTTAGAGTTGAAGGACAAATAAAGAGCTTCCCAGACAAAAATAAGCTAAAGGAATTTATCAACACCAAGCCTGTATTACAGGAAATGTTGAGGGACTTCTTTGAGAAGAAAAAACATGTATCAAAAACAGGAATAAAGAATGGTAATAACTACATTCCTACCAACAAGTACCTCAAATGGAAAAGAATAAAGTGCTCCAACCAAAAGATAGAATGACTGAATGGATAAGAAAACAAGACCCCTACATATTGCTGCCTACAAGAGACTCACTTCAGATTAAAAAAACACACACAGACTAAAAGGAAGGGGATTGAAAAAGATATTGCCTTGATGGACCTAGAGGGTATTGTGCTGAATGAAGTTAGATAGAGAAAGACAGATATCACATGATTTCACATACATGTGGAATCTAAAGAACAAATTCAACAATAACAAAACAGAAGCAGAAATAAACTCATAGATACAGAGAATATTTTCAGGGATATTAGATGGGAGGAGGTTGGGGGGAACAAAATATGCAAAGGGATTAAGAGGTACAAATAGATAGTTGCAAAATAGACATGGAGGTGTAGAGTGTAGCATGGGGAAGATGGTTAATAATGCAATAAATATGTAAGGGGGAAGAGGGGTACTAGATTTAGTGGGGTGATCACTTTGCGAGTTATACGGATCTCTGATCATTATGCTATACAACTGAAACTGGTATATTATTATATGCCAACTGTAATTTTTAAAAAAACTCATTGAATTGTACAATATAAATACAAGTAACTAATTGTCTATTATATTTCAATAAAGACAGAGAAAAAAAACTCATCTGAGATCACACAGCAGAGGCAGAATACACAACCCTCAGGGTTCGTGCTCTTAGCTACTACACAATTAGCCTAACTCCTGGCATGTGGATGGTAACACTCTGTAACAACTAGAATTTTATGAAGATTTTGTGTGTATGTGCATACATATGAGTGAAAGTGTGCATGCATGTCACTCTGTTGAGAACTATAATGCTTTAGTCCATTTATTCCTTAGGATCCTGTGAGTTAGCATGAGTATCTCCTATTTATGTCAGTGACCAGTTCCTGAAAATCATGGTCTGCATTTTTTTAAAAAGCTGATTAAAAGTCTACTTCCTTTTGTTTTAAATAGGAAAAATTACAGAGCATTACATTTCAATCACGAACACCGAATTAATTTCCTCAAAATAATGAAAGCTCAGTGAAAAGCCTGCATTATAAAAAACAATTACATTAGAATATAATTGCTTAGAGCATGGCTTCCTGATCACCCAGTGGTTATCCGATTGTTACCAAACAGTTGTTTTGCATTCAGTAACCCTGTGATGAATGGCTCGCTTAGTGCCAGCAGCCTCCCAAATGGACATTCCACAAAGCATCTACTCATGGTTCTGATATCCAACCAATTGTATTTTGACAGGAGACTTTGTCCACACATTATTTTGTTAAAATCCTATTGAGTTATGCAGCTGTAAATGTAAATTGTATATATGGATCTAACATATATAATATATATATTTAAAAATATGTTTTTTTATTTTATATAAACATCAGCCCAAAACATTGTGCTGAGTTCAGGTATTGGAAACCTATAAGCACTCTGGGTATTAGAAAATGTTAAGGAGTACACCTCCAGCGAAGATATCTGTACTACTAGCATCTCCACTTTACAGATGAGAATACTGAGGATTAGCTAGAAGCAATGGAGCGGGAATTTGTACTCCAAATTTCTGTGACTTCAGGGCCTTCCCCCTTACCCATTATACCACTATGGTATAACATCTATCATAGTCATCATGGTAATGTCACAATGGCTTCATTAGAATGCTAGCATTGTTTTTGTTATTGTTATTTACAATTACTATTATTATCATTTACTGACACTCACTTAGCACTCATTATGTTTCAGATACTGTACCAAGAACTCGACATATATTGTTCTTTTTTTCCTTCTCACTTCTTCATCATGATAGAACTATATTATCCCCAACTTAGAAATTTAAAAAAGTTGAGACTTAGGTTTTGGAACTTGCTCACTGGACTTATCTTGTTTAAATAATTTAATCAACTACAGCCTTTACCAAGTGCCTACTATGTACTCTTTTACGTACCAGGGTTATTTAGTGCTGTATTACTGGACATGGAATTTCATAATAGTAGGATTACGCTCATGGCTGTGGTTCAAAGACATTACGTATTTTACTAGTCCATATTTCAATTTTGTTTCTGTAATAAAACCATGCAATTGTATCATGACCTTTGTCTCACCCTAAATAATATGGTGTAACATATTTTATACATTTATTTAGATATGCATATGTGTTTGTTGCTAAGTTCAAGAAAGTCTGAGGTCACAGACCTGGGGACTGATGTTGTCCCAGAAAGTAGAATTCTTATGATGCATAAATGATAGCTGATCAAGCCAACACAACTGCTTGAGGAATTATAGCTTATAGAGTTGCTTGGCAGATGAAATCACTCGACTAATTAGAAAATAATGCATTATGCTGTGCCTAGAAAAATCACAGAGCTGCAGAAGCGGAACTGCGCTCTGAGTTACTATGGGCTGCCAGTCACAATAAAGCCTGTGCTTCGCGTTCTTTATCTTTATTTTTTTTTTTTTCCTTATCCCTGCAGCCCAGAAATTGAAACAGACCCTGGAGCCTTGTGATACTGAATATCCCGCATTTGTCTCTGAACGCACGATCAAGGAAACCTCAGGGAACATTGCTTGTGAAGACTGCTCCAAGTAAGCCCCCCACCTTTCTGCTCAGTATAGAACTTTCCCAGATGGGCCAGTGAGACTGGCATGCACACAATTACATGAAGAGACGGAAGCATGGCTGCCCTCTTGTGTGAGGAAGTATTTCCATCAGCTTGGAAGAAACATCACTTGGCTTTGTTTGAGAGATCATTTAGAGTTTGGGAAACATTCAAAATGCATGAGAACGTAGCCTAGGATATAGGAGGATTTTTAGTCCTGTTCGTTGGTGGTTGGAAAAAGGCCTAATTGGTGTTTTCCCTAATTGACAGTTGGCAATTTCAGCTGTTTGTTCAAGGAAAGTTCTTAGGTGTCTTTACTGAAGGCACCAAATCTTCAGGATTCACTGAAATCTGATGTGTTGGAAATGATTCTTGGTGATTTAATACGAATTTCTCTGATTCCTAATGAAGGTGGGCCTTTTTTTTTTTTTTAACGATTCCTTTTCCATCATTTGGGATTCCTGACCTTTTTATTCCTGTTGGCAGTTCACTGTTGGGTTGTGGAGCTATTCTGACTAAATAATTACGTGTTCTTTCTATATTTTGGATATGATTTCTTGGTGTCATATGCTTCGTATATGTGTTTTTCTGTCTCTTCACATTTATGGATATCCGTAAATGCATGGAAATTTTCTTTTGCTTTTATTTTAATGTAGTCTAATTTCTTCTTTTCTTCTATGATTTTTGCTTTGTGTTCCTTGTTTAGAAATTAGTCTCTACCCTAATGTGATAATGATATTCTCATACATTTTTATTCTAAGTGCTTTAAAGGGTTGCCTTTCATATTTGGGACTTTAATCCCTATGGGATTTGTTTGTGTGTGTGGCATGAGGTAGAGTCTAGTTTGACCCTTTTCCATATAGTTGGCCTTTTAACCAGCACTATTTATTGAATAGTCTTTATTTTCCTATAGATTTATTATGATACCTGTGCTATGGGCTGAGTTCTCATCTGCATGCAGATCTGTTTCCAGGTTTTATGGTTTGTCAATACCTATGTCAACACCATGTCTCTTTAATTATTCTAGCTTGATAATATGATTGATATTTAGAAGAACAAATATTTCTTCCTTATTCTTCTTCTAAGTTTTCTTAGCTTTTCTTTCCTCTTTACTCTTTCATATAAATGTTGGAATTCACTTGTTAATTCCCATGATTTAGGCTAGGGTTTTCATTAAAATTCCTAGAAGTTATATATTAATTTGAAGGTAACTGCTATCTTTTATGATATTGGATCTTTTTTCTTATATACTATATCTTTATTTATATGTCTTTTTCTATGCCTTTCAATACAGCTTTATAATTTTATGTTAGATTTATACATAGACAGCTTATAGTTGTT
>NW_011888976.1:3513843-3538445 GCF_000151845.1 Pteropus vampyrus | reverse complement strand
CATATGTGTTTGTTGCTAAGTTCAAGAAAGTCTGAGGTCACAGACCTGGGGACTGATGTTGTCCCAGAAAGTAGAATTCTTATGATGCATAAATGATAGCTGATCAAGCCAACACAACTGCTTGAGGAATTATAGCTTATAGAGTTGCTTGGCAGATGAAATCACTCGACTAATTAGAAAATAATGCATTATGCTGTGCCTAGAAAAATCACAGAGCTGCAGAAGCGGAACTGCGCTCTGAGTTACTATGGGCTGCCAGTCACAATAAAGCCTGTGCTTCGCGTTCTTTATCTTTATTTTTTTTTTTTTCCTTATCCCTGCAGCCCAGAAATTGAAACAGACCCTGGAGCCTTGTGATACTGAATATCCCGCATTTGTCTCTGAACGCACGATCAAGGAAACCTCAGGGAACATTGCTTGTGAAGACTGCTCCAAGTAAGCCCCCCACCTTTCTGCTCAGTATAGAACTTTCCCAGATGGGCCAGTGAGACTGGCATGCACACAATTACATGAAGAGACGGAAGCATGGCTGCCCTCTTGTGTGAGGAAGTATTTCCATCAGCTTGGAAGAAACATCACTTGGCTTTGTTTGAGAGATCATTTAGAGTTTGGGAAACATTCAAAATGCATGAGAACGTAGCCTAGGATATAGGAGGATTTTTAGTCCTGTTCGTTGGTGGTTGGAAAAAGGCCTAATTGGTGTTTTCCCTAATTGACAGTTGGCAATTTCAGCTGTTTGTTCAAGGAAAGTTCTTAGGTGTCTTTACTGAAGGCACCAAATCTTCAGGATTCACTGAAATCTGATGTGTTGGAAATGATTCTTGGTGATTTAATACGAATTTCTCTGATTCCTAATGAAGGTGGGCCTTTTTTTTTTTTTTAACGATTCCTTTTCCATCATTTGGGATTCCTGACCTTTTTATTCCTGTTGGCAGTTCACTGTTGGGTTGTGGAGCTATTCTGACTAAATAATTACGTGTTCTTTCTATATTTTGGATATGATTTCTTGGTGTCATATGCTTCGTATATGTGTTTTTCTGTCTCTTCACATTTATGGATATCCGTAAATGCATGGAAATTTTCTTTTGCTTTTATTTTAATGTAGTCTAATTTCTTCTTTTCTTCTATGATTTTTGCTTTGTGTTCCTTGTTTAGAAATTAGTCTCTACCCTAATGTGATAATGATATTCTCATACATTTTTATTCTAAGTGCTTTAAAGGGTTGCCTTTCATATTTGGGACTTTAATCCCTATGGGATTTGTTTGTGTGTGTGGCATGAGGTAGAGTCTAGTTTGACCCTTTTCCATATAGTTGGCCTTTTAACCAGCACTATTTATTGAATAGTCTTTATTTTCCTATAGATTTATTATGATACCTGTGCTATGGGCTGAGTTCTCATCTGCATGCAGATCTGTTTCCAGGTTTTATGGTTTGTCAATACCTATGTCAACACCATGTCTCTTTAATTATTCTAGCTTGATAATATGATTGATATTTAGAAGAACAAATATTTCTTCCTTATTCTTCTTCTAAGTTTTCTTAGCTTTTCTTTCCTCTTTACTCTTTCATATAAATGTTGGAATTCACTTGTTAATTCCCATGATTTAGGCTAGGGTTTTCATTAAAATTCCTAGAAGTTATATATTAATTTGAAGGTAACTGCTATCTTTTATGATATTGGATCTTTTTTCTTATATACTATATCTTTATTTATATGTCTTTTTCTATGCCTTTCAATACAGCTTTATAATTTTATGTTAGATTTATACATAGACAGCTTATAGTTGTTGGTTTTTTTTGCTATCATAAATGGTATATATTTAAAACTACATTTTATATTTGGTAATTTCTAGAATATGAGAACATCACTAATTTCTATACATCGGGTATCCCATATCCAACAAATTGCTATTTGCTCTTTTAGTTCTAATAATTTGCGTATAGATTCTCTTGGACTTTTTTGCATAGACAGTAATATCACTTCTGAAAATTTTCCTTTCTAATCTCCACATTTAGTTATTGTTTTGTGTTTTATTGCACTGAACTTCTGATACATAGTTGAATAGAAACAATGAGAGTAGGCAGCTGTGTCTTGTTCCTAATTTAAAGGAATTGCTTCTAATAATTCCATGTTAAGTGTGATGTTTGCAATAGAGTTTATTAAATTGTAGAAAATGTAATATAAAATGTATCATTTTAACTTTTTAAGTGTATAATTCAAGAGCATTAAGTACATTCACAATGTTGTGCAGCCATAACTGTAATCCACTTCCCAAATTGCTAGAGGTTTTTGGTGGTTAACCATTCATTAAGTTAAAGAAAACTGCTTTAAAGGTGTTTGCTGCTGTTGTTATTCTTTGAAACTTCAATGAATGTTGAATTTTATCAAAGAAAAATTTTCTATATCCATTACTAAAATAATTTTAATTTGTTAATATGTCAACTTACATAGATATAATCTAGAAACATTTTGAGTTTTTAAATATATACATATACATATACATACATATATATAAATACACACACGCACACACACACACACACACATATATATAATAAGTGTCTTTAGTAGTAGATGGGTTGTCTATTGTGAAAATTACTTTTTTTCCAGGATGGACTTTCATTGTCATGATTTCAAAAAACAAATAACAAAAACCATATTTCAGGATTCATTTGCTCATATTATATTGTGAACTTTTGCTTCTGTGCTCAAAAAAAGTGAGTGAGCTATAGTTTCCCTGTCGCGTACTGTCATTGCTATTAAGGTCATTTTATTGTCACAATATTACCTGGAGTTTTTCCTCTTTCTTTAATATCTTAATATTTTGTACAACAATAAATGATCTCTTTCTTGTAGTTTGGTGAAACTTACCCACAAAACTATCAGTAACTGATGGGTGTTTTGTTTATTTCTTTGCTTTTGCATTGAGTAAATTTTCAACTATTGAATTCGTTTCTTTAGTGGTTAGATGTCTCTTTGGATTTTCTATTTCTTTTTGAAATGATTTTGGTGATTATATTTCTTTAAAAATTGCCTATTTCATCTCATTTTTTAAGTTTGTTGCATACATTTGTTAATAGTTTTTTGTTTTGATTAAAAATGCTGTAATATTTGTGATTTTGCCCCCTTTTAAATCAACTTCTCTCTCTCCCTTCCTCTCCTATCCCTCTTCTTCTCCTTCCCCTTCCCCTTTTTCTCTCCCCTCCCTTTCTGCTGCAGATAATTCTCTCTCTCCTAATTCCCTCCCTCCCACCTTTTTCTGTTTCATAGTTCCTCCTTCCCTCTCTGTACTGGCAGAGATGTGTTTGTTTTGGTTTTCTTCAAAGAACAATCCTTTAGTTATCTGATTCTCTCTGTTGTTTCTTTGACTTTCTATTTTATTTATTTTGCTTCTTATCTGTTTTATTACCCTCTTTTATGTTTTGGGGGTTTACTCTTTTTTTCCCTAACATTTTGTGTTTGTTGCTGAGCTTTATCAACTTCATTTTTATATATATAATATCATTGTTATATAAAATTTCTCTCTTCTAGTTTGTTAAATTTAATATATAGAACTTTCATTTCATTTAGCTCTAACAATTTTCTAACTTTCACAATTTTTTGATCTAAAATTTTTTTAACTTATTTTTAAATTTATTTTTATTTTTTATTATGATGACGTTGGTTAATGAAATCCTGTAAGCTTCAGATGTAGATCTATACATTTTTAAATAGTGTTTTAGGATTTCCTAATATGTGAGTTTTGAGACTATCTTTTAATTTTTATTGATTTCTAATTAAATGACATTGTGGTCTGTATAACACATATATTTTAGTATGTGTCGAGACTTGCTTTGTATTCTTGTACTTGTCCATGTGTTTCTGAAAGCAAGTTTTATTCTCTAATAGCTGGGTACAGGAACTAATATATTAATATGTATCTATTGGCTCAAGTGTGTTAATTGTATTTCAGAGTTTCCTTTTGTTTAGGGATGGGATCTGTTTTAGATGTCACTTAATCTCTTACTAGGCTTAGGAATTTTTCAACTCCTTCATGTCATTCAATGCATTTTGCTTTTTATATTTTGAAGCTATATTACCATGGACATCTCTGTTCAGGATTGGTATGCTTTCTAATAAATCATTCCTTTTATCACTATGTAATAATCTTCTTTATATGAAAGTGCTTTATGCTTTAATGTCTATTTTGTTTGCTAATAACATAGATATAGTAGTTCTTTTGATAACGTTTCCTAGGCATATTTCTTCCTATCCCTCCATTTTCAATTCTTTTTGTCATTTTGAGTTTGGATTTTGTCTTATAAATCGAATATAGCAGGATTTGAAGTACCTTTATTATTGGTAGACTTAATCTTTAAAATTTATTGTGTTTACCAAAAAGTTTGGATTAAATTTTTTTGTCATTTTGTATGTCCTCTATTCTCCATTTTTTTCTTTTCTTTTCCTTCCTTCTTTTCTTCCTTCCTTCCTTCCTTCCTTCCTTCCTTCCTTCCTTCCTCCCTCCCTCCTTCCCTCCCTCCCTCCTTCCCTCCCTTCCTCCCTTTCTTTCTTTCACCTTCTATTGGATTTATTATCTCTATTCATTTTTTTAGCTAGTATGTGAAGTATACACATTTTTCTTTGAGTAGCTATCCTTTTTAAATGTATTTTAATTGGTCAGATCTCTTCTCTCCTCCAGAATAAAAACTTGTAACTCTATAATTTAGATTACCTGCCATCTCTTTCATGTAATATTCTCTAACACTTTAACTCTATTATGGTTTTAAACCCACTAAATACTGTATTATCGTCGTTGCTGCCTATCATAAATGAAATGTTTACAATTTGTTTACTTACCATTGCTTTTTTTTTTTTTTTAAGCATTGCTTTTGTTTTACAGTACTTTGGAAGTTTTTCAGGAATGTTCTGAGAGTGGTAAATTCTCTCATTCATTGTCTAAAGCACCTTATTTAATTACTCTGCGGAATAATTTAATTTCATACTCTCTAAATCGAAATATTTTAAACATACTATTCCATTGTCTTCTGGCTTTTAGTTTTGCACCTTTGTAAGTAGTCTGGCTTTTTTCTTTTCTAATGGCTTATAAAGTGTTTACTCTCTCTTTAATGCTCTGAAGTTTCACTGAAGTATATCTAGATATAAATTTATTTCTGTTTGTTTGTGTATTTTATTCTGGATAATTTCCATAAACTTATACTAGAGTTAATAAATTGCATTTTGATCAAGTCTAGTCTGCTACTTAAAGAATACATTGAGTTTTTAATATGAATATCTCTTTTTATATTTCTGGAAGGTTTATTTGCTTCTTTTAAAAATCTATGTATTCTTCTATACAGAGTCTTATTCTTACATTTTCCATATCTGATTATAAAGAACTTTAAAGATTGTTTCGGTAGTTTAAATTTTGAGGTACCAATCCTCTTGTTTCGTATGTCTGACTATAAGCTGATCTTCATTATTAATTATTATTTTTGTGAAAACTGAATAGAGATTGAGTTTTTCTTCACGATGGGTTTATATTTGGGCTTTAGTCATGTATCTTATTGGTATTGACTGTCTAGGAATAATTATTATGTGAGTTTTTGTTTTTAGAAGTTTCTGCATCATATAATTACAGTAAATATTTTTTTTCTGAACAGCATGTAGTTTAGGATTAAAGTTTGTTTTCAGAGCCCCAGACAGCACCAGATTATTAGCTTTTTACACTTAGCTATAAATGTACAATCTGGTTTGTAGTATCTTTTCTTGTAAGATTTTTTTGTGTGTTTAAACATACTTGTTTTGTTTCTCTATTTACCCAGCATGTCTAAGTGTTTAGCACAGAGTGGCTTCCATACTTTCCCAATCTGCCATCTTATCGTTTACTCTTCTGACTGAGGACATTTGAAGCAACCACAAGAAAGCACTGCAGTATTGTAGTTTAGTGCAGGAGCTGTGGAATCAGAGTTCAGAGTGTGAGTCCTAACTCTAGCAATTGCTAACTGTATGCCCTTGGGCAAGAACCTAAACTCTCTGAAACTCAGCTCCTTCCTTGGTAATTTGGGAGACAATAATAGTAAGCATATCATAAGCTTCTTGTAAGAATTAAGTGGGAAAATTTATATTGTAAATGGAGCATAGTGCCAAGAACAGAGTAAGTATTCAATAAATGACCGCATTTAATACAAGCATTATAGGACTTCAGTGAACATTTATTGATTGTTATTTCCTGGGCTAAAACTGTAGGGAGACAGTAATACATGAGGTACACATGATTCCTGTCCTCATGGAGTTTACAGACAAGTAACGAGGCAATCTCAATACTCCATACTTAGTGCCAAGATTAGAGAGTAAATGTTACACAGAAACTTAAAAGGGAGACTTGGGTTGGCCACAAAAAGCTTCCTGGAAGAAGTGACCTCTGATATAAGACCACCAGAATATGGAGGAGTTAGCAGGTAAGAGTATCCAGGCAGAGGGAAGAGCTTTGTGTGGGCAAGAGAAGTTGTGCTGTGTTCAACAAATTGTCAGAAGGACAGGGAAGCTGGAACACAGTTGGGGGTGAGGAGAGATGAGAGAGGACACAAGGAACAAGTAAGAGCCAAATTGTGTTGCCTCTCTGATCCTGTCAAAGAGAACGAGTCCCTTGAAGGACTTCAATACTAAAGCGAAAGGACTTCAAATGGAGTTAAAGGATGCCCAAGTGGAACGACAGAAAGGTTCCAATTTTAGGATTAGAAATTGATAGATCACCTGGGATAACTAGTTGGGAAATCAATTCATAACTTTTTTTCTAATTCAAAAATATTCTTGAGGCTTTGTTATAAAATTATGGTACAATGCTCACATAAAACTAGGCTCATAAAAATAGGCTCATAAAAATAGTCTTTTGGAGACTTGAGATGGATTGAACCCTTTTATTCTTATCTATATTCTTCTCTCTATATTTCATTGCTCCATTTCATAAATAAAATTTATTAGATGATATATCTGAGTATTTGTCAAAGTATTTATGAAGATAACATTTTACGTTTTGTATGATCTTTGTGTTCTTAGAATGCAACATGTTAAGGAGAGAAATAATACTGACTTCTGTCACTTTTCCCCTCTTGATGGCTAGGTGACTTTTCAGTATACTGGTCAACACGTTTGGTGGAACCAGGAAGCCAGATTTGCATATCTGCTTTACGTCTCATTTGTGTAGAAGTTTGTCAGTCTTTGCCCGGAAAGAATGAAATTTTTGCACAACTCGTCCTCTAAGACAATTACTAATTTTTGACCAACTTTGTAGGTAACTTCAGGTCAGGAGCCATAACATTCAAAAATAACACAATTCTACAGCATTTGGCCAGAAGTGAGTTGGAAACTGAGTTTGGTGAAAATTATAGTATTTCAGAAATTATGCACTAAGATCTTTTTCAAAGAAAAACATCTTGCCTCCCGCAATGGAACATACAAAACTATGTCCATTACAAACCATTCTCAAGGCAGCGATTACTTTCCTCCACAAGTACGGCAAACCATAAGAACTGTGTGCTTCCCACGGGAACATGCTGTGTGCTGTAGTGTGCTCTTGGATTGACGTTAACAGTTCTGCCATCTCTTAGAAGAAATCAGGTGACCTTGGTGCCTAAACAATCTTCTAGAGCTCAGGAAACCATGTCAGGTGGTTCTAGCCATATAGAAAAAGTCTTCTTGGTCTCCTTCGAAGACTGGCTGCTCCCAACTCCATTTCTGTGTCCTTTTCCCAGAATTACTTGATGGTTTTATGTGGAAAATACATCAAGAGGTGACTCAATTGCTCTAAATAGAAACCTTAAGTTGGCAACTCCAAAAGTGGACATTTATCTGTCTATATCATAGACAGATATTATAACAGAGGGACAGTATGCAGTGTTTAAAAAAGGATTTTCAAAAATATAGGGTTTATTAAGAATGCAGGAGCCTAAAAGAAAATAAGAATTTACATAAGAATGTCATTAGGGTTGGTGGTTTGGCTGCTTTAACCAATAATTTTCGTCATTCAATATCCCACTGATTATTAAATTAATCTGTTATTCAAACAGCAATCGAAAACAACTCAGCCCATATTTTCTGGGTATTTGTGACTGTCAACAAGTTTAACAAAATTGGATATCTAAAAATAATATAATGCTTTACTATTTTTCAATACATTGCTTTTCTTCTTGATACCCCCTCAACCTTTGCTGAGAAAAGGATCCACAAAGTTTTCCTTGGAATGAAAATCAGTTGCTAAGTTAAATACTTATAACTAGTTAAGAAAAATAATGTAATCACAAATACAATTAAACATGTAGCATTTGCCATGCTGGAACTTTAAAGCTCTTGTCACATTTCAGTGCTGACAAGATGTTGATTTCTAAGGCAAATCAGATTTGGGGTTTTTTTTAACATTTTTTTGAGTGTATCTCTTTTTTGGTAGTATCACTCATCACTTTTCATAAAAATTATGTTGCCATCAGTTTCACTTTGGGATCTGAACACCAGTTTTGCTCATCTTTCTTGAAGCCCCAAAAGCTATGGCCGCGCTTGTCTTCTCTCATCACCTCTCCCCACGCGCCTTGCATTTATCCGCTAAGCTGAAAGAAAGTAATTGGTCTCGAAGCTGTGTTGACATGTTTCGTGGGCTACAGTTCAGAGAACCACAGTTCCGGGATTCCATTTTCCTACAAACTACTCCAATTTCCTGTCGAGGTCTCACACTGGGTGGGCCACTTGCCACAAGTCTTTAGACAGTTCTCAGCGAATGCCCTGCAGGTGTTCTTACCCAAGGGGCCTTCTTAAAATGACCTGTAAAATGGATCCACTGAACAATGGGGACATGGTGTCCTCACTAAGTAAGGCTGAGAGGATAGCCTCTGGGAGAGGACTACAGTCTGGGCTACCACACTTAAGAGCAAAGACTTTAACCAGTTAAACATTCTGGGTTTCAGTCTGCTCATCTCCTCTGCGAGGGGCATAATACCTGCTTCATAAGATCTATTTGTGGGTTAAACACACACACACACACACACACACACACAAATCTATGATCCTCATACTTAGCATAGTGTTCAGCACAGAGTAATTGCTTCATAAACGGGAGATATTTTTATAGAGCACAATCCAATAGATCCATCTGTGTTGACGGGGATGTAGGAAAACCACACAATTCCGGTCAGTCTCCTCTTCCAGATTTCTTAGCCTGGAAGGTAAAACTAATAGTTTCAACCAAGAAAGTAGTTGGTGAGGTTTTTACTCCAATGAAACTGTCCTAGATAAAGTAGATCTTGGATTTTTACCACTGCCTGGATCTACTTGAGCTCTTGGTTCATAAAAAATTTGGAATTCTAAGTTACGGACTCCACATATTCAATAGTGATCAGATACTTCATTACACAAATTAGACACAGACTTTGCCAGTGGGAGTACATTAGTGTCATGAATAATAAAATTTGTAGGCGTTAAAATGTAACACGTTTAACCACTTGATTTGCAAGCATACACTAATTTGTTGAAATATTTTTGTATCTCCTGCTCCATAGATTCCTGCCAAACTACTGTACTCAATCTTGTCTAAAACATGTAAATAAATATGATTCAGTTTCCCATGAAATAATCATTGGCCCTTTCAAATGAGCTTAGTTCACTTCTAAACAACTCAACTTTCCGCTCTACAGTGAGATTAATACCAAGTTTCAATTCTTCCCTTTGGAGACTGAGGGCTGTGCATTTATTTTCTTCCAGGTTTCCCATTGATGTCATTTACTCACGTTCACCTTGCCATGTTGGCTGGTCATGTGCAGAGCTGTGGATCACCTAAGTCAAAATAGGTCTTGTCACTTTGAATTTTATAGTGTCAGGCCCATGTAGTGGTGGAGGAAACCACCTCCATCTCCCTAAATGCTCTTGCTTCCCGTTCTGTATTTCAGAAGGTGGTAGGCATAATTTCTGGATCCTAAAAGTGATTTCTTTCCATGACTAAAGATTTCAAATCTGACTCTATCAAATCTAAAAGCTTTTCAATGATTTATGTAACGCTGAAGATGTGCTACTCAACTGAGCTATGTTCTTTTTATATTATGGGTGTGAGACCAAGTCTGAATAATTCAATGCTCAGTCTTACATTGAACAACCTACTGAGTGCTGTATGTTTGTGGTTGCTAAAAAAACATCTTGACTTTAAACTTTCAAATAGGGGCAGGGGGAGGTAAGTGCTTACCTTGGGAGTTTTATTTTGAATTGTTGAAATAGTGCCAAAAGATGAAAATGTAGTCCAAAAACATTAGAATAATTGGGATTAAAGACTTTGGATTTTTGTACCAATTCTTCTGAATCCCAGTTCACCGAAGCACTTTACTGGAGATAGGACGTCACTGATTCTCTTTCTCAGATGCTCGGGAAAAAAGTGCTTTATTTCCAGACACAACGATGATTACAACTTTGAAGCTCCAGATAGAATGGCTGTTGTTGTTGAAGTGTTGCTATCTTTACTTGCCCTTTGATAAGCAGTGTTTGGAGAAGTTTTAGTACAGGAAATGTTGTAAATTACTGTTTTCCCTTACGAGTCCATGATGCAAAATGAGAGGGACGCATGCCTGTAATGACTAGGCAGGTCTCTACCTGACATGAATTAGTCTCACAATTTCCCATTTGTACATTTCTTAATGTGTGGGAAAGAGGGGTGGGAGTACATGTAAGTGTGGCTAAGCTCATAACACAGCAAAGCTTTCCTCTTCCATGCTGGAGGGTAGGAGACAAGCAGAGCCAAGGAATATTTTTAGAATGTTTATTTGCATGCGGAATGGAGGAGTGCAGAGCCGTATCCACACGATTGACATTTGCAAGCTGCATTTCTGCGGTGTATTGTCTCCATCGCGATGGTTGTTTGTGCTGTGACGCCCACCATCTCTGCCTCAAAGAGCAGTCTGTGTTCCTCCCTTGGGCTGCCCAGTGTTGCACCTGAAGTGGCTTAGCAAGTTGCCAAAACCCTATAGATGTGTGTTTATTAACTCTCCAGCTTGCCCTCCATTTGTTTAGCTTGGAGAGACTTTATATATTCCTATGGGTATTAAAAACCCATCTGATGTATTAAAGGAGCTCAAAGGATCAAAGTAGAAATGCTGCTTGAAATGCAGCATATTGAATATAGACTTAAAATTTCTAGACACAAACCACTTTTTTCATGAGACATTTTGTATACTCAAGAAGTAAATTCATTTTTTAATGACCAGTTTTTCTTTGGGACTTGGAATTTCTCTTTTCCTTCAGGTGACCTCCGCTCCCACCTTTTTAGGATAACTCATGATTTTGACAAGAAAACCCCTTGGCAACCTAGGGTAGAAGCAAGCATTAATCTCAATATAGTTTTCATGCCTAGGAAGATGTAGCCCAAGAACTTTAACAAACACACCAGCCACTGGCTAATGACCAAGGTCCTTTATGCATTTGGAAGAGAAATAGGTGGAGAGGGTATAAAATGAGGATCCCAGTTACCCATGATCCATAATAATTAGAGGTGTAGACGATCAAAGTCAGAAGGATGTGGGAGAAATTCTCAGGCTAGAATCATTTTATCAGATGCTTCTCAAATGAAAATTGCTACACTCACTTTTAGACAACAAATGATATATTTCATGAATGATTCTATTTCTATTGATGTACATTGCGCTGCAATCTTTGGTTATTTTGGTATATCCAAGCTTATGTGAGAATTCATATGTGATCACTGTTTATTGAATGCTTACTTTTTGCCAAGGGCTTCATGTACATTTCCACATTTATTTTTCTTTCTATTTTTTTTTTTTTAATTTCATCTGCATTTCACCCAGTAGGAACCTGAGGCTCAAAGAAGTTAAGTCTCCTGACCAGTGTTACAGAGCTACTAAGTGCTAGATCTGAATTGGGTCAAGGTCTGCCTGACTCCAAAGCCTGACAGAGAATTCCTGTGGCATCCAGTTAAATGTCTCTCTGTCACAGTACCAAGTCACCTATGTAGCCACATGTCAAACTGAGTTCATCTCACCATCAGGGTTTGCTTTGGAAACTGACAATTCCACCATTCACTTGACCTATGGGAAGAAATCTACAAACATCCAATTTGACAAAAGCCATACATTTCCTGAGTGCCAGTTTTGTGTAAATCTCCATCAGACCTGTTTTGGGGTTTGCTAGTAGCACTTACTGCATTACTGTTTAAGCATCTGTTTATTTGTCTTCCTCCCCCACCAAATCAGATGAAATAGGCTGGAACAGTGGTAAAAAGTATTTCTGGCTTTAGAGTCATGCAAACTTGGGTCAGAGGCCTCAATACCATAACTTCCTAATTGGGCGATCTTTGCCAGCAAGTGACTTACTCCCCTTAGTTGCCAACTACTTGTCTGTAAAATGAAGATGCTAATTGTACCTACAGGGGTCGGCTTGATGTGCACATCACAAGGTACAATTATAAAAAAGACTTCTTCCAGGACATGGAAGCAACTGAAGTGCCCTACAATAGATGATTGGATAAAGAAGATGTGGTACATATATACAATGGAATATTACTCAGCTATAAGAAGAGGTGAAATACTGCTATTTGTGACAACATGGATGGATCTCGAGATAATCATGCTAAGTAAAATAAGCCAACAGAAAAAGTTGAAAACCACATGATAGCACATATGCATGGGATACAAATTAAAAGCAACAAACAAAACATGACAAACAGAGACTCATGGATATATGGACTGTGGACTAGCGGTTACCAGAGGGAAGGGGAGGAGAGCAGAGGTAGATAGGGATTAAAGGGGTCAAATATGTGGTGACAGAAAGAAATCTAACTATGGGAGGTGAACACACAATACAATATATACATGACTTACTGTTGAAGTGTACACTTGAAACTTATTGGATTTTGTTCATCAATGTCATCCACTCAAAAAAATTAATTAATTAAAAAAAAGTCTTCTTCCAGCATCTACCATTTAGTTGGCACTCAATAGCTGGGAGGTCTTATATTGAACTCATTATAGATGTGAGCATGGTATGTTTGATTCCTATATTCCTAACACCTAACATGGGGCCTTGTATATAAAATAGTGGTCAGAAAATTGTTGATTGAGGCAAAGTTTCCCAAGAGAATAATAACCTTGTAAAGTGTGAGCAACAGGGGAGGAGGGGTGTGTAATTCTAGTAGCTGAGACACCTATTTATTGTTATATTTGAAAACAAGTATCTGTTTTGAAAACAACTAGAAGTTCAGATTCCCAAGAGCCAAAAGAGAATTTCGTGATTTTCGTTAGGAAAAGAGAAGGTGATCCAGAGAGGGGAGAATACTTGCCCACGGTCCCAATGGGAAGGAACAGCTGATGCCAGACTCAAAGCCCAATAGAAAGCCAGCCATTTAAGAATTTTTCTCTGCATCATTGCTGCTTCTCCATAGCTGATCATTTTTAAGTAACTATTAGCTAACTAACTAAACACATAAATAAATATTATACAAAGTATGATACACAAACATGGTAAATAATTTGAATATGTAATACATAAAGATATGTAATGAGAATTAAGTTCCCTGACCCGTGATCCCCTGGAACTTCTCTAGAAGGGTGTCCGTTGTTTCTGGGTCCTAGTGGAGCACTCCAGGGATGTCTTATGCAAATATAAACACATGGGTATATTGAATGTTTCGCTTTTTTTTTTTTACAAGAATGGTAGCATTCTACTTCATCTTTTTTTCCCTTTGATATATCTGAAACTATCTTCACATCATTATAAAGATTTTTTTTTAATGGTTACCTGAGCTTTGATTTTGGAGGATGTTTTCATTGAGCCCAAATTGGACTTCTGGGTTCCAAAATGTTGGCTACTTGAAACAAGATAGAAAGGAAAATCCTTGTGTAATATGTAATTTATCCATATGATAAATTGCTAGAATAATTGATGGGTAAAAAAGTATGCATATGTGTAATTTTGATAGATCCTGCAAATATGCGCTCTGGAGATATTAAACCAATTTGCCCTTCTACCAATTTATGAGAATATATGTTAGTTATGCTCTTACCAGCACAGCATGTTATCAGATGGTTTGCTCTTTGCCAATCTGATAGACAAAAAATGGAATATCATTGTTATCTTTTCTTTTAATGATTAAGATTGAATATATTTTATGTTTTTTATTTCTCTTTCTGTGTACTCTCTAATTATGTCCTTACCTCTATTTTTCTCATTAGTCTTATGTTGTTGGTCTCTTGTTTTAAGATATCAGACTTTTATATTGACCACATATAGTAAGAAAATTAACTATTTGTCCTATTTATTATATTAAAAACATAGCTCATCATAACTATTTTTTCATTACAAAAGTAATACATGGCTGTTTGAAAAGAGAGAGGATTATCAACAATCTCATCATTCAGAAGTAAAATTGATAAAATTTGATGTACTTGCTTCTAATCATGTTTTCTGTAAGTTTTTTTTTTAATGGAACAATATTATAAATATTGTTTTATAATATCCTTTTTTTTACTTGAAATGTCATAAGCATATTTCATTGCTCTTAAATAGTTCAGCAACGTAATTTTTAAAAATAACCACACAGTACGCGGATTTATTAGTTTCTTTAACCAACCCCATTTAAACTGTTTGTGATATTTGCTATATAAGCAATGCCATCCTAGATGGATATCTTTAGTCCTAAAACTGCATATCCTTATAATGGTACTTTTGGTATCAATTCCTAGAAGTACGATATTTGGGAACCATTTTTGTTAAGAAAAATCTTGATAAGGGTTAGTTATATAATATAGATATAAATATTTTTCTTTAGATTCCTTTTGTGTTGCTTGTTTGGCGGGATAAGATTTAACTTTTACAAGGAACAGATAATAGGTACAAGTTAGTTTCCAAAAAACCTTCTCCAGGAAAATATGGTGCCAACGGAAAGTGGAAACATAAGTAGTGTGAGCTTTTTTTTTTTTAACGTTAAGGTGGTAGAAGAGGTCTGTTTGTAATTTAGCCTAAGACGTAAGAAAAACAAAAAATACAGTAGTGATAGACAGGTTTATGCATTTAATGCTTTTGTTAGTAATTATTTATAAACTTCCTTACATTATTTTTTTAAGTTCAGTTTTAGCAAAAGGTATTGACTTCTAACAGGGTGCCAGGTTAATTATTTCAACTTAATAATAAGCAACATTAAAATGACATTACACAGTCTTATTGAGGGGTCACAGAAAAAAAAATGAGCTTCAGAAACACTTTTTGAATGTGCGAGCATGACTGTAAGTACAACTAATCAGGAAATTAAAGCAACAAGAAAAATTGTTGAGATTAATGAACCCTGATTAAAACAGGATAAAGTGTTCAGGGTATATAAAAGTCACATAGTTCTCAGAACAGGCCTGTGTGTTCCAGAACACTTATTTCAGCCTACAGTAAATCTCTCAAATGAATGATGTTAATGCTATTGATTCCAGCCATTTCCTGACTGGCCTATTCATTATGTCATTTTGCCATTATGAAGGACTCTGGCTTCTAACACATGTCTATCAAGCTCTGAAAATTGAATTGGAAGGCAAAACAAATACTATATAACCTTGTTTTCTGTGTTTGAAAACTGTGCAGGCTAGAGAAAAGATTGTTGAATGATCTGGGTAGTTAGGATAATTCTAAAAATGTTTTCAAGCTTTGAAAACAAGCTCATGTTATGTGAAGCAATAAATTCATATGAGCATCTGGTAATTAATGGGCTAGGGTAGAGGTTAAAATATGTTGGCCCCACTGATGGAGATGAATCAAGAGAAAGGTCTTGAATGCACATTAATTTGAATTCTCCACTTAGTTTTGCTATTGTAGATACAACATTAGTCCCATCAGGTGTTTCCTGAACAGTGGTCTCAAGTTGTTTTAAAAAGTAAAACTGGACAAGGTCGAAATGATGGTTCTTCTGTGGGCACCTGTACCTACGGACAGTTTCATTAGACCGTTTATTTGGCTTAGACTATTAACCATATAATAAGCCAGCTAGCCATATGGTGATCATCATCCTTCTTATATGACTAGTTCTAGTAATATATCTAGTAATAAATCACCCCTCGTGATTTATTTTTTGAAATAGTCACCTTATGCAAAGGAATTTTATTTTTTTGCTTTTTAAAATGATGTCATTTTTCTATATTATTTTTCTTTTTCAGAATATTTATCAGTAGCTCTCGAACACAGTATGGGGCTCATGAGAATCATCCAGGGGCATTTGTGGAAGCATATGTTCCTGGGCCTCACTCTGGACCTACTGATACCCAGTCTCCAAGAGTAGGGTTGGGAATCTGTATTTTGGCCAAGTGCCCCCAGTGTTTCTGATGCACAGCCAGGCTGGGAGACTTCTGCAGGATTTCCTAGGACGTGACAGTATTTTCATGGACTTCATTGCCAAAAGCTTGATACTCTCACTTTTTTTTTCTTATTGGCATAAACTAGGAAGAAGCCAGAAATAACTAAGAAAAACAAACAAAGAAGAAACCAAGGGGAAGTAATTCCAAAAGTTTCATTTGCACCTCACCCTCCCCAAAGATTCAGAAGTTATTTGTAATGATGTACCACCATTGCATGTTCAGGGCCACTACTAAGATGTGTTGTTATAATTGCAACCAGGCTCAAGGAAAGACGGCCAACCTAGTGTTTAAAGCCGAGTTTATGGAAAATGAGTGACAGTTAAAAAGGGATAAGTAAATCATAAATGAACTATGAATTTAGGCTTCAGGACAAACATGAACAGAATTCACCCAGACATCACTGACACTTTTGGGAGGAGGAATTTCAGGATTTGTGTCCTAGGATCTTGGAGAAAGCAGGTAATACCTTTCTGCAAGAGGACGTGTACCACTATATACCAGAGCCTGGATGCAGGAAGTCAGTCATCACCTTCACTTTAGAAAGGGGAGAAAATAAACAGAAGGGGATTTCTCAGAATTACCATACAATGATTTTGAAGGATGAGACAAATTAACTGTTTAGTGTATTATAGCAGACATTTCCCCTCTTATTTCAGTGTATGTTTTATTTCTTTTTATAAATTGTCTTCTGTGATGTCACCTTTCCCCTCTGAAGTAGTCTTTTTTTTCCCCTCTAGCTTTAAACATTTTTCTAAAAGCAAAATACTGTAAGGTATAAATCTGCTGTTTTCAGATCAAAATAAATGTTTTATTAAATACATTTATTTATAAAATAATTTGTTCACTGTGCACACATGTGGTGATAGATGCTGTGGTAAGCACCGGGATTAAAAATCAGGTAAATTGAGCTGTTGTCCTCTATAATCTAGTTGCATGACTTTCCTGAGACGTTGTTGCATTCTCATAACAACTTATTTTGCCTAATTTTGAAAACCCTCTTTCTCTCTGTGATAAAGTAGTTGCTTCTAAAAGTTGGGTTGTTTTGTCCAAACAGCCATGAAAACCTCAAGCATCCAAATTTCATTAAATTTTATTAAGGTGAACATACCAGTTCTCTTATTTTTATCCTAAAATTTTCATGCCGGAGATACAGCTTGGATTTCTTAAGGTCATTTTCGTCCAGTGTGTTTGAGAAGTGCTGTATGAAGGTGGATTCACAGGTATAATGTGAGAGACTGTACATACATATGTTGATATTTATCTATAAGAATTCAATAAAATGCTATATATGGATATATGAATATACATACATCTACAGGCGTGAAATTAAGTGCAGAACATGTATGTGAGAATATTCAAAGTTATGAAATGCAGTATATGTGGAGATATGAATTTATTCCTTATTCCTATTATTCATTATTCCTTTTAGAAAGTTTGAATTCAATTTAACCTCTTAAAGGTTCTGGTAAGTCCTGCAGTAAACAAACCTATTGAGCTGTTTTTAACCAGGAATTCACCAAACATTTATCAATATTTAGCAGAATAAAACTCACCTTGAGAATCACTCTGTTAGGCTAATAATTTCCATTACAGATTTAATGAGATAGAAGTCTTTCATGACTTTTGAGATATTTATAAGATATTAAACACCTTGAATATGATGCTAAGATAAACGAAGTTGCCGAATGCTAGGCATTATATGTAAATAATTCATCTATAGGTGCATTTATTTAGCAAGGAGGTTTAGTTGGACAGACCAGGCTAGAACTGCGTGTCACAGAGAAGGTAGTCATCAGATGTCTGACTAGGTGTGTGAATTAGAGGTGCTACCCTCGCCTTTTTGGTTAAAAAAAAAAAAAAAAAGGAAAGACATGTTGGCTACCCTGATTCTTCTGGCACATTTCCAAAATACAGTTTTTGAAAATAAAACCTTAGGGAAACCTAAAAGAGGCATAAGAACTCATTTCTCTATCCTTAGAAGACAAAGAACCGTGAGTACACAGTCAGGACCTTCTCACTAATGTTTACCATCAGAAAATGTCCTAGCCTGTTTTCTGCAGTATTCTTTTATCTACAACAAGTAATAGTTTGGAAATTGACTAAAGAGAAAAGATGTAAAAAGAGTTAGTGTTCAGAAAAGCACTTGACACATAAATTTATTTTTGACCTTTTAATGGTCATTGGAAAAGATTAATTTTAATTTTGTTTATGGTAATGCAAAAAACATACAAAATTACAAAGAATAATATAACAGACTCATGTAACCTATGACACAGCTTCAACAACTACCAGTCTTGTCTTGTTTTAACCCCATCTACATTCTTTTTATGATTATAAAATCATTAGTACTACAACTATTATTATTTTGCTAGAGTATTTTAAAGCCAATCCCTGAGAACATATTTTTTTATCTATATACTTTAGAGTGCATCTCTTACATATAAAGACTTAAAAATTTTTAATCACAATGCCATTATTATACCCTACAAAATTAATAGTAATTCCTAAATGTTATCTTTATCTATATTCAAAATTCCCCAACTGTTTCAAAGTGTCTTTTTATTTTTGGTTTGTTTGAAACACAACCAAATGGATTGCACACATTGCCTTTAATTGGGAAGTCGTTTGTCCTACAGTATACACTATATTCTGCATTTCCCTGCTGATTAGTTATGATGAGTACATTTTCATAAGCTCGTTGGCCATCTGTATGTCTTCTTTGGAAAAGTGTCTATTCAGTTCCTCTGTCCATTTTTAAATCAGGTTGTTTTTCTTTTGTTTGTTTGTTTTGCTATGTTTTGCTCATTTTTTAAATTGTTTTTTTTTTATTGTTTTAAGGGTTGATATTTTTTGTATATTCTAGATACGTGTCTTCTGCAGAAATATATGATTTGAAAATACTTTCTTCAAGCTTGTGAGTTGTCTCTTCTTTCTCTTAACAGTGTCTTTTACAGAGCAGAAATCAGTTCATTTCTTAAAATCAGTTAATTATCGAAATCTTATAAATCAATTTTTAAATGGATTGTGCTTTTGATTCATAGCCAAGAAATCTTTGCTTAACCAAGATCACAAAAGTCTTCTCTTATACTTTCTTATAAAAAGTTTATACTCTTCGACTTTACTTTTAGATTTGTGATCCATTTTGAATTATTTTTGTACATGTTTGAGGTACAAATTGAGATTCTTTTTTTGCAAATAGATATTCAATTATTTCATTATTATTTGTTGAAAAGACTATTCTTTTTTCACTGAATTGCTTTTGTACCTTTGTTGAAAATCAAGTGACTGTATGTATATGTGTCTATGTCTGGACTCTATTATTCAACTGATCTACATGTGTGTCTATTCTTCAAAATCCAGCTTTCTTGATTATTGTAGCATTCTATTAAGTCTGGAAATCAGGAAATAAGTATCTGTAAGCTTTTTTTTTTTCTTTTTTAAAATGCCTTTGTTTATTCTAGTACATTTACCTTTCTATATATATTTTGGAATATAATTGTCAATTTCCATGAAAAATTCTGCTATAATTTTGTTTGAAATTGGGTTGACTGTATAGTTCAATTTGGTGGAATTGATGCAACAGTACCGAGTCTTCCAATGTATAGTTTTTGGCTTACAGATTTTTCAAATATTTTTAGAGTTATACCTAAGTATTTGCCATTTCTTTGCTGCTATTTTAAATGATACTTTTTAATTTCAATTTCCAACTGTTTATTGCTAGTATATAGAAATGTAATTGATTTTTCCATATTGATCTTCTATTCTGCCATCTTACTAAACTGACTTATTAATTCTACTTACTTTTCTGTAGCTTCTTAGGATGTTCTATAAAGACAAATTATGTCATACGTGCTTAGAGATATTTATATTTAATTCTTTTCCACTCTACATGCCTTTTATTTCTTTTCTTACTTATTGTACTGACTAGGACCTCCAGGGTGATATTCAGTAGTAGAGTATGAGCAGATAACCTTGTCATGTTCCCAATAATAGAGGGAAAGCATTCAGAAATTTATTATTAAGTCTAGTGTTAGCTATTAGTAGTTTTAGATGCCTTTTATTAGGTTAAGGAAATATCTTCTTATTTGTAACTTGTTGAGATTTATTTATCTAGTATTTATCATGAAAGGATACAAATGTTTGTCAAAATTTTTTCCCATCCTTTTTGATAATCATATGGTTTTCCTATACAAGTCTTTTGATATAATATGTTACATTGGTTTTAAATGTTGAACCAGTCTTGCATTCCTGGGATAGAACTTATGCGTTTAAGATGTATTATTCTTTTCATATATTACTGGATTCAAATTGCTAATATTATGTTAAGGCATTTTGTTCTGTATTAATATGGTCTATTGATGTGTAATGTTCTTTTCTTATAATATTGTTGTCTTGATTGGGTATCAGAATAATCTGGCCTTCTAAAAAGACATGTGAAATGTTCTCTCCTCTTTTACATTCTAGAAGATTTTGTGTAGAACTATTACTTCTTTAAATGTTCAGTAGAATACCCTGGTGAGGACTTCTGGGCCTAAAGATTTCTTTGGGGGAAAAATTTTAACTACAAATTTAGTATCTTTAATCAGTATAGGACTATTGAAGTTAATCTCTTCTTGAGTGAGTTTTGGTAGACTGTGGCTTTCAAGAAATTTGTCTAATTCATCTGAGTTTTCAAGTTATAGACATATTATTGTTTTTGTATTCCTTTATTATCCTTTTTTATCTATATGAGCTATAATGATGTTCCTTCTTTCATTAATGATAGTTTTAGTTTGTGTCTTCTCTCTTTTTTGTTTGATAGTAGACAGACTAGCAGTTTATTAGTTTTGTTGATCATTTTAAAGAACCAGCTTTTAGTTTCATTGTTTTCTCTATTGACTTTTAAAAATTAATTTATTTATTTTTATTATGGTGACATTGGTTAACAGAATCTAGTAAGTTTCAGGTGTACAATTCAACAGTAGGGCATATCTATATATATATTGCATTGTGAGTTCACTGCCCACAGTTAGATTTCTGTCACCATATATTTGACCCCTTACACCATCTACCTCCCCTCTCTCCCTACCCTCTGGTAACCACTAGTCTATTGTCCATGTCCATGAGTCTCTGTATGTTTGTCCTGTTTGTTTGTTGCTTTTAGATTTATAACTCACATGTTAGTGATATGATGTGGTTTTCAAATTTTTCTGTCTGGCTCATTTTGCTTTGCACGATTTTCTCTATTGATTTTTGTTCTCAACTTTATTGTTTTTTTAGCTTTATGAATTTTTCATCCTCCTTGCTTTGGATTTTTTTTCTAGTTTCTTATAAAAACTTAAAATTTTGATTTGAGACCATTTTTTTTCTTTTGTAATATAAGCATTAAAACTAGAAATCTTCCTTGAAGCATTTCTTTAACTGTATCCTACAATTTTTGATCTGTGTTGTGTATTTTATTTTTCATTAAATATTTTTGAAAAATCTTAGGGTGGCTCTACAGTGTAGTGGTTAGCACGTCTGCTTTACATGCAAAAGGTCCTGGGTTCGCACCCCAGGTGGAGCCATGGACCATACCCCGGGTTTGCCAACCCCAAGTGTGCCAGGCCCCAGGTACACCAGGCCCCCTCTCCCCTGGTGTGCCGAGGGTGCCGGGCCGAGGGCCGCTGGGCGCACCCCACGAGCTTGTGGGAGAAGACACCCCACCTTCAGAGATTCAGTTCTTAAGGGGAAATGGCAACATCCATAGTTCAGGGGTGGAAGTTGGGGGATGGGGGGTTAAAGAGGGGAAAAAATATATATTTTTGTAATATTTCAAAGTATTTTTTGATTCTCCAGCAACTTCTTTGACTTTAGGATTATTTAGAAGTGTGTTGTTCGATTTCAAAATATTTGAGGATTGTCCAGAAATATTTTTGTCATTGATTTGGGGTTTAATTTTATTACGGTTTAGGAGCATTCTTTGTATAATTAAATTTTTTTTAATTTGAAAAAATTTGCTTTATGGCCTATAATAAGATCTAATGTGGTGAATGTTCCACATGCACTTGAAAACAAAAAATGTATATTGTGCTATTGTTGATTGGAGTGTTCTAAATATGTCAATTAGGTAAAGTATTTCTATATCCTTAAAGATTTTCCGTCTACTTTTCTGCTTTATCTAGTGATGACCAAAAGAAGACTCTTGCAGTCTTCACTTATAATAGTAGATTTGCCTATTTTTGTTTATTTGTTTCAATGTATATTGTTTTTGCTTCATTTATTTTGATATTTGATTAGGTACATATGCATTTGAGTTTGGTATGACTTTTTGGTGAATTAACTCTTTTACCATTTTGTGATGTCTCTCTTTATACTTGAAATATTCTTTGTTCTGAAGTATACTTTGTCTGATATTAATGTAATAATCCCAACTTTTTTGGATCAGTATCTTCATGGTATAGTTCTTTCGATCTTTTTACATTGAACTTATCTATGTGTTTATAATTAGAGGTTTTCTTATAGACAGAACATAGTTGGATCCCACATTTTTATCCAGGATGTTAATATCTATCTTATAATTGGAATGTTCAGGCCATTTATTTTTAAAGTAGCTATTGATGTGTTTAACTTACAATCAACCATCTTCCTGGTTTTTTGTTTTTTCTTCTTTGTTTTTTTTTTTCTACTATTTCCTTTTATATTGAATGTTTTATGATTCTATTTTTTTTTCCTGCTACTGGCTTATTTATTTATACCTTTTTAAATACTTTTTAAAATGGTTATACTAAGGTTTACAATATATATCTTTAATCTCTCATGATTTACTTTTAAAAATTGTATTTACTTTTAAATAATTGTAAAATATTTACTATATTGTTTCATGTATAGTGTACATATCTTTCCTATTTTAGACCAATCAGTATTTTTTCTATATATTTTCTGGTCCAGTCTCTCTTTGCTCAACTCTAGGATTCCAAATACATTTTTGTTAGACTGCTAAATACTGTGTCATTGCTTACTGAAATTTTGTTTATTTTTGTTTTAATCTTTCTTTCTCTTTCAGTTTTCCAATTAGGATAGTTGCTTTTGAGTTGACTTCAAGTTTGCTGGTCTTTTCTTCTATTCTCTACAATCTGTTTTTAATACCATTCAATGTATTTTAGATTTCAGATATGTTATTCTTGGTTTTTGGATTTGCATTTACTTCTTTTACAGAGTTTCCATTTTTATGCTGAAATTCCCCTGTTTCTTTGTCCAATGTATACATGATTTTAGGCTCATTAACATCTCTATAAACATATATACAGTCTCATCTACTTATCTACTAGATTCTAACATCTGGGCCATATGTCAGTCTGTCTTTAGTGACTGATTTTCATCTTGACTATTTTGTCACATTTTACTATTTTATCACATATATAGTAATTTTTGTACACTGGGTATTGTGGATGGTACATTGCAGATGCCCCGGATTTTGTTATTCTGCTCAAGAACATTAAGTTTTATTGTATCATGCATTTAAATTACCAGTAGATCACCTTGCTCTTTTGGTGGCTTGATTTTAGGCTTTAGTAGGTTAATATGTTTCATTTATGCCCCTAGGCCTGGCATGTAGTATTTATACCTTAAAACTTCTTACCTTGGTCATGTGTAGAATTTTTCTGCACTAGTAAGAATTGGTATAGAGGTGTCAACCTAGGTTAATTTAACATTCAGAATTTTTTATAAAGTATAGTTAACATAATATTATACTATCATCAGGGTTAGAATATAGAGATTTGAATGTTTATATTCCTTATTACGTAATCACCACAACATGTCTAGTAACCATCTATCACCATACAAAGTTAATATGTTAATATTGACCATTTTGCCTATGCTGTTACCTTACATAGCTTACTGTTTGTTTGCTGTTTAATAACTGGAAGTTTGTACCTCTTATTCTCCTTTATCTTTTCACCCATCTTCCCACTTCCCTTCCCTCTGGCAACTATCAGTTCTCTCTTTGTATCAGTTTGTTTTTGTTGTTATTGTATTTGTTCATTTATTTTTCATATTCCACATATAAATGAAATCATACAATATTTGTCTTTCTCTAACTTATTTTACTTAATAATGTCTAGGTACATTAGTTTTTTTATGGGTGAGTAATATTCCATTTTATATGTATATATAATATCTTCTTTATCCATCAAGGTTGCTTCCATATCTTGGCCTTTGTAAATAATGCCACAATGAACACAGGGGTTCATATATCTTTTCAAATTAGTATTTTTGTTTTCTTCTG